>NC_042620.1:70338211-70681128 GCF_901001135.1 Rhinatrema bivittatum | reverse complement strand
ATGAAACCACCTTTACTTACCCTCTCTCCAGCAGCTCTCCTACTCCTTTTCCTTGCAGGCCAATAGCACACACCAGAAGCAGCAGTGGCTGCTGAAGGTCTGTCCTTATGGTTCTCTTCCATAGGGCACATGATCAGTCCCTCTTACACACACACACATACCTTAACTTGTCTCTCTCTCACACACACATGCTCTTTCACTTGTTAATCACACTTGCACAAACATGCTGTCTCTTACTTACATATGTGCTGTAAATCACACAAAAATGCTCCCCTCCCAGCTCGCTCTCACTCAGGACCCAGGTTGCACACGAGACACACACAAAACTTCTTCCACTAACACTGCTGCCGTTTCGTCCAGGCAAGAACGGCAGCACTTTTTAAATTAAAAAACAACAAAACCCCAAAACCTGCCCCCTCCCTTCCTATTTCATTAAATATAAAGCGCCCCCCCCCCCCCAAAGACTTGCCCAAGTTCCCTAGTGGTCCAGTAGGGGGCCCGGGAGCAATCTCCCACTCCCATGCCATCAACATGGTATGCAAGAGTTCATAAACCCCTGTGCTAAGCAGAAACTTTGAAACAATCAATAAACAATAAATTCTGCTACTAATAGCTCATACAATATTACATATTTCTAACAAAGTATAGGCTAATGAAAGCTCAAGTAATTCATTCAAGATATCCTGAAATGCATTTATAGACTTAGTCAATAATGTTATCGATTTTTCTATAGTCATCAGGGCTTTCCAAATAGAGTCTAACGTAATCACCTCTGGTTGAATAATTTTCTCTAAATTGAGATTAGGTAACTCCCCCCCCTCTTGGCAAGTCTCAGAAATCTTTAAGATTTCCATTGCCAAGTTTCCATCATCTCCTTCTGTTACATCTTTTCTCACGGTTACCTTTTCCAGTTTCACCTCTGGGCTCATGAGACCACTAGCTATCAGCTGTTTCTCATGAGCCGAACTTTGAAGGTATCCCAGGGTAGGGTGTGATGGTGTCTGAGGTGCTCCGGGGCTCAGAGGTCTGAACGTCCAGGAGGGTAAGGCTATGCTCCAAACCTATACCCTCAGCGGACTTAGCACCCGGCGTTGAGACTGCTGCCGGTGTGAAAAAACCCTCTATTACTTGCTGCGAAAGGGTAGGTTGCACAGGGACAGAGGGATCCATGCGCAAGCGACCCTTACGCTTAGGGTGAGGCATAATAAGTCAAAACAATTATATAAAGAGGGTCCTACCACTGGATTTCCTTCCACGAATTTCTTGTTCCTCCCGGAGGTTTAGGAGAGTAATTTGAACAATTATTAGTGGAATAAGGTCTTGACCATTCTCCAGCAATTTCGAAAGCAAGTCGAAAATAAGTCGCGCGCCAAGTCACTCGCCCCTTCGACGGCGTGCGGCTTAGACTACGCGCGCCGCGGCAGCGGCAACTTTATGGAGGTAAGCTGGTCTCAGGAGAATGACGTCAGAAGGCTGGAGCAGGGTCAACAGGGGCCGGGAACCTCACCCCGATAGTCAGTTCTTTTCTCCTCTCCTTCCCCCTAAGATATCCTGAAGCTCCCTGAAGGAGTGTTTTACACTCCGAAAGGAGGATTAACTTCAGGACTCAGATAAGTGCACATTAAATGTTCATCATAACTAAGCGATTTTGAGCCTGTACAAAGACTGTGGTGAGGAATGACCGATGATTAAACTGGACATTGTGCATTAAGGCTATATCATATAATTAAGCCTGTTGCATCACAAATACCAGGTCGTAGTGTCATTATAGGCTTTACCAGTGAGCCAGTCACAAGACACATATGATGGTCATCCACACCTTTCATATGTAATATTGTATGAGCTATTAGTAGCAGAATTTATTGTTTATTGATCAACATGGTATGGGCATTTAATATTTTGTTGCTTTATAAAAATTTCAAAATTATGGAAAATTATGCAAATTTGCCACAATTTTGAGAAATCTTTTACAGAATTTGCCAAAGAATCTTGAAATTTGCCATAGGAAAACAGGGCTTCTGGTCATATATATCCTCAAATACTTAGGATAAGCAAATTAATACCAGTACCTGAAGTACTAACTGAAAATCCTCTGGATTTAGGAAAGGCTTTAAATTTGAATAAAAGGTATAACTTAAAGTACTTTCAACAGCTTCCTTCACCTGCATAAGGAAAGTCAATTATCCCTAAATTCTGAACTTGAGGAAATATTGGAATTGACCAATCTTCAAATTGGAGAACAGCATGAATAAATCTACTCAAGACCAGAACTTCTATTTTCCCTATGTCTAAAGCCAATTTATTATAAGTCAACCAGCATTTGTAGACAAACATTTTGGCTTTCTTCCACCCCAGGTCTAACAAAGCAGCTCCCCCTAGGTTCCAGGCCAACAGCAGACACCAGACAACAATTTTAGGCACTCTGATGACCTGACACCCAGGAATTTTTCAACCCTGCAAGAAAGAATGACGAATTCTGATAGCCTAACATGTAGCCAAAGTATGGGTTATTTTTCCCTATATGTATCACCTCGCACTTGCATACATTAAATTTAATCTGCTGTATGGATGCCCAATCTTCCAGTCTCGCAAGGTCTTCCTTTAATTTATCATAATCTGCTTGTGATTTACCAACTCTGAATAATTGTGTCATCTGCATATTTGATCATCTCACTCATTGTACCTCTTTCCAGATCATTTATAAATATATTAAATAACACCGGTCCAAGTACAGATCCCTGAGGCATGCCACCATTTACCTTTTTCCACTGTGAAAGCAGACTATTTAAATCCTACTCTGTTTCCTGTCTTTTAATCAGTTTGAAATTCACAAAAGGCCAAGCCTATTCCATCCCGTGACTTTTTGGTTTGCTTAGAAGCCTCATGAAGAAGTTTGTCAAATGCCTTCCGAAAATCCAAATGCACTATATATACTGGTTCACCTTTATCCAAATGCTTATTCACCCCTTCAAAAAAAAAAACAAAAACAAAAAAAAAAAAACTAGCAGATTTGTGAGACACAACTTCCCTTAGGTAAATCCATGCTGGCTGTGTCCCATTAAATCATGTCTGTCTATATGTTCTGTGATTTTACTCTTTATAATAGTTTCTGCAACTTTTTTTTTTTTATACCAGCACCGAAGTCAGGCTCATCAGTTGAGTTTCCCAGATCACCACTGAAGCCCTTGTTATATATCGGCGTTACATTAGCCACCTTCCAGTCTTCAGGTACAACGGATGATTTTAATGATAGATTACAAATTACTTGTAATAGGTCCTCATCCCTTCCTCATCTGCCTTTCAATTCTCCCCATGGTGCTGCTCCCTTAACCCATTTCTTGCCCCTGTATTTTCCCTCTCATACATCTAACCCCACATTCCATCTCCAACGTATCTCATTTCCATTTTGTAGCACAGAACAAGAACAAGCAGCCATGGAAATACTCACTCTGGGCTACCATTCTTCTGATTCTAGTCCTAGGCATCCTGGCAGTGGGGAAAGAGCAGATTCCAGTCCAAGAGCAGTGGTCAGCAAGAAGAAATCTGCCAGATGTTTCTTTTTATTTCAACAGTCTAAAGTGTGATAGAGATCTTGCACAGAGTACCAGACCACTCCATTTCAAGCTCTGAACATCAGCATAGAAATTTTAGGCATCTGGGAAATTTCCAGCCCAGATTCTCCCTATGCACCCCTGGCATTCCTCTGGCTCACACTACTGTCTTGCATTATCAGATATTACACTTGGGGGAATTCTGCAAACAAAAATGTAAAATTCTGTATAATTCTTCATACATTATATTAGTCAAAATAAACACCACAGTCTGAGTAATTTAAAATGTAATACAGAAACATTACTACTCAAAAGATAGAGTTTTATATATTTTGAGCAGAATTCCCCTAGAAGTAGATTGTAAGAAGAATGTTCCTTTCTCTCTCTCTCCATAGTCCTACAACCAGATCCCTTTCACACTGCCCTCTCAGGCTCCAAATCCTCCGGTCTCTACTCTCTCGCCTCCTCCAAGTTCAACCCCCTTCCACTCTATCTCCACCCCCAGAATTTGACACCACACTAAGGCTCCCTCTCTCTAGCGTGCATGCACGCACACACACCCCACCCTCACACCGGCTCCCTCTCTCTAGCGCGCGCACCCACACCGGCTCCCTTTTTCTGTACAAATTCTGCTCTGTGCAGAATTTCCCCAAGGAATAAAATTTGATCACCTCAAGATCCCTCTCCTGTTTGGTGCACATCATTACCTTTCCTACCAATTCATGTAATGCTCTTTTGAATTTGTGCCCTACTTGCATGCCTCTAGTAAATAAGATTATATACAGAAGAATATAAATTCTTAACCACTCCTCACATTCTCTAAGATTACACCTAATTTTTTCCCACATTGTTTAAGTTACAGTTCTTGGAATCATATGCAAAAAAAGGATTGGGAAACAGACCAGTTAGCCTAAGTTGGTGCCAGGTAAAATGGTAGAAGCTATTGTTAAACACAAAATTACTGTACCTCATTAAGCCATATCAATGTGGTCAGAGTTAACATGGTTTTTGCAAAGGGTGGTCTTGCCTTACCAATTTATTTACACCTGCAAAAAAAATATAGTAAACGTACAGATAAAGGTGAGCCAGTTGAGATAAATATATTTGGATTTTCAGGGATTCTGACATAGTCCCTCATGAGAGATTCCTCAGGAAATTGTGGGATATGAGGTAGTGTCCTATTGTAAACTGTAAACTGGATAACAGACGTGAAATAGAAATAGTTTTCTAAATGGAGAAAAATAGTAGAGTGCCCCAAAGGACTGTACTGGGACTTGTCTTATTCAGCATATTCATATATGATATGGAAAAGGGAATAGAGCAATCAAATTTGCAAATGACAAATTTGTTATCAGTCATTAAAAAGCAGCAGCACCAGATTATGAGGAACCAGAAGGACCTTGTGAGACAAGGAGACTAGGCATCTGAGTGGTAGATGCAATTTAATATGGAGAAGTGCTAAATAATGCACATAGGGAAAAATAATCCCAACTACAGGTACATAATGCTGGGTTTCATGTTAGGAGTCACCATCCAGGAAAAGATCAGTAGAGTCCTTGTGGACAATACCTTGAAGCATTTGACTCAGTGAGTGGCGGGGGTCAAAGGGGCAAATAGAATATTAGTTATTTTGAAAGGAATAGAGAAAAAGACTATCAGTATCAGTATGCCTGTTACAGGTAAGCAACTCTGTTTTCTCCAAGGTCAAGCAGGATGGTAGTCCTCACACATGGGTGAATCCAGAGGTACAGGCTGCTCCCCAACACAAAAGGTGACCAACAGACATATAAGCAGGTGCCAATGGGCACAAAACTGGTGCTGTTGGTAACAGAAGAAGGGGAGAGCCTGAACCCAAACAATGGGCCCTAGGTTGGTTCTACACATCGAACAGGTTCCTCAGGACAGACTGGCTGAACCTGTCACGTCGGCCATCCCTATCCAGAAAGTAATGGGATGTGAATGTGTGGAGAGAACTTGACATTGCAGCCTTACAGATCTCCACGGGAACTGCTCGTCATTGGGCCACCGACACTGCCATGGCTCTGACAGAATGAGCCTCTATATGACCCTCAAGATGCAGTCCTTTCTGGGCATAACACAAGAAATGCAATCTGCTAGCCAATTGAATAGTGTCTGTTTGGCAACAGTAAAGCCCAACCTCTTCTAACCAAAAGAAACAATAAGTTAGGTGGACTGTCTATTGGCTTCTATCTGCTCCAGACAGAAGGCTAAGGCTTGCTTGCAGTCCAAACTGTGCAGTGCTCATTCGTCTTGGTGAGAATGGGGCCTGGGAAAGAATATTGGCAGGACAAATGAGTGGTAAGATGGAAATCTTTCACCACTTTAGGCAAGAACTTAGGGTGCCTTACACAAGACCTCCCTTGTCATGATAGAATTTTGTATAAGACCTGTAGCTCACTGACCCTGCGCGCTGAAACGACTGCCACCAAAAATATGACCATCCAGTTCAGGTACTTCAGATTACAGATGCGCAGCAGCTCAAGAGGATCTTTCATCAGCTGAGCTAAAACCACAATGAGATCCCAAGACACAACAGGAGGCTTCAACTGAAGAAGACCCTGCTTAAAAACGGACAACTATAGGCTGTAGAGAGAATGGGAGGGGTGGCCAGATCTAGAAACTTTGACATAAGTTTTCCACATTTGGATCCATCTGATGTCACCCATGTGTAAGGACTACCATCCTGCTTGTCCTTGGAGAATCATGTTGCAACTGCACCTTGAGTACTGTATGCAACTCTGGTTGCCCCATTTCAAAAAAAGACATAACAGACATAGAAAAAGTATAGAGAAGGGTGATAAAAATGAATAAGTGGTATGGAAAATTCCTTTATGGAGAAAAGGTTAAACAGATTACGGCTTTATAGCTTGATGAAGAGATGACAGAGGGGACATAATTGAGACTTATAAAATCATGAGTGGGATGGAACAGGTAAACAGGGAAGGTTATTTAACCTTTCAATCACCACTAGGACTAGAGGACACCATGAAATTAGTAACCAGCAGATTTAAAACAAACCATAGGAAATTTTTTTCACTCAGCACACAATCAAGTTATGGAATCTGTTGCTACTGGACATAACACAAGTAACAGTGGGGATCAAAAGAGGGTTGTACAAGTTCCTGAAAGAAAAATCCATAAACAGGTTGATTGGGAAAGCCAACTATTTGGGATCTGTTAGGTACTTCTAACCTGGAATAACCATTGTTGGAGACAGGATGCTACGCTTGATGCATCTTGGTCTGAACCAGAAGAATGGCACTTAAATTCTTATTAGCCCTTCTGCAAATAGAACAGAGGAACCTAGCTGTGATCCCTGGTACATTCTACCAGTATCCTCCTTCTTTCTTTGCTGTAAATTCTATTCACCGCCAGTCTGTACTGCCCATCATTTAAACTGAGTTAGAAACTGGTTATCACCTTTAGACCTATCCGAATCATTTATGAATCTCTCTCTCTGGATAATATCTCCAAAATAATTTACGGTATCCATACATTGACAAATTAATTTTGCTCATAAACTAGGTATGTTGAATATGATCAAGTTCTCAAATTTGCTGCTGCTCTTTTTAAATATTTGCATTGTATCAAAGAGAATTTCCTTCTCGAGCTCAGAGGGTGTAAAATGTGTAAACATATGAAAGTGCTTTTGAAATTTATTTTTAATCAAATCAGTGGTAACATACAATGAGGACTATTTGTATATCCTTCCAATTCACATTCTTGGTACTTCATGATCTTGTGTCTCTCGATACATAGTATAAAATAGTTGCTAGGCAGTGACACTTCTATTAGCAATGCAGTTCTTAAAATTTTCCTTCTTTAATGGCCAGTTTTCTAGCATCAAGCTTTTTATCATATGAAATGGGAATGTCTCAGATGATCACAATTTCATTCTCTGCAATTCTGTCAGGGTCATGATCCTAGTATTTTTCTGAAACAGCGATATTATAATGTTTGCACCAGTGGATGAGGCATGCAGGCTACCTTGTGTTTTTTGTATACAGATCTTCTGCTATCAGCGCATCTGACCCAGCAATGATATGAGTAGCTGTTTCCAGTTCTGTGTTACAGAATATGAATTTGTGAAACCATAAAGGTCTTACTGAAATTTACCACTCAACAAAATCAATTAAGATTTTGGGGTAGATTTTAAAAAAAAGCGCGATCGCGTACTTTTGTTTGCCCTTTCTAAACCCCCCCCCTTACCTTTGTCCTTCGATTTACGCCTGCTAGAAGCAGACGTAAATCTACATGCGCCAGCGAACTGCTGGCGCGCAGTCATCCGACCCGGGCGCTGGTCCGGAGGCCTGGACCACGCCCCCGGGCCGGCGCCACGCCCCGGTCCCGCCCCCGAAACGCTGCGTCATTCGGCCCCGCCCCCGACACACCCCCTTAAAAAACCCCCGGGACTTACGCGCGTCCCATGGCTCTGCGCGCGCCAGGGCCCTGCTCGCGTAAATCCGGGTGGATTTACGCGAGCAGGGCTTTTAAAATCCACCCGTTTGTTTTTACATGACTTCTCATGTTAAAAAAAAAAAAAATCATGTTGCTTTGGCTCCTATAATCTGCTAGATTTAAGATACACACTATCCTTTCCTTTAATAGTGACTCCATTAAATATATCCACCACTGGAGGATGTACTACTTTAATAAAAACTGTAAATGTCCAATAACCTGGATTTTCCTCAAAATTATATCTGATAAATTTCCTGGTTAATGCTCCAGTGTTTTATTCCTGGATCCTCTTCTGTCTGCCACTCCACTACTCCAAAAACTGACTAAATTAATAGCAGAGCTAACATAACCTCTATATTTACCATCCAGCCCCAATACCTGTCAACTCTTTTTCATGCGAGCCCTCTGTTCTGCATAAACAGAGGAGATCACTTATCTACCATTTATCCATGGACCTTTACTAATCATTTCTTCAGTTAACACTAAGCAAAGTATTTGTTCAACATTTCTGCTTTTTTCTGGTCATCCTACATGCATTCTTCCATTTAACAATATTTCAACCTTACAGTCCAACTTCTTTCCTATGGTCACACCAATGACAAATGAATTGCCATGAACACATCTTTATACATGATCAATATCTTAAGGGTGGCAACAGCTGCAAAACGTGCATGCTTTGGAATGTCTCTATTCAGCAACTTCTATTTCCCTTCTCCAAAACAAATAAGAGCAGTCTGCTTTCCTTTAGCATTTATAAGTATAGTTTATTGTAGAGGGTTTCAGTTCGATTAACTAAGTGAGCAACAATTGATATATTAACTTCTTTCCCCAGTTCTATTATCCTTCTCTTGCCTTATTTCTATGTCTCCATTTACTTAATATTTTACACTGTTTTGCACAAAAGACTTGTATCTATTATACCAATATGATCATTTACTGTTTAGCTGTTTATGTTGCATTAATATTATGGCTTGCCTGAGATGCTGATGAGTGCCAATAAAGCACAACCACAGCTTGTCAATATGGAAAAAAAAAAATAAAAAAAAATATATATATGTATTTATTTATAACTTTTATATACCGAGGTTCAATTAACAAGATTAATTATCACTTCGGTTTACATTACAACCAGCAAAAAAAATAACAGAGACAAAGTCTTGTTTTACAATGAACAGGGTGGAATAACCTGGAAAACATAAAATGGGTGCAGAAAGTATAGAGAATTGGGACTGTATAACTTGGGCAAAAAGCAGGGAAATTAAATGGGGGGGGGGGGGGGGGGGGGGGGGACACAGGACTATGAAGGCATCAAGTTGGATAGAGTCCTCATGATGCGGATAAGAGCCAAGGCTGAGGTGAGTAGTTATGGGAAGGCTTGTTCGAACAACAAAGTCTTAAATCTCTTCTTAAAGGTGATTGGACATTGTTCCAGCCTCAGTTCAGGAGGGAGCAGGTTCCATTGCTTGGGACCTGAGGCAGATATAGCTCTCTTACTGAAGGAGGTCTTGATGGTGGGTGCTTGAAGAGTGCCTCTCTGGGCTAGTCTAATTGGACGGACCGAGGTGTGGAGTTGCAGAGGTATTGTAAGATCCAGAGGAGTAGTGTTGTGAATGGCTTTGTGAGTGACTGTTAATAGTTTATGAAGGACTCTAAACTTAATTGGTAGCCAATGTAGATTCTTTAAAATTGGAGTTATATGGTCCCTCTTATTGGATTTTGTGAGGATCCTGGCCATGGCGTTCTGTAGTAGCTGGAGAGGTTTAACTGAAATATCAGGCAGGCCGTGAAGGAGTGAATTACAATAGTCAATTTTGGAGAATATGATGGCTTGTAAAACTGACCTAAAATCGTGGAAATGGAGGAGGGGTCTTAGTCGTTTTAGAACTTGGAGTTTAAAATAACACTCCTTTACTGTGTTGTTGATGAAGCCTGTGAAGGTCATTTGGCTGTCTATGATTACCCCGAGGTTTCTTACCTTGGGTGAGAAAGTAGGGGACATTGGCTGTTGAGCGATATTTAGTGGTACGCTGCCATCTTGTGTGATTAGGATGTATTCTGTTTTTTTCAGTGTTGTGAAAACACACACCTTGTAAAGGTTTCACACCCTGCTACATTTGTCATTCTGTCCAAAACAATGCATTAAAGTAAGTTTCACAATCCACACAACCTACTCTATACTTTCATTGTGAAAGAACAATTATAGAAATATTCCAAAATTATGAATAAAAAGTTAAACACAAATCTTGAATGCATAAGTTTTCACACCTTTCGCATAGCAATCCCAAATTAGCTCTGGTTCAAAATATTGCTTTTAACATGGCCTATAAATAGTTAGAGAGTCCACCCATGTCCAATCACAGTAGTTGAACTGATTAGAATAACCCTAGATGAAGACTCAAGCTGTTTCTGTTGTATGAAGTGAATCTGAAGCAAAGGTCAAAACATGCCACACAAGTTGTTGCCAAAAAAACACCAGAATAGCATTATTTTAAAAAGTATAGAATGGAGGAAGGCCATAAGAACATCAATATATATATATATATATATATATATATATATATATATATATCTATGTATATATCCCTTGGGGCACTGCCAGGTCCATCATTGTAAAGTGGAAACAGTTTGGCACCATCAAAAACACAGCTGCAAACAGACCAACCCTCCAATGTCAGTAGCCATTAGTTAAGGAAACTGTTGCAGAAAGTCACTCTGAGGCCTAAGATTATTTTTAAAAACTACAGAAGTCTCTGGCTAAGACTGGGGAAAATAAATGTTCAACAATTTCAAGATTACTCCACAAGCATGATCTGTATGCAAGGGTGGCAAGAAGGAAGATACTGCTGAAGAAAAGCCATGTGTGTTGTCACATAGCATTTGCAAAGAAACAATTAAGAGACACTTCACAGGTAGAAGAAGGTTTAAGTGGAACTTTTTGGTCTCAATACTAAACAATGTGTGTGACATAAAACAAACAGCACACCATACTGCTATCAGCATCGCTACAATAAAGCATGGTGACACAGCATTATGTTGTAGGAATGCTTTGCAGCAGCAGGGACAGGGAGGTGTGTGAAGATCAAGAGAAAGCTAGATGGTGCAAAATACAGGCCAATGCTAGAGGAAAACCTGTTCTAATCTGCCATAGACCTAGAACTAGAGAGAAGTGGTAAAGTTATACTTATCTGATAATTTACTTTCTTTGAATACTGCTAGACCAGTTATAACAAATGTGATTTCCCTCCACTACAACTGATGGAGACAGAGGATACACCTTTTTGACGACAGACTCAGGGGTATAAAGGAGATGTGCCCTGACTAAGAACTACCCTGTTTCCCCGAAAATAAGACAGTGTCTTATATTAATTTTTGCTACCAAAGATGCACTAGGCCTTATTTTCAGGGGATGTCTAATACCGTTGAGCTGCTGGCTGCTCCTGCGTCAGCCATGCCTCACCAGTGTGCTGTCAGACAGAGGTAGGAGTGTGCAGCATTCATGGTAGTCAGCTTGGGCTGACTCTGCTGCTTTTGAACCTCTGCACACTGCTTGGAAGGGGTCCCCCGACTGGTACTGCCACCATCCGCAGATGTCAGTAATCTTGCTGCCACTGTCACTGCTGCCACATGGCTATTGGGGAGGCACAGATTGCTGCTACTGACACTGAAGCCCATTCTGCTGCCTCCTCTGTGCAGGCCCCGTGGGCTTCCACTTTCTCCATGCTGATCTCGTACATTGTGAGATCCGCATAGAGAAAGTGCTATTCTTGCACATTCCCAAAGATTACATGTGCCAATCACTAAAAAGTAATTTTTTATTTTTTTTTACCTTTGCTGGCTGATGTTAGTTTTCTAATCGGTTGGTCACAGGCTTTTTTTTTCCCACCTTCCCTCTCTTATTTTTTTGCCAATTCCTTTTATATTGTCCTTTTTTCTTCCGTATTTCTTTTCTCTCCATCTTCTTCCCTCAAACACAGTCAGGTTCTCATTCTCACATGCATTTCTCTCTCTCACACACACACAGGCTCTCACTGTCACATGCTGTCTCTCATACAATCATTCATACACACAGTCTCTCACTGGCACATGGTGTCTGACGCTCACACACACAGGCTCTCTCTCACTCCTACATGCTGTCTTGCTCAAGCACAGGCTCTCACCGTCACACGCTGTCTCTCTCACACACACAGAGGCTCTCACATGCTGCCTCTGCAAACATTCAGATCCTCACTCCCACACACAATCTCTCAACTCATCTCATACACGCACGCACACACCCTCTACAGACCCTCAGCCTCTCTCTCACCTCTGGGCCTCCTCTTCGCGGGTCGCCGCAGGATGGGCTCTGCAGCGGCCCAGAACTTCTCGGGCCTCTTCCGCGCTACCGGGCCTCTTCCTCTTCTTGGGCCGCTGCGACTTGGGATTCGCAGCAGCCCGTGGCGGCTCCTCTTCTGCACGCGCTGATGCTCTTTCTTCTTCCTGCCCACGCGGGTCCGGCAACGTTTACTTCCAGGGCCGCATAGGCAGGAAGGAGAAAGAGCATCAGCGCATTTGAACGCGATCTTTTTCTTCGGGCAAGGAGGCTCAGCGGCCGCATGAGCCTCCTTGTGCCCGGGGGCATTGGCTCCCCTCGGGATACCACTGCTCGCGTCTGCCCCTAATACTTTTGAAAATTTAAAAAAAAAATTTTTTTTTTAAATGACGTCACAGGATTGACCGGCCCACCGGGGGAAGCCCGATCCCCCGATAGGTCGATCCGCCCCTATTTACAAGGGATGCCTTACTTTCGGGGGAGGTCTTATATTTAAGAATTCGGCAAAATCTCTACTAGGTCTTATTTTTGGGGGATGTCTTATTTTCGGGGAAACACGGTAGTACCTACAGCAGAGCTTTTCAAACTTTTCATGTTGGTGACACACTTATTAGACAAACAATTTCGTGACACGGTAATTCAGTCTACTAGCAAACCAGAGGTTAAAGGTTAAACGAACGAAATGTATTTTGACAATTTATGTATGTTTCCTTAAATATATACATAATAAAATGTTTCATGACAACCTATCTTGTGAAAACCTTTCATTTATATTAAAAATATATAATATTCGAAGATTACTGTTATTGTTATAATTTATGAGTAACAATAATAAAACAAAGTTTTTGTGTTATTCAATTTACCTCTTTAATGAGATATATGAGCTTGATGGGATGAACACAGCTTTTGAATATTTGGTGTTAATAAAAAAGTCCAAAGGGTCTTCTGTGTAATTTTAAAAAGCTGGCCAGTTTCACACTATAAAATTATTTGATAGAATTAGTTGAATGAGACTATATGGCTATGAGAGTGAAGTCTGGAATTTATAGAAAGGGACAGAATGTCAATATAAATCCTGCACCTCCAGTTCTGTAACTGTGCATCCACTGAAATTCCCCCAAACAATGGAGCTTGGAGGTTTCCCTTACAGCTCATCATACTAAAAGATATTTTCAAATTCTGGTGTCACCTCACAGTAACAGCAGCACAAACACCTTCCACTGCCAGGCACATTGTGAACTAACACAAAACCCCGCAAAAAAGACACTCAAAATCTATACTGCAATCCCATTGTAACATAACAGTAATAACATCAAGGACTCAAACAACAATAACCCTACCTGTGAAAAAGCAAGGGTAAATATTATACTGGGTCCTAGAATACCAATACACCACCTACTGAAGAAACAAAACAAACCAGATTGCTATAGATCCCTATGCTAGCAGAATCTCTCATCATGGTCACACACACAGAGCAGAGACAGACCCTTACCAAATACAGAATACAAAATAAAGGAGCACAAATAAGACAAAAACTGAAATGGAAACTCCAAGAAGCCAGACTCTGTGTATTAACAATGGAAAACCAGAACCACCATTCCTCATAAAAACAAATAAAATCAAGAAACGTAAAGCATCAGGTATAATAGTAAAACCATACTAATAAAAGAATATTTTAAAACTACTGATAAATAGAATTTTTATTAATTACAATTATATACATTTTTTACAATCTCCCAAACACCAATAAAATATTCCAAAACAGCACTAATATCAAACACCACCCAATAATTAAAACTAATAAGGATTTTAAAAAGCCCCTGCTGTCCATACGTGGGAGCTCTTGATTTCCAGTCACCCTGATATTGTCAAGGATTAGGAGGTTATCCTCTCTCTCTCACACACACACTCACATGTCCATTATCTCTCACACATATACTGTCACATACATACACATTCATGCTCTTATACCCACCATAACCTCTTGCTCTCACAGACACTGGCACACTCTCAGGCTCTAAGACACTGGCACACTCTCAGGCTCTAAGACACTCTCTCCCCCTCACCCCCCCCAATACACAAAACTCTTACTCCCCTGGATTTTCTCATACACCCTCATGCTCTCACTCTCTCTGGCTCCCTCACATACACACACACACACCCCAGGCAAGTTCCCAGTCATTCTCACACACTGAAACTGACCCCCAGGCAGACTCCCATTCATTTTCATACCACTCCCTCACCATCCCCCCAGGCATGCACACATTCATTCTCACACACACACACACCACACACAGGCAGGCACCTATTCTCACACATACAAACCCCAGGAAGACATCCATTCATTCTCATACACAGACACACCCCTCAGGCAGGCACCCATGCATTCACACAGACTCCCATTCATACACACACACACTAAAGGCAGACTCCCTCTCTTTCTTTTGCCAGCAACCTCGGAACCTCACTCATTCCTCTGCTACCACTGTCACTGCTGCCGCATGGCTATTGGGGAGGCGCTGACTGCTGCTACTGGCACTGAAGCCCATTCTGCTGCCTCCTCTGTGCAGGCCCCATGGGTTTCCACTTCCTCCATGTTGATCTCGTACATTGTGAGATCCGCATGGAGAAAGTGCACATTACCAAAGATTACATGTGCCAATCAGTAAAAAGTAATTTATTTTTTTTTTTACCTTTGCAGTCTGATCTTAGTTTTCTAATCAGTTGGTCACAGGCTTTTTTGTTCCACCTCCGCTTTCTTATTTTTTTCCTAAGTCCTTTCATATTGTCTTTTTTTTCTATTTCTTTTCTCTCCATCTATCTTCTTCCCTCAAACACACAGTCAGGTTCTCACTCTCACATGCTCTCTCTCTCATACAATCATTCATACACAGTCTCTCACTGTCACATGCTGACTGACACACACACACACAAGCTCTCACATGCTGTCTCTGCAAACATTCAGGTCCTCATACATGCTCACACAATCTCTCCACTCATCTCATACACGCAGTCTACAGGCCCTCAGCCTCTCTCTCTTACCTCTGGGCCTCCCCTTTCGCACTGAAGATAACTCCCCAAGGCCTACTGCCCAGGAGGGAAGGGTTAGGTCGGCCATCATAGTTGGTGATTCGATTATTAGGAATGTAGATAGCTGGGTGGCTGGTGGGCATGAGGATCGCCTGGTAACATGCCTACCTGGTGCGAAGGTGGTGGACCTCACGCGTCACCTAGATAGGATTTTAGAGAGTGCTGGGGAGGAACCGGCTGTTGTGGTACATGTGGGCACCAACGACATAGGAAAATGTGGGAGGGAGGTTCTGGAAGCCAAATTTAGGCTCTTAGGTAGAAAGCTTAAATCCAGAACCTCCAGGGTAGCACTTCTCTGAAATGCTTCCTGTTCCACGCGCAGGTCACCAGAGGCAGGCAGAGCTCCGGAGTCTCAATGAGTGGATGAGACGATGGTGCAAGGAAGAGGGATTCAGTTTGGTTAGGAACTGGGGTACCTTTTGGGGAAGGGGGAGTCTCTTCCGAAGGGATGGGCTCCACCTTAACCAGGGTGGAACCAGACTGCTGGCGCTAACCTTTAAAAAGGAGATAGAGCAGCTTTTAAACTAGAACAAAGGGGAAAGCCGACAGTCGCTCAGCAGCGCATGGTTCGGAGAGAGGTATCTTCAAAGGATACTAATGATGCATTAGAATTAGGGAATCCCGACAGTGAGGTTCCAATACTTAGAAAAATAGTCCAAGTGCCTGTAACTAAAAACTCACCTGAGCTAAAAAAGTCTAACTTATCCCTATCAATTAAAAAGCAGAATGAAAATACAAACAAACAAAAAACAAACTTTGAAATGTTTGTATGCTAATGCCAGATGTCTAAGAAGTAAGATGGGAGAATTAGAATGTATAGCAGTGAATGATGACAGACTTAATTGGCATCTCAGAGACATGGTGGAAAGAGGATAACCAATGGGACAGTGCTATACCGGGGTACAGATTATATCGCAATGACAGAAAGGAGCACCCGGGAGGAGGTATGGCGCTTTATGTCCGGGATGGCATAGAGTCCAACAGGATAAACATCCTGCATGAGACTAAATACAAAGCAAAATTGCTTACCTTGTAATAGGTGTTATCCCAGGACAGCAGGATGTAGTCCTCACATATGGGTGACATCGCCGACGGAGCCCGAACGCGGGAAAACTTCTGTCAAAGTTTCTATAAACTTTTGACTGGTTGCCTGAGGCTACTGAGCATGCCATGATATTCCCTGCCACAGGGGTCTCACTCCAGTCTCGTATGTAGCAATAAGCTTTAGCAAAAATAAAAATATAAAACGTATCGGACCCAACTCCGCGGGGTGGCGGGTGGGTTTCGTGAGGACTACATCCTGCTGTCCTGGGATAACACCTATTACGAGGTAAGCAATTTTGCTTTATCTCAGGACAAGCAGGATGCTACTCCTCACATATGGGTGATTAGCAAGCTAGAGGCTGAGTCATTTGTGATTGAGTCAACAGTGAAGTATTGTTGTTGAAATGAATCAGCCGAAGATCACAGCAGATTGGTTGTAGACGGAGTTGGGTTTAAACTGGAAACAAGTTCTTTAAGACAGATTGTCTGTAGGCTGAATCTTGTCGTCCTTCTTTATCTAGGCAGTAATGAGCTGCAAAGGTGTGATGAGAACTCCATGTTGCTGCTATACAAATGTCAAGAATTGGTACGGAACGATAGTGTGCTATTGAGGTTGACATTGCTCGGACTGCATGTGCCGTTACTCGCCCTTGGAGAGGAAGGCCTGCTTGTTCATAACAAAACTGTATGCAATCTGCTAGCCAGTTTGATAAAGTCTGTTTACCCGCTGCCTTCCCTGGTTTGTTTGTATCATAAGAAACAAAAAGTTGTTTAGATTTCCTGTGGACTGCTGTGCGGTTTATGTAGAAAGACAATGCACGTTTGCAGTCCAAGGTGTGTAAGGCTCGTTCTCCTTGATGAGAATGAGGTCTTGGAAAGAATGTGGGTAAAACTATGGATTGGTTTAAGTGGAATTCCGTAACTACCTTGGGAAGGAATTTTGGATGTGTTCGGAGAACCACTGTCATGTAGAAACTTAGTGTAAGGTTCATGTGACCAGTGCTTGTAGCTCACTTACCCTTCTAGCTGATGTAATGGCTATGAGGAAGATAGTTTTCCATGTGAGAAATTTAAGATCACAAGAATCTATGGGTTCGAAAGGGGAACGCATGAGTCTTGTTAAGACCAAGTTCAGGTCCCATGCCGTGACTGGAGGCTGAATTGGTGGTTTAAGTTGAGTTAAACCTCTCATGAACCTGGTGATAAGAGGTTGTGTAGATATTGGTGCATCTCCCATTTTGTTATGGTAAACAGAGATTGCACTTAAGTGAACTCTTACAGATGAAGTCTGGAGACCAGATTCTGAAAGATGATATAAATGACAGTTCTCAGATTGTTAATTGTTGTTTTCTCTTCAATGTCTTCAATTAGTTTTATGTAACATGTTGTTATAATCTGTAAACCGGAGTGAAGGCTACTCTGCTCTACCTCGGTATATAAAAAATGCTAAATAAATAAAATAAAATAAATAAATAAATAAGTCTAGAAGAGAAGTAGTGGGGCAGGTGAAAGGATCAATAATGTTTTGCCTGCACCATAGAGAGAATCTCTTCCATTTAGAAGAATAGTTCTTTCGTGTGGAAGGTTTACGTGAAGCTATAAGCACTTGAGATATATTGGATGAAAGATTGAGTGGTTGTAAGATCAAGCTTTCAACATCCATGCTGTTAGGGCTAGGGATTGAAGTTTGGCATGGTGCAACCGACCCTGATCTTGAGTTATGAGAGTGGGAGCTATCCCAGACAAATGGGATCCCTGACTGAGAGGTCTAGAAGTGTAGGAAACCATACTTGTCGAGGCCAATACGGGGCTATGAGTATCATGGATCCCTTGTCTTGTTGTAATTTCACTAGAGTTTTGGTTATAAGTGGTATCGGAGGATACGCGTATAGTAGGCCTGAGTTCCAAGGGTGAGCAAAGGCGTCCTCGGCTGGCTGGTTCTTCTGTTTGTGTAGAGAACAGAAATTGGTCACTTTGTGATTCAGATGTGACGCAAACAGGTCTATCGTTGGTTGACCCCAACGCTGAAATATCCTGGTCACTATTGAGGGATCCAGGGACCACTCGTGTGGTTGGAATTGACAACCGAGTCGATCTGCCACTACATTTTGAATGCCTGCAAGATAGGTGGCCCGGAGGAACATTGAGTGGTTCAGGGCCCATCCCCAAATCTGTGCGGCTTCTTGACAAAGGAGATACGAGCCCGTACCTCCCTGTTTGTTGATGTACCACATGGCTACTGTGTTGTCCATTTGGATCAGAATAGTCTTGTGCGAAAGGCAGTCCTTGAACGCATGCAGTGCAAAACGCATAGCTCGAAGTTCTAGGAAATTGATTTGCAACGTTGCTTCGAGTTTTGTCCATGTCCCTTGAGTTTGGAGATTGTCTGTGTGAGCTCCCCAACCCAAGGTGGATGCATCTGTAGTTAAATGTTATCTGTGGGACTGGCTGCAGGAAGTCCTGTCCCTTGCGTAAATTGTCCTTGTCCATCCACCAAAGGAGAGATGAACGAAGTTGTTGTGTGATTTGGATTGGAGTGTGCAAAGGTTAAATGGCTTGAATCCATTGTGATTTTAAAGTCCATTGGGTTACTCTCATGGTGAGTCTTGCCATAGGAGTGACATGAACTGTGGAAGCCATGTGGCCTAATAATGTTAGAACGTGGTGAGCCGTTACCTGTTTCCGTGAATGTAACGACTTTGCCAAGAGGGACAGCGTTTCTGCTCGATCTCCCGGTAGAAAGGCTTTTGCGATGATAGTGTTTAACTCTGCTCCTATGAACTGGAGATGATGAGAAGGAATTAGATGGGATTTTGGATAGTTGATGAGAAAACCCATGTTGTGAAGCACAGCAATTGTGTGATTTCGAGAAGTTAGAGCTCCTTCTTGCGACTGACTTCTTATGAGCCAATCGTCGAGATATGGGAAAACATGAACACCTTTGTTTGTGCAAGTGTGCTGCTATGACTGCCAGACATTTTGTGAATACTCTGGGAGCAGAGGCAAGACCGAATGGTAGAACTCTGTATTGGAAGTGTTGATTTCCTACCATGAAGCGCAGATACTTGCGATGAGGGGGAAAAATTGGAATACGAGCATAAGCATCTTGAAGGTCCAGAGAACAAAGCCAATCTCCTTGTTGAAGGAGTGGGAGCATTATGCCTAAGGATACCATTCTGAACTTTTCTCTTTTTAGAAATTTGTTGAGATTCCTGAGGTCCAGTATGGGACGAAGGCCTCCGGTTTTCTTTGGAATGAGGAAATAACGGGAGTAGAATCCTCTGCCCTGCTGGGTCCGGGGTACTTTCTCGACTGCCCTGGCGCTCAGAAGGGTGGATAATTCTATT
Organism: Rhinatrema bivittatum; assembly: GCF_901001135.1. Lineage (NCBI taxonomy): Eukaryota > Metazoa > Chordata > Amphibia > Gymnophiona > Rhinatrematidae > Rhinatrema > Rhinatrema bivittatum. The sequence goes on along the minus strand of NC_042620.1, from coordinate 70,661,308 downwards.
TGAAGGTGAAGAATGTGATCTTCGCTGAGAAGGTTTTGGTGGAAAATCCGGAGGGATTGAATTGAAATTGAGATGGTATCCTTTGTGGATGATAAATAGGACCCATTGGTCCGACGTTATCGATGTCCAATTGATGTAAAACGTTTGTAGACTGCCCCTTTACTGGTAGTGTTGGGTAAGGGTTGGCATGTGGGCTCTGTTCTCTGGATGTAATCTCAAAAACCAGTGGCAGGTCCAGTTTGAGGGGCTGGTGCTGGTCTTGGAGCTCTTTGCTGAGATCTACGAGGTCTCGGTCTAGACGATGGGGGGTAGTATTTACGCTGTCTGAAGAAGGGCCTTCTGGTATCCCTTCATGATGGTAGTCTGGCAGAATGTGTAGAAGGGTCATGTGGCAGTGTGGATAACTGCCGCAGTGTTTCTGTATGCTCCCGTAGTTGGGAAACAGCATCCTGTACTTTTGAACCAAACAGGTTATCCCCCAGGCAGGCAACATCAACCAGCTTGTCCTGTCCCTCTGGTCTTAAATCGGATGCTTTAAGCCAGGACCAGCGTCTTGCAGCAATGCCGGATGCAGCCACTCGTGAGGCGGTGTCATAGCTGTCATATGCAGCTCGTACTTCGTGTTTGCCCACATTAAAACCTTTATTTTTAACAGCCTGTGCAGCTTCTTGATACTGTGCAGGCAAAGATGGCACAAACTCTTCCATTTGCTTCCACAAGTTTCTGTGGTATTGTGTCATATACAAATGGTATGCTGATATTTTGGAATTCAGCATTGCTCCTTGGTACACTTTGCGGCCCAGCTGGTCAAGGAACCTATTGTCTTTTCCTGGAGGGATTGAGGAATGTGCCCTTGTCAGTCGAGATTTCTTTTGGGCCGATTCCACAACCACAGAGTGGTGGGGAAGCTGTGTTTCTTGGTATGCAGAGGAAGGTTGTACCAAATAAGTAGACTCTATGCGTTTGTTTACTGCAGGGACTGAACAAGGGTGTTCCCAAAGACATTGTTGCAGTTGTAACAGAATGTCGTGGACAGGTATGGCGAGAGTGTGCTTAGGGGGATCAACAAATGGAAGCACTTCTAGAGTTTGTTGCCTATTATCTTGTTCGGTATGTAACTGAAAAGGAATATTATCTGCCATTTCTTGAACAAATGACTGGAATGTAAAATCTTCCGGTGATGACTGCTTTGTAGCAGGTGGCGGAGATGATCTGACATAAAATCCTCTGATGATGGTTCGGAATCCGTGTCATACCAGGAATCATATTGAGTTGGTTGATGAGGTGGTGTTGCCTTTTGAGTAGGATGTATCCCAGAGGGTCCTGGTAAAGGATCATCTGATGAAGAATGTTCAGGTGGTACATTTTCTGGTGCGGTTGGTAAAGAAGATAGTAAGTCCGTGTACCTTTTTGTAATAATATCCTGTAAGGACCTATCTTCAGAGATTGGTCTTTTTGTTAGCAATGATGCTCTCTTAGTGGATGACAGAGTGAATTACATTTTTGGGAAGGTATGGTATGGTGGGAGCAGTGGTGTAAAGAGGTAATGATCTTGACATCAATGACATAATTGTCGTTGAGGTAGGGAGGAATGAGAATTCTGAAATTGGTATTCTCGAAGTGACTGATGTCGATGGAGGCATCGAGGAAGTGACAGGCATCAATAATGGTTGCATTATCGGTAGGATAGATGATATAGTACCGAGAGATGGTATCGGCGGTCCCGCCGGCATCGACGTGTCCACCGGCATTGGCGATGGCGCCGGAAGTTGCTTTTGCAATGTGTCTAATACTAATTTTTGAACAAGGGATGTGAAATCCGGTGAAGTCATCGGTGAAGGCGATGTTGACGTCGAGGGTAACGCAGGCACCGAGGTTGGAGTTCCGACGACTTTAGGCCGTTTCGCTAACGGTTCTGTCGATGGCAGAATCGACGATGGTCGACGGTGCTTGTGCTTATGTTTTTGCTTAGATTCTAACACTGACCTAATGGATGCAGAGGACGGTGTCGGTGACAGCACATCCCCCGAACCCTCGACATGTTTTTTTCTTAAGTAGGAGTTTTTTTAGTTACCCCTGTAGGTGAAGACTTGGTCGAAGTCGATGGTGATGGTAATAATTGTAGTTTGAAAACCTGGGCCATCTTCTCCCTTCTGAGTTTTCGACCCTTTGGGGTCATTTGTTAGCACTGAGAACATGAAGAAATTTCATGTTTCTCTCCTAGGCAGATCACACATTCGGAATGCGGATGTATAACATGGTCCGGTTACAAGAACATTTCTTGAACCCGGAGGCCATGTTGAAAAAACCCGACAGCCGTCGATGGGAAGTCTGAGGAAAAAAAAAAAGTCACGAATATAATGAAAAGTCTGAGAAAATTGTTTGTCACCGTCCGGTTCCAAACAGGAATGAGACCCGATGTGGGAAAAACTTTGAAGTTTTAATTAACTTTTTTTAGTAAATTTTGTGAGGAGACTCACGGGGCTCCGACGAGCGCAGTGCTAATTGGCACGCGGAAAAACGAAGACTGAAGTGAGACCCCTGTGGCAGGGAATATCATGGCATGCTGGGCATGCTCAGTAGCCTCAGGCAGCCAGTCAAAAGTTTATAGAAACTTTGACAGAAGTTTTCCCGCGTTCAGGCTCCGTCGGTGACGTCACCCATATGTGAGGACTGCTTGTCCTGGGACAAAATTGAATCTTTATGGGTAGAAATCCCTTGTGTGTCGGGGAAGACTATAGTGATAGGGGTATACTACCATCCACCTGGTCAAGATGGTGAGACGGACAGTGAAATGCTAAGAGAAATTAGGGAAGCTAACCAAATTGGTAGTGCAGTAATAATGGGAGACTTCAATTACCCCAATATTGACTGGGTAAATGTATCATCGGGACACGCTAGAGAGATAACGTTCCTGGATTGAATAAATGATAGCTTTATGGAGCAATTGGTTCAGGAACCGACGAGAGAGGGAGCAATTTTAGATCTAATTCTCAGTGGAGAGCAGGACTTGCTGAGAGAGGTAACGGTGGTGGGGCCGCTTGGCAATAGTGATCATAATATGATCAAAATTGATTTAATGACTGGAAGAGGAACAGTGTGCAAATCCAAGGCTCTCGTGCTAAACTTTCAAAAGGGAAACTCTGATAAAATGAAAAAAATTGTTAGAAAAAAAAAAACTGAAAGGAGCAGCTACAAAAGTAAAAAATGTCCAAGAGGCGTGGTCATTGTTAAAAAATACCATTCTAGAAGCACGGTCTAGATGTATTCCACACATTAAGAAAGGTGGAAAGAAGGCAAAACGATTACCGGCATGGTTAAAAGGGAGGTGAAAGCAGCTATTTTAGCCAAAAAATCTTCATTCAAAAATTGGAAGAAGGATCCAACAGAAGAAAATAGGATAAAGCATAAACGTTGGCAAGTTAAATGTAAGACAGTGATAAGACAGGCTAAGAGAGAATTTGAAAAGAAGTTGGCTGTGGAGGCAAAAACGCACAGTAAAAACTTTAAATATATCTGAAGCAGAAAGCCTGTGAGGGAGTCAGTTGGACCGTTAGATGGTCGAGGGGTTAAAGGGGCACTTAGAGAAGATAAGGCCATTGCGGAACGATTTAATGATTTCTTTGCTTCGGTGTTTACTGAAGAGGATGTTGGGGAGGTACCCGTAATGGAGAAGGTTTTCATGGGTAATGATTCAGATGGACTGAATCAAATCACGGTGAACCTAGAACATGTGGTAGGCCTGATTGACAAACTGAAGAGTATTAAATCACCTGGACCGGAAGGTATACACCCCAGAGTTCTGAAGGAACTAAAAATGAAACTTCAGACCTATTAGTAAAAATTTGTAACCTAACATTAAAATCATCCATTGTACCTGAAGACTGGAGGATAGCAAATGTAACCCCAAACTACAGACCGGTTAGCCTGACTTCAGTGCCAGGAAAAATAGTGGAAAGTGTTCTAATCATCAAAAATCACAGAACATATAGAAAGACATGGTTTAATGCAGTGGTCGGGAACCTATGGCTCGCGAGCCACATGTGGCTCTTGATGGCTGCATCTGGCTCGCAGACAAATCTTTAATAAAAAAGTAAAAATCTTAACAAAACCCCCCACCCTCCTGACAACCCCAAAATTAATTTACTACAACCCCCCACCCAAGACCTGCCAAAAGTCCCTGGAGGTCCAGCGGGGGTCCGGGAGCGGTCTGGGAGCGATCTTCTGGACTTGGGCTGTCTGCTGCCAGTAATCAAAATGGCGCCGACGGCCCTTTGCCCTCACTATGTCACAGGGGTTACCGCCGCCATTGGTCAACCCCAGTGACATAGTGAGGGCAAAGGGCCGTCGGCGCCAGTTCGGCGGGGGGGGGGGGGGGGTTGGACGCGCTATTACCCCTTACTGAATAAGGGGTAAAGCTAGCGCGTCCAAATGCCGGCTAACAGTGTGCTGTATCAGCCTGTGTGTTTCCAGGAAAGGCTGTGCTATCCCTCCGATATCCTTGACCTTCCATGCTAATCTCTCCTTCTACCACGAAACCGGTTCTCAGCATGCCTGCCAAGACCAAGCACTCACTGGGGAGACTGAGTAGGCTATTACTCTCTACATGTGGCAGAGGATAGCTTTGACCAATCCTCTTCTCTCTCTCTCTTTTTTTTTTTTTTTTTTTTTTAATTGGTATCCATAGCCATGAGTACCCTGCTCCTTCCTGGTCGACTTCAGTACCCTGGAGTGAAGGGCTCCCTTCTGCTGAAAACATTTTCTTTTGCAGGAGTAAGATATTGCTCAAGCAACTGTTAGTCCAGGCCCCTTAAAGGGGGTTCAGGATTTTCGCTCGGCCTCTTGGCAGCTGCCCATAGGGGGCAAATGTTAATCTTTAGGAGCCAGACCCTAAACTGTGTAAGTCCCTGCACAGCTAGATAAGTTTTGTGCATTAACCTCAAGTCTCTGGGACAAGGCCCGCTACCGGGGAATGTTATAGGCCTCCTAGCCTTTTTGAGGGGGGGGGGGGGGGGGGGAAGGGGGGAGGCTTTCCCCAGATATGATCCTGGGGCTAGCCCCTAGCATGCCCCCAAAAGGAGGAGAAGGAGATTCCCCTCCCTTTATGGTCCTGAACTGTTCTGCTCCTGCTGCATCTGCCCTGGATTAAACAGCTCAGCTCTCGATTGCTATTTACCTAGCTTGAGAGTCTGAATGATTGCTTTTCCCCTTAGAGACAATCTGCCTGAGAGTCTTCTCAGCTCCCATCTATATTCCAAGAACATTTAACACGATGTGCCTGTAACACTGAGGGGCTGCAAACTGTACCTTCTCTTTTTAAGGGCTGCTAGGGTTGAGTGACTGGCAGCCCAGGTGCAGCATTCTCTAAGCAAACCTGCTCTAGTCTTGCCTTGCAGCTGGGGGATAAGTAAAGTCTTAACAACTGAGATAAGCTGGCTACCTTGTAATTTATTTTTTGTTTTTTTTTCTCTATTTATGTCTCAGTGAGCTCATACATACACCTTGCCATAACTAAACCTCAGCTGCCAATTAAGGCCAGCATGGGTGAAACAAGCACAAATGCAGCCAGAGGCAACCAATTCAGGCCATTCTTTAGGGCAACATTTCTTGCTCTCCTGCAGTGGGATCAACTCTATACTCCTGTAGGACATAACAGAGATTTCCAAGTTCTGAGATAATTGTTAATTTGCAGAGCCTGGTTAACTAGTGTACTACAAAAAAAAAATAAAAATTGTTTGGTGCCTGTTCTGTTGCGGTCCCGGTCGCTAGACTAGCGACCGGGTCCTTACCTGCTGCTTCCCGCTGCGGCCCACGACGGGGCATGGCGCTTCCCGGGCCTGCCGGGCCTCCTCGCGGTGGCGTCTCCGCCAGGGAGACACCGCCGAGTTCTGAACCACACTCTGCTCCTTCCCAGGGCGCGCGCGAGGAGGGATCGGTTAACAGCCCAGGCTCAGGGAGCTCCGGCCCACCCCTTTGATGATATCAGACGCCAGCGACTACTTAAGCCAGCATCTGCTGAGGAAACTGCCTAGCAACAAGGTTTCTCAGTCTGAGTGCCTAGTTGCTGTTTCTGCTGAGCCTGATCCCGCTCCGCTTCCGGATTCTCCTTGGTTAGTTCTTTGGTTTCTGACTTTGGCTCTGCGCCTGATTCTCCGTGTCAGCCACCTGCCTCTACCTCTGGCTTGTCTTTTCGTCTTGACCCTTCACCTAAGTCCCAGCGGTCTGGGTCCTTACAAGCTCCTCTCGGGAGGAGGGGATGGACCTCGGGCTTCCGGGGTGAAGACTCCACTTTCATCTCCGTCTTGGCTCGACTCCCGGCTGTGCCATCTCCAAAGAATTCGTTCTCATCAGTGCACTCCGCCAGGCCGGCCCAAGGGTCCACCTTTCTGTCCGCAACAGTTTGCTAGGCCATGGACTCGGCGGACCTCTCTGAACTGCAAGCCACTCCCGGGATGGCCCAACGGCTGCAGCAACAGTGTCTCGACATCCTGGCTGCCACCGTCGAGCGATTGACGAATCGGCTGGATGCCACTCTGCCAGAGCCACCGCCAGTACCTCCTCCGGTTTCCACAGTTAGCATAACTGCGCCCACTCTGCTTCCAGCCCCCTCCCGCTATGCGGGCGATGCCAAGGGTTGCAGAGGATTCCTGAACCAGTGTTACATAAGGTTCTTGCTACTTCCAGGACAGTTCCCGTCAGATTCAGTTAATGTTGCCTACATCTTGTCACTGCTGGATGGGAAGGCATTGAATTGGGCTTCACTGATGTGGGAGCGCCAGGATACTTTGTTGAACAATTTGCAACAGTTGGAAGTTGAGAACAAACAAGCCTTTGATGAACCCGCACGCCTGCCTACAGCTACGTCAGAACTGTTACAGCTAAGACAGGGATCTCTGGCCCTGGCAGACTATGCTATCGAGTTTCATACTCTCGCAATGGAGGTAGGCTGGCGCGATGACAGCTTGCAGGGAGTTTTTTTGGAAGGTTTGTCTGGTCACATCAAGGATGAGTTGGCCGCCAGCTGGTAATCGAATCGAATTAGCCGGTCAAATAGACAGACGCCTCCAGCAAAGGGCCAAGGAGGGCCGTTCTTTTTGCCAGCCCATATCTTTAGCACCAGTCTTCTCTAGACCCGTGATGACGCCTTCAAGTCACGGGACGGTACAATCAGAGGCATCAGCTGAAGAACCTATGCAGTTAGGCTGCACGCCGTTGACTGCTGAGGAGAGGCGAAGACGCCGCGCATCGGGATTGTGTCTATACTGTGGCAACAAGGGCCACTTTCTAGCCCAGTGCAAGGAGCGCCCGGAAAACGCCAAAGCCTAGGCAGTACAGGGGAGCTACTCCTAGGTTGTGTTAATTCTGCTCCTCAATGTACTGTACCGGTGACACTAGAATATCCAGGAGGGTCTTGTCATACTCTCGCCTTCACAGACTCTGGAGCGGGTGGAAACTTCATTTTATTGGATTTGGTGCAACAGCTGCATTTGCCTACTGTTCCTCGAAGCCCCCCGATACGCATCACTTCTATCCGAGATACTTCCAGGAAGGACTGTATTTCTGACTCTACAGTTCCTCTGACTCTTCGGACCGGAGTGCTACATTCGGAAGAGATATCTTTCTTGATTTTGGGGAAAGCTGTGCATCCGGTGGTACTGGGGTTGCCGTGGTTACAACAGCACTTTCCCATAATTCATTGGGACTCCTTACAATTAGCTCAGTGGAGCCCCTTTTGTTTTTCCAACTGTCTCAAGGTGCCGAGACCTTCTGTCGTGCACATGCTAAGTACTTCAGAATTGCCTCCTACACCTTACATGGACTTTGCAGAGGTTTTTTCTAAGAAGAAAGCAGAGATTGCGCCACATCATCGCCCCTTTGACTGTGCCATAGACTTATTGCCCGGCACCACGCCACCACGTGGCAGAGTGTATCCTTTGTCTCTGCCGGAGTCACGTGCAATGTCCGAGTACATCACTGAGAACCTTGCCAAGGGATTTATTCACCCTTCTCGATCACCAGCTGGAGCGGGTGTTTTCTTCGTGGGGAAAAAAGGATGGTACACTCAGACCCTGTATTGATTACAGAGGCTTGATAGCCATTACTAAGCGAGATCGGTACCCCCTTCCTTTAATTCCAGAGCTCTTGGACAGACTGCAGGGGGCAAAGATCTTTACCAAGCTCGATCTGCGGGGAGCTTACAATTTACCTAGTAATGCCGTTTGGCTTGTGTAATGCTCCGGCAGTCTTCGAAAATCTCATGAATGAGGTGTTGAGAGAGATGCTGCACTCTTACGTCATAGTGTATTTGGATGATGTCTTAATTTATTCCCAACATCTAGAGTCCCACCGCCAACATGTTAGACAGGTGTTGCAAATCTTGAAAGACAATCACTTATATGCCAAACTCGAGAAATGTATGTTCGAATGTGAGTCGCTTCCCTTCTTGGAGTACATCGTGTCATCTATAGGCTTTCAAATGGATCCAGAGAAAGTATCAGCAATCACAATCTGGCCCCGTCCCCGTGGGGGTGAAAGCCTTGCAGCATTTCCTCGGATTTGCGAACTTCTACAGACATTTTATTCCTAATTACTCATTGAGAGTTGCACGCCTCACTGCACTGACTCGTAAAGGGGCTGATACCACGGAATGGCCTGAAATAGCTTGTCAAGCTTTTGAGGATTTAAAACAAGCTTTCTTGATGGACACTTGTTTGTATCATCCGGACCCACAATGCCCATTTATTGTGGAAGTAGACGCGTTCAGCATCGCAGTAGGAGCGATACTCAGTCAGCACTCAAAATACAGGCAAGTTGCTTCCATGCTCCTACTTCTCCAAAAAGTTTTCACCGGCCGAGTGCAACTACAGTATAGGGGACAAGGAGCTTTTAGCAATTAAGTTGGCCTTCGGGGAATGGAGGCAATGGCTAGAAAGTGCAATTCATCCTGTCACAGTCTACACGGATCATAAAAACTTGGAATTCTTGTGTCAAGCACAAAGGCTGAACCCCAGACAAGCCAGATGGTCTCTTTTTAACAGTTTTGATTTTACCCTTCGCTACAGCCAGCTTCCAAAAATATCCATGCGGATGCCTTGTCTCTTACTTCTGAGTTAGAGGAGGAGGAGCATCCTCAATACATCCTGGATCCCGCTAAGATCAACTTGGCCGCTGTGACCGTGAGTTGTCTGGGGAGGACAGTAGTTCCCAAGCGTCTCCGGAGAAGGGTCTTGAGTTGGGCCCACAATTCCCTGACTGGTGGTCACGCTGGTCGAGACAGGACTTTGGATTTATTGAACCGCTATTACTGGTGGCCAAACTTAAGACAAGATGTACGTATTTATGTGAGTTCCTGTCCCACCTGTGCTAGACAAAAACCTCGAATTGGTCACCCTTGGGGGCTATTGCAACCACTGCCTGTGCCAACTGAACCGTGGACTCATATAGCTACAGGATTTTGTAGTAGATTTGCCTTCATCCAATGGGAAAACACAGTCATTTGGGTCACGGTGGACCGTTTTTCCAAAATGGCTCATTTTGTGCCATTGACTAAGCTGCCATCTGCACCAGAGTTAGCACTGCTAATGGCACAGCACATCTTTCGCAAGACACTGTTTCTGACCAGGGTCCGCAGTTTACGGCCCGCTATTGGAAAGCTCTGTGCAAGAAGTTTGAGGTACAACTCAGTTTCTTCACCGCATTTCATCCCCAGAGTAACGGTCAGACAGAGCGCATGAATCGCTCCCTAAAGGCTTTCCTTCGAGCTTTTGCTAATGACAAACAAAACAACTGGGTAGAGTTACTACCTTGGGCAGAGTTTTCCTACAATAATCAAATTAATTCGGCTACTGGAAGGTCGCCCTTTCAAGCAGTATATGGGAAGCAACTTAAACCATCGCTACCCCTTTCTGTGTCTGTGCCATCACCGGCAGCCCAGTTGTCTGCCCAGCAATTCCATCCAAAGTAAACTCACCGTTTCAGCAACAGCCACTAAAAGGCATGCCGACCAGCATTGTCGGTCAGCGCCAGTGTTCCTTCCGGGAGATAGAGTCTGGCTCAGCACCAAGAACATTCACCTTAAGTTGCCTTCTAAAAGATTAGCTCCTAAATTCTGCGGACCATTCTGAGCTGCTGAGTTGGAATGGTTTCCTATCGTTTACACCTGCCTACTGCGCTACGCATCCACAATGTATTTCATGTTTCTCTTCTTAAACCAGTAGTCCTTTCTCGATTTCATCGGAGATCTCCTGATACTGCGGAGAACCCCGCTGCTGATGACCCTATTTATTTATTTAGCATTTTTTTTATATACCGAGGTAGAGCAGAGTAGCCTTCACTCCGGTTTACAGATTATAACAACATGTTACATAAAACTAATTGAAGACATTGAAGAGAAAACAACAATTAACAATCTGAGAACTGTCATGTCAAACATAAGAACAGGGCAAGATATCCCAAAGGATAAACACATTGAGCATAGCAGATAAGATGTACCAAAGGATAGGTACATTAAATAGACTGAGTTCAAGTATAATGAAAAAATAGACTTAGATATCTGTAGGAAACAGGGAGATTAGACAGAGGGGGGAATGAATGATAAAATATGGGAAGCTGTGGGATTAAGTTTTGAGATTGTTGTGCAGGCTGTCAGTATGAGATTGGCAGAGGAGCCAGGCTTTTAGTTCTTTCTTAAAAGATTTTGGGTTTTCTTGGGAGGTGAGGAACTGAGGTAAGGAGTTCCATAGTTTTGGGCCGATGATAGAAATGGCTCTGTTTCTGGTGGATGAGAGTTTAGCATGAGGGAGTGATGGAATCACTAGCTGTAGTTTACTAGTTGATCTTGTTGTGCGTGGAGAGTACTGGATATGAATGATGTCATCAAGTGCGGTGTAGTCTGCTTTGTATATTGCTTTCTGTAAAGTTGAGAGGATCTTAAATTCGATTCTTTGTTCAATTGAGAGCCATTGTAATTGCTTGAGTACGGGTGAGATATGATCAAATTTTCTTTTACCCGTCAGGACTCTGGCAGCAGCATTCTGAAGAAGTTGCAAGGGTCTTAGGGATGATTTAGGTAGGCCAATTAGTAGAGAATTGCAATAGTCCAGACCAGAGAAGATTAGGGTTTGAAGGGCGGTTTTGAAATCATGGGGGTGAAGCAGAGGTTTTAGGTGTTTGATTACATGTAATTTGTGAAATCCTTCTTTTATTTTTGAAGAGATGTGTATTTTATAGTTTAGATCGCTATCAATCCAGAAGCCCAAGTCCTTAACGTTGTCTTTGAGTTGGATGGTGGTATTGTCAAATTGGAAAGGTGGGATAAGTTTTGGTCTGACATTATTTCTGGCGATTAGAATGCATTCGGTTTTGTTCATGTTTAAGCATAATTTGAGCTGTAGTAGCATGTTTCTGATTGAATCAAGGAGTGATGCAGCACTGGACATAGAATCTTCAATGGAGGAGGAAATTGGAATGAGAATTTGAATGTCATCGGCGTACATGTAATAGGTAATATCAAGTTTGGATAGGAGATGGCATAGCGGAATAAGGTAAATGTTAAACAGAATGGGAGAGAGAGCTGATCCTTGTGGTACACCAGTATTGAGGGGGATGGCATTTGAAGAAGAGTTGCTGTAAGACTCTGAAAAATCTATTTTTCAGGAAGGAAGAAAACCAACTTAGGGTTTTTTCAGCGAGACCGATGGTTTCCAGACTAGAAATAAGCAAATTGTGGTCCACCGTATCGAAGGCTGCGGAGAGGTCTAGAAGAATCAGTAAATATCCTTTTTTGTTGTCAAGACCTCTTAGAATTGTATTGGAAAGGTTGAGTAGGAGGGTTTCAGTGCTGTGGTTTTTTCTAAAACCAAATTGGGTGGGGTAAAGGATTTTGTTGTCATCCAAATGATCATTGAGTTGTTTCAGTACCGCCTTCTCAGTCAATTTGGCAAAGAAGGGTAGGTTAGAAATTGGGCGGTAATTGTTAAGGTCGTCAGGGTTGAGGTATTTTTTCTTTAAAAGAGGAGTGATAGTGGCAATTTTAAGCATGGGAGGTAGCTCACCTTCATCTAGGGATTTGTTGATGATTGCTGCAATTGTTGGGGCTAAAGGATGAGCAATTTCCTTAAGAACTCGAGTGGGAATGGAGTCTAAATCATGTCGTGCAGGGTTGATTTTTTTAATCATTTTTTCAGTTTCCAAAATGGATGTGTGTCTGAATTCGAACCAGGGAGAGATGTTATTTGTTGAGGTTTGCATTTGCAAAGGCAAGTTTGATGTAGAGTTGAGGGAATCTATGATTTTGGAGATTTTGTCGTTGAAAAAGATAGCTAAGTCTTGGCTTAGGTTTTTTTTGGAGACAGGAACAGTAGAGATGGCGTTATCTGTGATGAGGTTATTTACAATGTTGAACAAGGATTTTGATTTATTAGTGGAGTTTATTATTTTTTTACCATAGTAGTCCCGTTTTGTGTTTTGGAGAGATTTTTTATATGCAGCTAGTTGAGTACGGTACTTCTGTAGAGTTAAGGGGAGCTTGTTTTTTTGCCATTCTTTTTCAATTTTCCTGAGAGCAATTTTCATGTTTTTTAGGGTGGAGTTGTACCAAGGGTTTTGATTTTCTTTTTTGTTCTTCAGACGTTTGATTTTCTCTGGGTTAACGATATTGGCAGTTTTTTCAGTGATAAGAGACCAGGATTGAATAGCGTTATTTATGTTTGATAGATCAAGATTCGCTAGTTGATGTCCCAGCTCATGAAGGAGGAGATTAGTTTGAAAGGGAGGACGGTATTTGAAGATTTTTTGTTTGTTATTGTCGTTAGAAGGGAGGTTGTAGTTCAATTGAGACTTGCAAGATAGAAGATAGTGATCTGACCAGGGAACTGGGGTGTATAAAATAGAGGTGTCTGTGAAGAAACTGTTGGTGAAAATCAAGTCAAGGGCGTGACCTGCTTTATGTGTGGGGTGGTTTACTTGGGGGGTAAAGTTAAGACTTGAGAGCAAGTCTAGTAGGGTTTCGAAGTTTGGAGAACTGGGGATGGCATCAGAGTGAAGGTTGAAGTCACCCAGGATGATGGAAGGTTTTTTTGTGTTGATGTTTGTAATGAGGAATTCCAGGAGAGGAGAGATGTTGTTGTTTAGTAGTTTGGGTGGACAATATACAAGGCAAACTTGTAGGAATTGAGAGTCGAAGAGAGCTACTTCATATTGTTTTGAGAGGTTATGCGGAATCATTTTCATTGAGAGGTGTTTTTTTATATGAAATAAAAGGCCTCCTCCTCTTTTGTAGGAGCGAGGAATTGAGAAGGTGTCATAGTTAATGTTAACTAGGTGGTTCAGAAGTACTTGATCGGTGTTTTTTAGCCAGGATTCTGTTATGGCGAGGAAGTCAGGGTTATTTTCTTGTAGTAGGTCGGAGATTAACATGTGTTTTTTTGATAGGGATTGAGCATTGATGAGGAGGAAGGTGAGACATACAAGGTTTTTGTTATTTTTCGAGAGGGGGATGTTAATAAGGTGTTTGCGCCTGATTTGGGAAGGAGGGTTGGTAACAGACATCATCTTAGTGGTGGAAGAGAGCTTTGTTGTGGTTTAATTGTAGATTGCAAAGGCTGAATGCGGAAGCTGGAGAGATGTCCGAGAGTGGCTAGCAGAGGCTGAAAGCGGAAGCTGGAGAGATGTCCGAGTGTGACTGCGGAAGCTGGAGAGATGTCCGAGTGTGACTGCGGAAGCTGGAGAGATGTCCGAGTGTGGCTAGCAGAGGCTGAATGTGGAAGCTGGAGAGATGTCCGAGTGTGGCTAGCAGAGGCTGGAGAGATGTCCGAGTGTGGCTAGCAGAGGCTGGAGAGATGTCCGAGTGTGACTGCGGAAGCTGGAGAGATGTCCGAGTGTGACTGCGGAAGCTGGAGAGATGTCCGAGTGTGACTGCGGAAGCTGGAGAGATGTCCGAGTGTGGCTAGCAGGAAATGCAGACGATGAGAGAGATTGAGGGACGGTTGTAGATGAAGTAATGGAGAATGTAGAGTTCTGGGTAACTTTGAAAATTAGTTTGACTTACTTAAGATCTCAGTGGCTGCACGAAGGGGCGCACAAAGGGGCCAGCCCCTTTGTTGCGCTCCTTCGGCGCGCGACGCCTGCGGGTGCTGAAATTTAAATCTCCCTCTCTGCTCCCGATTGGCTGTCTGGAGATGGTGGGAGGGACTCAGAGCCGTGTGGATGGGCGGCGCAGCAGCAGTTGGAGGCGCGATCGGTGGCTGGGCTCGCCGGGGTAGGGGAGACAAGAAGGCCTTACCCCGACGGGTCGGGGCGCCGATCGCGCAGGCCTTCACTCCCTTCTGGGCACAGAGCGGCAGCAGCAGCAACGGAGGTAGGCTCTAATATGAAGCGGCGGCGCCTGCGGGTACTCAAATTTAAATCTCCCTCTCTGCTCCCGATTGGCTGTCTGGAGATGGTGGGAGGGACTCAGACTAGGTTAGAGAGATCCTTGATGTACATTTATTCAACCGTCACTGGGAATACTTGTTAGCTTGGGAAGGCTGTGGTGAGGAGGAGAACACTTGGGAGCCCGCTCACAACATCCTAGACAAATCTCTTCTGCAACAGTTTCACTTGGATCATCCTAGTAAACCGGGTCCCTTGAAGAGGGGGCATAAGGGAGGGGGTACTGTTGCGGTCCTGGTCACTAGACTAGTGACTGGGTCCTTACCTGCTGCCTCCCGCTAAGGCCCGCGATGGGGCATGGCGCTTCCCAGGCCTGCCGGGCCTCCTCACGGTGGTGTCTCCGCGAAGGAGACGCCATCGAGGTCTGAGCCACAGTCCGCTCCTTCCCAAGGGGAAAAAAAAAAAAAAAAAAAAAAAAAAATCGGTTAACGGCCCAGCCTCAGGGAGCTCCAGCCTGACCCTTTGATGACGTCAGACACCGGCGACTACTTAAGCCGGCTTCTGCTCTGAGGAAATTGCCTAGCAACAAGGTTCCTCAGTCTCTGAGTGCCTAGTTGCTGTTTCTGCTGATCCTTATCCCGCTGATCCTGATCCCACTCTGCTTCCAGATTCTCTTCGGTTAGTTCTTTGGTTTCTGACGTTAGCTCTGCTCCTGATTCTCTGTGTCAGCCTCCCGCCTCTACCTCTGGCTTGTCTTCTCTTCACCTAAGTCCCAACAGTCTGGGTCCTTACGAGCTCCTCTCGGGGGGGGGGGGGGGGGGGGGGGGGGGCTTCCAGGGTGAAGACTCCACTTTCATCTCCGTCTTGGTTCCGCCTCCCGGCCTGTGCCATCTCCAAAGAATTCGCTCTTCTCATCAGCGCACTCCGCCAGGCCAGCCCAAGGGTCCACCTTTCTGTCCGCAACATGTTCCTTCAGTAAATGTGCGGTGTCTTATTCTTACTGCTGAGCTAGCCCTTGAACTGCAGGAACTACAATTCTACATTTATATAGCCTGAACTTTGTGCACATAATGCAAAATTACACCTATGACTATAGTGCCCCCAGAGTCAACCAGAAACCAGCACCACCACAGGAAATAAGCACTTTCAACCGTAGCTCTCGCTCAGCTGTGGGCACATCACAGCAGATATAATACAATATCAGACAGCTCAGCTTTGAACTCTTTTCTCCCTACAGAAAATACAGAATGATTCAACATTACTTACCACCTCCTGACAGCCCTCACCTGCTGATAAGCAGACATGGCTTCTACTTACTACTTCTGTTCCTTTGCCAGGGAGAGGGACAAAGGTAGGGGACAGCAGGCAAAGAGAGCAAGCAAGTGAACATAACTAAATCTTTTTTGCCCCCATCCACACATAGGGCTGCCAGGTTCCTGAGCATCCGGAACCATTCTCCAGAGGCACCACAGACCCTGGGTTAGCCATTACCCTCTGAAGGCTTCACGAATCCCATAGGATATTGCAATTACCTTCTAGAGACTCAACCAGAGTAGGTCCTGGGAGGATGCTCCTGCTAAAATAACAACCCACTATAGGTTGAGTTTCCAAGGGATGTTATTTAAGGGAAGCATGCCAGTCTGAACCAGAGCATTAACATACAAGGGGAGCATGCAGGACTGAACTTTCCTGCTTTATAACCATACAGAACCGAGCCTATCTGCTTTATAACCACACATTAACATTAAGAACATAAGAAATTGCCATGCTGGGTCAGACCAAGGGTCCATCAAGCCCAGCATCCTGTTTCCAACAGAAGCCAAAACCAGGCCACAAGAACCTGGCAATTACCCAAACATTCACACGGAGTCGCAGGACTGAACCATAGATTGGGCATTACTGCTTATGGGGAGTCTGTGGCTGCAACCTGCTTGCTCCCCAAGCCCTTTAAGAGGAGTCTACAGTACTCATCTCTCTGCTGACTCCACTACCATGTCCTATGTGCTCATAGTAGAGCTGCAGATTCTGTGTAAATTGCCTTAAGGGCCAATTAACCCCTATTTATTTATTTAAAAATCTTTAGTACACAAATCCTTATTTGTTCAATGTGGATAACAATTAAATACATATATATTAAAATAGGTAAGTGCTTTCACCATACCAGACCCAGCATTAGTGATGGGTGTGGTCAAGCAATTTCGCCTGAGGTCTTATCCTGCAGCTAGAGTTAATTAGGTTTGTTAACAACTGCTCTTCATAACCTTTAAGAATTTGTTACAGAATTCCTTAACATTTTAGCCCATTAGCCTACCACTCTGCAGAAGGGCACTGCACCTGAGCAATAACTGAGCCACACTGCAACACATAATATACCTTCAACAGGACTACCACCAATAAAGGAATTACCACTCAAGAGAACTGAGACTGCTAGCCTGGCTTACTCTGCTAGGTACTAATTAATCCATGCAGGTTGACACACCTCTACTGAGTAAAAGTTTAGCCTTGCAGTATTCTTGCAGGCCTTACACCTATGAGCTTTCCAAGCAGGCTAAGCATCACTTAAATGTAGCAGTTAAAGCTATAGAAACAAACAGGACAAACATAGTTATACCTATTGCCCTGTAGTAAGTGCTGTTGCTGCCCTCTCTCCAGCATACATGTATCTAAAAAGAAACAGTCTTAGCTGCTTCTTACCTGCTGGTATCTGACATGACTTCCACTTACTTCTGCTGCTCCTTTGCCTGTGAGAAAAGGGAGGCAGAGGTGGAAAAAGTGAGAGTGCCTTGCAAGCAATCTGAGAATCCAGGAACCACTCTCTGCAACTAAGCAACCACTGATGTGCTCTGGGGATTCTACAGCTCCCGCAGGGTACTAGGCCAGGCATCGTTCTCTGGAGGTGTCGGTGGCAACTGGGAGGGAACTCCAGAACTCATCCAGGGCAGGGCCTGAGAACTACCACCACTAGAATGACCCAGAAGCTCAACCAAGGCAGAACCTGGGAGACTGCTCCCACTGGTAGAAAAATTCAAGGCCCCAGGAGCAAAAAGGACCTCAACCAGACCAGGGTACACCCAGACTCTGGGAGCTACATCCTCTTCACCTATCCACTGTTGCTGGAGACAGAACTACTGGGTTTTTATCAGAGCCACACCTCCTTTTACACCAGAGTGACAAAAAGGTGTGTTCTCTGTCTCCATCAGCTGTGGAGGAGGGAAATCCCATTTGAAATGGTCTAGCAGGATGATAAAAGGATTCCAAGCACAAAATAAAACCAACAGGAAGTACATCAGCCAGAAGAAAGTGAATGCCCTCAAGTGGCAGAGTCAAAACACAGAACTGAATCTAATATAAAATATGTGGCAACACATGAAGACTGCAGTCCACAGAAGATTCCCAGCCAACTTGAAAGAGCTTGAGCATGCCAGGCAAGAAGAATGACCAAAAACTAAACCATCCTGCTATGCAAAGTTGCTAGACACTCATATTAAACAACTCATGTCTGTTAAATGTTAAGTCAAGGAGTGCAAATATAATCAAGACTCTGGCTTTTTTTTATTCTTAATTAGCTTTGGGAATATTACTATTATTGTTCTCACACAATGAAAGTGTACAGTATGTTGAATACATCACTGAAAATCTACTACTTTAATGCATTTTGATTTGTATTTTTTAAGACAGCAGAATGCGCAAAATGTGGGTATAAAGACTGTTACAAGGCAATGCATATTACGAATATATAAGCACCAGACAAACTTTTTCAAGAGCTAGGGAACATTTCCTTTTTTTCTTGAATTTCTGCTGTTAATTCTAGTTAGCTTGTTTTTCTTTTTTGTTCTATTTTGAAATGTAGTGGGGTTTTGTTTTGTTTTTTTTTTTTAAATACTTTTGGTTTCTTTTCCTTTATATGTAAATTTTCCTTTCCTGAATCTTAGGCACTCAGGTGACTTAGGATCCTGGAGTTTTTCCCAACCCTGAATAGTGCAAATGGAAAAGGAGAAATTCTCAAAATCTTTAAATTACCAAAATTGCTTCAAGAAAGAAATTGATCCTATCTGAATTGCAAACTGCGTTTACAAAAGAAAACTATTATATATTTTTCACACATACACACAAAGTAGAAACTGGCCCAATAGGGAAGGATTTCCTGCTCTACTATAGAGAACAGAAGATATGGCACAGGCACATCAAATATATCAGTCTTGCTGACTTTTCTTGTCATTTAGGACCAGATGTATAGGGGGAATTTTCCCATTTTGTGCATGGACATATATGTAAATTGGTCCCTATATTCTTTGCAAAATATACAGTGGCTTGCAAATGTATTTGACCCCCTAAAAAAAGTTAGGTTTGTGTAGATTACAAATGACACTTAAATATACTGTCTAGAAATCTGTGTATTGAAAACCTGTATGCTCAAAGTAAATTTTCAAAGTCACACTTTATTATTTCTCTGCATATTTTGTAAAATAAAATAAACTGAAAGATGGTGCTTTCATAAATATTCAACCTTTGTGCTGTGGAAGCTCTAAGTTTGCACAGATGAAAAATATCGCCTTAACGATTATCCTCTACCTGTGAATCATTTAAAAAATGTCAGTTTTTCTGGTTAAAAGACCACTAATTCCAGTACCATTGGTCAGATTGTGAATACGAAGGAAAGCTGTGAAAATGAAGACCAAAGAGCATTCTATGGAAAGGATAAAAGTTATAGAAATGCACAAGATAGGAAAAGGCTACAAAGTATCATCTAAGTGCTTGGATATCCCACAAGCCGATTCAGTAAAGTCCACGGGAGAGCGGATGAACGCCCGCTCAGGCCACTTGCCTGTGCGCACGATTCTCTTTAAATGAGGCCAGGCAGTAGAAACAGGCAAAAGGAGGCGCTAGGGACACTAACACGTCCCTAGTGCCTCCTTTTAGCCCGGAGCGGCGGCTGTCAGCGGGTTTGACAGCAGACGCTCAATTTTGCCAGCATCGGTTCTCGAGCCCGCTGATAGCCAAGGGCTCAGAAACCGGACGCCGGCAAAATTGAGCATCTGGTTTTCGACCCGACAGCCGCCGGCCCATTTTAAATTTTTTTTTTTTTTTATTTTACTTTTTTTTACCCTTCGGGACCTCCGACTTATCACCATGATATTAAGTCGGAGGGTGCACAGAAAAGCAGTTTTTACATGTTGCGGCGCTATTAGGTTCCGTGGGTTGGATGCGCGTTTTCCACCCCTTACTGAATAAGGGGTAAGGGAAAACGTGCGTCCAAGGGCAGGTTAACAGTGCGCTCCAACGTATCGGCCTGCCAATGGGCACAGTGGGATAAATTGTGAGGAAACAGAAGATGCATACCACCCAGACACTGTCTAGACAAGGCCATCCCTCAAAACTCAGCATTAGAGTAAGGAGGCAGTTTGAGAGGGAAGCCACAGAGAGGCCACCACTCACTTTGAAGGTGCTAAAGCAGGACTTCCCAATGTGACCCTATTTTACCACTTGAAAATTCACATGACCCCAGAGGATGACCAAACCAAAGGAGCGGGGGTGTGGTTCATCTGCAACAATCACCAACCCCTCATTCCAACTGATTCTCCACCCTTTCCAGTAGATGCTTTCTCAACCTCCATTCACCTCCAGAGGACATCCTCTCACAAATTCTGCCACTCCAGCTGATTCCCTCTTACATCTTCCAGCTCTTCCTCTGTCTCTCTCACCCTTCTCCAGCCCTTTTCACATCCTCCTAGCTGAACCTCTCGCCTCCAAGTCATGTGTATAACCCCCAATTGTTCATCTGTCATCCCCTCCCTCTCACCCCATTCCTTTGCCAGTCCCAACTCTTTGCTCTCATCCCCCACCCCATTGATACTCTCTCACCCACAGGTCCTCTCTTGCATCCCCCAGTATCTTCTGTCATTCCTCCCCTCACCTTCCACAGCCAATCCTTCTCCCACTGATCCAACCCTTAAACCTTTCTTGCATATGATCCCTCCTTTCCAAAAGCTCCTTCTCCAATCATCCCTTTAGCCAGGGTCAGCAGCAACATTTTCCTTTGGGCCCTGGGCCAAAAGTGAATGAGAAGTAGGGCAACATTTTTCTCTTGGGTAGTTTCGGTGATGAGTGGGTGAGAAGCAGTGACAGTCTTCACTGACCTTTGCACACTCAGCCCCCCTTCCTCTCATGGCTGGTCCAAAGCCTGATCTGCAAGTGGCAGCAGAATTAGTAATGAAAGTCAGTACAGATTATAGAGCCAGTGCAAGGTCACAGGCCCTGCAGCAGTGCATGCTGGCTTACAGGCCCCATGCTGACTTCCACTAGTAGTACTGCTGGCCTCTGAAGAACACTGCCTTTTGAGGCACTTGTGACCCCTGCTGGGGTCCAGACCCACAGTTTGGGAAGCCCTGAGCTAGAGTTCTTTGGCTGAGACTGGAGTGGAGGTGCACCAATTAACCATAACAAGAGTTCTGCATACAACTGACCTGCATGGCTAGAAAGAAGCCATTACTGAAGAAACCACACATCAAAGCATGTCTGGAGTTTATCAAAACACATCAGAGTGACCCAGCTAAAATGTAGGATAAGGTTTTGTGGTCAAATGAGAGAAAAATAACTTTTTGGCCAAAATTCAAAACGCTATGTGTGGCACAAACCTAACATTGTCTATTCCTCAGCCAAACACAACCCCAGCAGTAAAATATATGGGTGGGCAGCATCATGTTGGGGGGATGCTTTTTCTCAGCAAGGACTGGGCATCTTGTTAAAATTGATGGATGGGTAGATGGTGCAGCATACGGGAGAGACTGCAAGACAACCTGCTTCAGTCTGCTAAAAAAATTAAAACTTGGGAGAAATTTCATCTTTCAGCAGGACAATGATCCCAAGCACAAGGTCAAAGAATAGAGAAAAAAAGTAAATGTTCTACAATAGCCAAGTCAAAGTCCAGATCTCAATTCAATCGAGAATCTGTGGCACTATTTGAAAATAGCAGTCCATAAGTGTCATCCAACTAAACTGAACAACTTGGAGCAAATCTGCCAGCAAGAATGGGCAAAAATCACTCCCAGTATGCAAAGCTGGTAGAAATTTTTATTGCAGCAAAAGGTGGTTCTACCATGTACTGAAAGGGGTTGAATATTTATGTAAGCAGCATTTTTCAATTTTTCATTTTATAAAAAATACACAGAAATAATGAATTGTGACTTTAAAAGTTTAAGTGCATACTGGTTTACAATAATCTGTGTAAATGTCATTTATAATCCACACAAACATGCTTTTTAGGGGTCAAATACTTTTGCAAGCCACCATAAATCATGCCTGTTAAGGAAAATAAAAAAAGTCACAACCAAATAACCTCCTTACCTCCCCCACACACAATGAAATAATACACCACTCTGTTTTAACTTAGTATATACTGGAGTGAAAACCTCAAAACAATCTTTCCAAAAAAAAGCGTAAACCAATATTCTGCCTAATAGCAGAAATGCAATGTTCCACCTCCACCTAATAGGCAGTAGTTATGTGGACTACTAACAATATCAGGACAGCATTACAGCTCAAACCTGTTTTACTAAACAAGGTGTGTAATAAAATCATACTTGTGCATTGTTGATTTTTATTCTCTACTGAAAATAAACCTTCCTATTCAACATATGAAAAGCCAATGAAAAAGATGTTCTCCACTGCAAAACATTTACATATACTTTTGATAAAGAAATGAAAGGACAGGCTTCATGGACAACAATAGAAAATGTGGGTTTCTAGATTTAATTCCTGCACCTGGCTGTTTTGCCTTAGGCCATCAAATCTAGGAACACAGGCTGGCTCAAAATTATATCTGTGTCAAAGTCAAGAAGTAATCTGGTCCATTCCTCTTAGCTTCTACACAGGCAGAAGGAATTTTCTTAAAGAGGTAAAATCCAAGGCAGCTAAGAATAAAAACTCGGTGTTTTTGGCCCTAGAAAGACTGGGGAGACTGAAAAGCGACACCAAAAGTGGCTTGAATAGCCTAGGACTCCATAAAGGGGCAAAAGGCTACTAGCATTGGCAGGATTTCACCCAGTCACTGTAGGAGGAGCAAAGAAGCAGAAAAAGTGGGACCAACACCCCTAGGTACCAAAAGAACATGTTCCAACTTGAAATTGAAGTCCAAAGCAGCAGGAAAATGCTATAGAACAAATTAAAATTTACTGTCAATGCAATTTTGTAATATCAGCATAGTCAATTTCTTCAAAAAAACTGGAGAACTTAACTCATTTATAGAATGCTTCTCCAGTCTTGGGAAAAGGTTGTTCAGGGCAGGGTACATTAAAAACTTGTCATAGTGTACATAATATTTTTATCAAAAACTAAAAGGTGTCTTTATTTTTGCAGTTCTCACTGAAGAATGACAACAGCAATTTCTCCAAGTTTTTTCCTTCTCTGCATACATGGAAAAAACTCTGGTAAACTGAATCCATGGAATTAAATACCACCATATGGTAATTTTATTAATATATGCAATATTTCACATTTAAATGAAAACTAGTTATAAAATATACTGAGCAGAAAATGCTCATCTAAGTTAAAACAAGGTTTGAAAAATGTACAGAAATATGAAGTGATAAAGCTATCCTCTGGCAATTTCACTTAATGTAAAGCAAGCTTAGAACATAACCTGGGCCCCAAAATCATATATAGATATATATATATATATCAATCACCAAAGGTACTGTAATATATTTCTTCAATGTGTTCCATCTTTTAAGAGAGAAATTTAAAAAACTGTGGCCAAAAATAAGCAGATCATAACTAAATTTAAAAAAAAAAAAGTTTTAGTTTTGCACACTACTTTTCAAGTCATAAGAGCATAAGAAGTTGCCATACTCTGTCAAACTGAGGGTCCACCAAGCCCAGCATCCTGTTTCCAACAGTAGCCAATCTAGGATACAAGTATCTGGCAAGTACCCAAACATTAAATAGATTTCATACTACAAATGCCAGTAATAAGCAGTAGAATGATTTGCCCAATGTCACAAGACACATCAGAAGGATTTAAACCTTGGTTTTTCTGGTTTGTAGTTCATTGCTCTAACTGCTAGGCTACTTCTGCTGACAATCTAATGTGAATATTGGCTATCCAAAAAAAAACAAAAAAAAACAACATATTCCATTGGAATAAAACACTCAATATTTATAAAATATGGCTGGGGGTAATTTTATTATTTAACAAAAAATACACAAACTTTCTACTTTATTTCTATGCAATAAATCAACATCAATTACCCCTAACTTGCCCTACTCAAGTGTAAAGGGCCCTCTGTTCATGACAGTGAATAGCAGTGCTGTAACCTCTAGTCATATACTGTACCAAGAAAAAGGCTTGCACATGATTATTACTATTAGTGTCACAATTTTTTTTTAAAAGCTATTGTGCAAGCATTGTACGTCACTGAGTCATTTTACACAAAATTACTGATATTACAAATTATTGTAAACAGTCGTCAAAAGTATGTTATGTATGATTTCTAACATCTAGACGGAGAACAGTAATACCCTAATCACATAGTTTAACTGGCAGTATTATTTTTGCAAGCCTGAAATATTTAGATAATTAAAAGAATATCCCACATCATAGAAATCTGTTTTATTACAATTTTACATTAGAACATTTCAATAAGGCTAAACATTAAAATATTGTAACTGTACACAACTATGTCTGCTCACCAGTAACCCCTCTAATGAAATTAGCTTTTCAACTAACTTTACTAATAAATCAAAATACACAAAAGCATTCAAACTGAACATAAACATTCATAGAAAGATTTTTCTTTTTACATGGGCCACAGATTATTTTTAAGTGTTAAAAATTGAAGCCTTTGACAAGTTATATGCTTCAATGTAAAAACAGACATCTGCTTGTTTTGGTTAATCTCTGGCAACCATCACCATTTCACAGCACATTCTTCCCACACAGAACTAATCAATACCACTACAGACACAAGACTAGACTTTCTCCATTTATTAAACCACAAGGAAATAACCCATTCAGCAAAATCCTATAGAAAATAGAGCTTGATAAATACAATTAAACCATCTGTCTGGGGTAAATAAAACCATCTATTGGCCAGTTGAATCAAATACCATAATCAAAAAAATACATCTGGCTCAAAATACAGGAAACAGGCAGTGATCACCACAGTGCTCTTATATAAAGCATGGCCCTTAAAACAATCAAGTGACTATTAGTCCGTCAGCCTCTAGTTATCATATTGTTTCACACCAAAAAAAAAAAAAAAGTTACATAACACCATTATTATAAACTAATTTAATAATTTTTCAATGGATGCTTCTTTAAAAACGTTCTACAAGTAGTAGTAATTAATTTTAAGAAGTTATGTAAAAACTATATATATATTGTTTTTTACTAGTGACACTTGTTTAGCAGAGATATTAGGTTTTCAATTTCCAGTAAGAGCATTTTAAAACTCTGCACTATTCCCACGGGACCAAGAGCGATCCTCCTGTACATATTGGCCACTACTCACAAAACAACTATACTTAACATATACTGCTAGACACTCAAGTTTACAATTATATTTCTCAAAATATAAACAGCTGTAATTAGATAAATGATCTCATCTACATTAATCATCGCGCCTATCAAGCAATTTCTAACATTCATAATTAATCCAGCCCGCCCCCCCATTAAAAAAAACTAACGTTTTAAAAAGCGATTCAGAACGGCAGCATTCAGCATGGCTTATACTAAGCGAAATTCTAAGCATGGTCTACATTATATAAATATGACTCGCTGCAATACTTGTGCAGATATTTCGGAGCACCACATTGAAACAGACTATTCTGTTACTTTAGAAAAAAAAATCTCTAGCTTGATAAAATAGAAAACAGCTTGATCCAAAGCAACACTGAACAATGATGAACTTACTCATAATAAAGCAGACGTCAACTCAAACCGAAAAAAAAAAAAAAATAACATTGAGGTTTGCATGTCTTAATCACACTCACAGATGACAAGCTTTAAGATTGACATGTTTAAGAGAAACTTACCCGAAGAACAAGATATTAAAAACACCGCGAACGCCAACTTCGTAGCAGCTCCCATTTTCCTACAGTATGAAGGACCTAATGAATATGCTGTTCTGAATATCCAGATTTCGGGTCCCTTAAAATGGCAAAAATCCTTTAAAATTCAATTGTTGGAAAATAATCAAAAGAAAAACATTTCACGAGGGCATCTGCTCACAAACTAGCGAATCAGAAAAAAATATATAGTCTTCCTCCAGATTCTTCAAAATTCGCAGTTTTAAAGTGGAAATCTGAGAACATATTTCAAAACATATCACTTGGCTTCGGCACAAATGTACATCCACGGTGGCCCTCCACAAACATAAAAATGAAAGAAAATATTAAAACATGAATTTAAAATCCGCCAATAAATCCGAAGGAGCCTTTGAGAAATGCCCACGCCGTTTTCTCATGCATTCTTGTGTTTCCACTTCAAATCCGTAGAGTATCCCTCATTCCCAGACTCCTGCGAGCTCCAAAGCACTTGTCTGAAATTAGCAAAGACACGAATATTTTCGTCCCAACTCCAGTCCAAATCCGTGTTTGGTAAAAAAAACCGAGCCAGAGTTTTCAACTCTACCCACATAGAAGAAGGTTTAGTAGGTCATCTAGCTACGTACGATTCGTTTACAAAATAGCAGGAAAGTTTTTTTCTCACAATAATCAGATGTTTAAAGTTATCGAGTTATTTTTTTCAATTTTTATAAAAGCAGCCGCCACACAGTGCCACAGTTTCACTCGTTTCCTTTTCTTTAATATATATATATATAAATCTACTTTTCAGTCCATACATCCAGATTCTCCCCTTGTTGGAAAAAAAAAAATACCACAGCGTTCATTCAACTCATTCCAAGGTGGGGGTGGGGGAGGGAGACTGTCTGATCTTCACATGTGGGATGACCGGGAGACGAGGTCGGGCTCCGGAATTGGGAACACTGTGGCTCGGTAAATGTGTTCTTTTCCTGCCGAACACACCTTTCCCCAAGTCCCTCACGGACACACGCGCCGACGGAGGGCACCAGGCAAAACCGAACCAAACACAGTCATGCCTTCTCCGGCTCTTACTTCCCGAGGATGAACTTTAAAAACAGATCTAAAACCACAATAGATCTGAAGTATAATGTTTTTTCCTTCAAAACCGTGCCCGTACAAGCTACACTGATTCCCCCCTCCCACCCCCGGCTCACTCCTCGCTCCCAAGCTGTGTCCGGCGGTCTCCACCGAAACAACTTTCCGTTCGCGGCACAGGAAAAACAAAGGCGCCCAGGCTCTCCCTTCCGTCAGAAACGGAGCAGGCCCTCGGATGGCCGCAAATATCGCAATTCGGGGTAAGCGTCCGCGTTCTCTCTGTTAATTTCATATCTACCCATTCAGCGAAACGAACCCTCGACCCAAGATGGCGGCTCAGTCAATTGTTTTTGTTTTCTCTCCTCCTCCTCCTTCCCCTGTCGCGCGACTACGAGAGAACCCAAGGCTAGATCGGCAAGCAGGCGACGTAGCTCTGATTGGCAAACGCCGGGCCTAAAGGGATGATCAGAAAATGCCAGAAGGCGGCTGTCTAAAAACGTCATTAAACCGCAGCTGCCAATCGGAACTGGCGGCGCCGGGAGGAGGCGGGGCTTAGCGCCGTGGGACGTTGAATGGGTGGGGGTTTACGGCTTTCCAAAGAGAGACGTTTGCGGGTGACATGTTGTGTGCGGCAGGAGTGAGATTGTGTGTAGAGGTTTCTTCCTGCATTGGCAGTGGGACTGTAAATAAGAATGTAATTCCTTCGTCGTGGTTTGGACCCTGAATGGGAATTTAAAGGGGCCCTTGTGGTGTTGAAAAGCGTCCATGATCCATGTTTCGGACGAGCTGCCTGTCTGCTGGCTGAATTTGACAGTCTATTCGTTCAGTCAGGAGACGGCACGTCCCAAGCGAGTAAAGAGTACAGACAGACTGAAGCAGAAACTGGCGGCGTCTCCGGGACGCTTGGAAGACTGCAAGGCAATTTTGTTAAAGTAGGGAAATTAAGTATTTAAATGGGCATCGTCCCTCATATATTACTATAGTAATAGGTAGTTATTTTTCATTTTTTTTTCTGTATGTACTACAGAGTGCGCTATTTAGAGCTAACGGAGAAACCAAAAAAATAATTTCCCTTTTAAAATATATTTTATAACGTGCGTGGAAAGGAGGTGGCTCACTCATAGTTATTTTGGTAAAGAAATTGAGAGGGAGAAGCCTAGCATTTGAAATTATTATTAATAGCAATTCTTAATGGTGGTCTGCAACACTAACATGTTGTGAGGTTTCATTGTACTTTTGTTAAATCCCGTTTTTCACCGAAAGTTGGCACACATTCTCTTTTACATTCCCTGATCATATGCCCGATTTCTGAACAGTTTAGAGATTTCAAAAGGTAAGCGAAAGAAAAATAATCATCCTACATAAAATTATTTTTCTGACTTTTTGCATATATAGCTGAAAGATCACTGTAAGGTTTAAAACCAAATTACATACTCTGTTCTCTAGGTTTAACCAGTTTGCATGTTTCTGTTTTGAAAGTCTAGGTTTTCAGGTTTTTCAAGAAACTTGTGGGTAGATTTTTAAACATGCGCACGCTTCCTGGCATGCACAGATGGACACTCGGATTTTATAACATGCGCACGCCGGCGTACACATGTTATAAAATCTGGGGGCCCTGCGTGCAGGAGGGCCTAAAGTACGTCTGGCAACAAGATCAGGCATCTCCCAGTCCCCTCTCCTCCCCATCCCCTAAATCTAACCTATCTTACCTATTTTTTATTTTTTAAGTTGCTGCTCCTCTGGAGCAGAAGCAACTTGTGCACACCACCCTGCCCCTCCCCACCCCCCAGAGTGCCCCCTTTTCAGGCCCCGGCACTTAATCGCGTACTGGGGTTTACGAGTAGAGATGTGAATAGGAATCAGTTCCGCTTTCGATTCACATCGTGAATTTTTTTTCGTGCGGCCCGATCGGGTTTTTTTTTATCGGCTGTGCCCAAGCCGATAAACAAAAAACCCACCCCGACCCTTCAAAACAGCTCCCTTAGCTTCTCCCACCCTCCCGATTCCCCCCCCCCCCCCCCCCAAAAAAAAACGTTTAAAATTACCTGGTGGTCCCGGGAGCGATCTCCCACTCTCGGGCCGTCAGCTGCCACTAATAAAAATGGCGCCGATGACCCTTTGCCCTTACCATGTGACAGGGTATCCGTGCCATTGGCCGGCCCCTGTCACATGGTAGGAGCACTGGATGGCCGGCGCCATTTTCAAAGTCGTCAGAAATCGGGGGATCCCTGAAACCGATAGGCAAACCCCACAAAATTGTTCGTGGGGTTCTCTTATCGTTTTGGGGGAGGGTGGGAAAAACGGCACACAAAAACAATCCCTAAACCCACCCTGACCCTTCAAAACAGCTCCCTTAGCTTCTCCCACCCTCCCCCCCCCCCCAAATTAAAGATGGCGCTGGCCATCCAGTGCTCCTACCATGTGACAGGGGCCGGCCAATGGCACGGATACCTTGTCACATGGTAAGGGCAAAGGGCCATTGGCGCCATTTTTGTTAGTGGCAGCCGACAGCCCAAGAGCGGGAGATCGCTCCCAGGACCACCAGGTAATTTAAAATGTTTTGGGGGGGGGTCGGGAGGGTGGGAGAAGCTACGGGAGCTATTTTGAAGGGTCGGGTGGGTTTAGGGATTGTTTTTATGTGCCGTTTTTCCCGCCCTCCCTCAAAACGATAAGAGAACCCCACGAACAATTTTGTGGGGTTTTCCTATCGGTTTCGGGGAGCCCCCGATTTCTGACGACTTTGAAAATATCGTACGATATTTTCAATCATCAGAAATACGATTCACATCTCTATTTACGAGCGTGGCTGGGCCATTTGAAAATTAGCCTGGCGCGCTTAAGGCCCAGCATAAACCCTGGGATTTATGCACGCTGGGGTTTAAAACTTTATCCATTAGGATTAAAAATTGCTGCCTTCCCATGTTCAATAAAATGAAACAAGTAAAAGCTATATAAATCTCTCTGCAACTATCATTGTCATGTATGGTATTTTGCCACACAATAGCATTCTATAGATAGTAATATTGTAGAAATGTGAAAGAGGGATGCAGCTGGAAAACAGAGCTATACTCCAACAAACTGCCCAGAACAGAATCATTTGCAAGATCTTCATTCACTTCATGATATGGATGAAGCAATTGGCAATTTGAATGCTTGATGATAGAAACATAGAAATGACGGCAGAAGAAGACCAAACGGTCCATCCAATCTGCCCAGTAAGCCTTCAAACTTATTTTTTTCATACTTATCTGTTACTCTTGTCCCTTTTAAGTAACTTTTTGGTTCTATTTCCCTTCCATCCCTGCCATTGATGTAGATAGCAGTGCTGGAGCTGCATCTAAGTGAAGTATCTAGCTAAATTGGTTTGGGGTAGTAATCGCCATAATAAGCAAGCTACTCCCCCGCTTGTTTACCCAGCTTGTGCAATTCAGTCCTTGTTGGTTGTTTGAGTATAAATCCTCTTTTCTTCATTCCCCCTGCCGTTGAAGCAGTGAGCTGTGCTGGATATGTATTCCAAGTGAAGTATCAGGCTTGATTCGGGGTAGTAACCATTGTAACAAGCAAGCTACACCCATGCTTATTTGTTTTACCCAGACTATGTAATTCAGTCCTTGTTGGTAGTTGTCTGAATATAAATCATCTTTTCTTCATTCCCCCTGCCGTCGAAGCAGAGAGCTATGCTGGATATGCAATGAAAGTGAAGTATCAGGCTTATTTGGTTTGGGGTAGTACCCGCCGTAACAAGCAAGCTACTACCCTCCTTTTTTGTGGATGCAAATCCTTTTTTCCCCACATTTCCTCTTGCCGTTGAAGCATAGAGCAATGTTGGAGTCACATTAACCGTGTGTATGTTTATTGAATAAGGACATTAACCCTGTGTATTTTTACTGAATAAGGATATTAATCTCCAGGTAGTAGCCGTCATTCCCGCAAGCCACCCCCATGCCTCTTCTATTCATTCACATCCTCTAGGCTTTATGGATCCACAGTATTTATCCCACGCTCCTTTGAAATCCTTCACAGTTTTGGTCTTCACCACTTCATATATGACAACATATGCACAATAAAAGTATTTTTTGTATACTTTGGAGTGTACCTGGTTTTCTTTTGGATTTTGTGTTAGAATAAAACCAAAAAGATGTGAATATTAAGATGCTAATGAATAAAGTCAAGTTAAAAATGCTTCTGCAGTCACAGGATTATTTCTAGTCACAAATCACCTGTTTTCAAAGAAAACTATTTATCTATGCTGTGCAATATTTCAAAACTGTGTCATATTTTTACTATTCAGTTATTATATTTTTATTTTTTAACTGCAGGGTATTGGTACTAAAGAAAATTGGATTCTTTGTTATGATTAGACCATCATAGGAATTATTCACAGAAACTGTTGTGATAGAGCATTCAAAACCCCATTCTTAGTTCTTCTGCAGTTCCCTAAATCCCTTGGGAGCATGTGTTTTTTGAGTATTTTAAAAAATTACTTCACTTTGAATGGTATCCACTTTGTATATCCATGTTCTGATATCATAAATAACATAATACATAGCATGAACTACTCTGAATCTAGCCTATGGGGTCGATGTAATAAGATTTTTTTGGCGTGCAATGCAAAAACTAGCAGCAGCATGGGATGTAATAACGGCTGCATATGCTAATTAGATATGTGTATAAAATCTATGTACACCAAACACATGAACCATAATGCGTGCAGTTACATGCTCATGGTCCTATATAGTAAATCGCACAGAAACCTGCATGGACACCCATGGGCATGTGAACACCCATGATTAATTATCGGGCGAAACCCTTTCTTTTTTGAAGAAATTAATAAATTAATGGTCCGGAAGTTGATGTGAAGGTGGGTAGGAGAATATCTAACCCCTTTATGATTGGACTCAGACCACCAGTGCAACCGTGAAATGCAGATCGACAATTCTGCCTCATCTAGAAGCTTCCTTCTCTCTACCAGTTCTGTCCGTCTCTTGGGCTGACCCACAAAAGCATCAAAAAGCCTGCACTTTCACTTAACGTCTGCCCTGACACAGGTGCTAAAAACTCGCACTAACCCGATTTCCATGATAGTGCAGCTCCCTGCTTTGCCCAAGCTTAGGTAATCGCCTCCTTTGCATACCATTAGCATGTACGCGCAAAGAATATGCCACGAGTTTTTTTAAACAGGTTTATGCACGTGTTTTTCTGGTGCTGAATGCGCAATTACATGAGACTAGCGTGGTAAAAACGTACGCAAAAACCCACGCAAATACATGCAAAAACCCATGACAGTTTTAGTGCTGCTTATTACAGCGGTCCCTATGTGAGGTAATGTGTGACACCATTCCAAACATGCATTTAGAGATTTTACAGAGACTGCTTTAAAGAATTTTAATTCTAATAATTTTAAAGTAAATGTTTTAATTGCTACAGGTTGAGTAATCAGCGTGTGAACGTTTGGAACATTACATGGGTACAGGGTGGTATACCATTGAAACAAAATAGGTATTGCATATGAGCAATGTGTTCTCTAGATGCATTTACAAACTGATTAACTAGCATTAAGATATTAGCTGAAATTCAGGCTGAATACGTTCAGAGTCATGTTTCAAAACAGCACTTTTCATAACATTACAGTTAGTCGATGATTAACTATCAAAAACCACAGCAAGCTCATATTTTGTTAGCGTCAGCAGTTTTGGGAATTTGGGACTTTGCAGCTGCAACGTTTGCTGTTTTCTCATTACAGTTTGGTGAAATCTTAAGGGAGCTGTCCATTTTCAAGAAGGGACACATTTGAGGATGACACATAATAGGCATACAGCTTGTCTTTATACTATAGTAAACCTATGTGCTTCTTTTTATTTTCTTGGCCCTATATTTAAAAAAAAAAATTTCACTTGCTTCTAGAAAGAGGTTTGACAACTACATAATGGACAAATTTGGTTTAGCTGTTTTTATTATGCGTTATTTGAAAAATGCAGTTTCCCTAAAATAAAATGCTAATAACATTACACCATTATATCTGGAAAAAAAGTTACGTTTGTCAAAAGCTTCAGCAACAAATACACAAGATTTGCAAAGAAAGAATGATTGCTTTAACCTAGGTCAAGGTCCACGTGAATTTTCTAAATCGCTCTGGAGGTGTGTTTCCATGTGTAGTGTTTTATTATGAACAATTAAGTTTTGAATAGCTTAAGTTAGGAGAAAAAATTAGGGCCTGATTTATTGTCTTTTTTTCCCAGTTCTATGTCTACGGGGGGGAAAAACTTTAGTAAAACATGCCAGATAACTGGCAATTCTGATAGCCAGCAAGAGCCAAAAAAAATCCAAGCCTGACTTGAGTGCTGGGAAAAAGTCATGGAGACTGTTATATAGAATAAAATCATTAAAATCACATGGGACCATGCAGATATGACTTAATCTAACAAATTATATGCAAATTTATACTTTGTAAAGTCAATATAACATATGCAAAAATATCACATTTACAAAGAATAATGGCAGATAGCATTGTCAAAAGAACAGAAACTCAGAATGGACTATATTACAATGCATGATGCTATAACTAAAAACAAAACAAACTCTAACCCCACAATTTAACTTTTCTTAGTATGACATCCCATGTTCAACATTTTGGGTTGCTGTGAGGGCTCTGGTAATCCATTCTTCCCATAGTACATGGTTTTGTAAAGCAGCTCACAGGTAGATTTTGCAGTAAGGGTTAGCTAATTGCAGCACAGTTCTCAAGAATTGCTATTGGTCATGTTTCAAACTGAGGATCGCCTGGTAACATACCTACCTGGTGCGAAGGTGGCAGACCTCATGTGTCACCTAGGTGACAGTACTGGGGAGGAGCTGGCTGTCGTGGTACATGTGGGCACCAACAACATAGGAAAATGTGGGACGGAGGTTCTGGAAGCCAAATTTAGGCTCTTAGGTAGAAAGCTGAAATCCAGAATCTCCAAGGTAGCATTCTCTGAAATGCTCCCTGTTCCACGCGCAGGTCACCAGAGGCAGGCAGAGCCCCGGAGTCTCAATGCGTGGATGAGATGATGATGCAAGGAAGAGGGATTCGGTTTTTAAGGAACTGGGGAACCTTTTGGGGAAAGGGGAGACTTTTCTGAAGGGATGGGCTCCACCTTAACCAGGGTGGAACCAAGCTGCTGGAGCTAACCTTAAAAAGGAGATAGAGCAGCTTTTAAACTAGAACAAAGGGGAAAGCCGACAGTTGCTCAGCAGTGCATGTTTTGGAGGGAAGTATCTTCAAAGGATATTAATGAAGCATTAGAATTACAGCATCCCAACAGAGAGGTTCCAATAATAAGAAATGTAGTCCATGTGCCTATAATTAAAAACTCACCTGAGCTAAAAAAATTTCAATTTTTTCCTGTCAACTAAAAAGCAGAATGTAAATACAAATAAAAAACACACTTTGAAATGTTTGTATGCTAATGCAAGAAGTCTAAGAAATAAGATGGGAAAATTAGAATTTATAGCAGTGAATGATGATATAGACTTAATTGGCATCTCAGAGACATGGTGGAAAGAGGATAACCAATGGGATAGTGCTATACCGGGGTACAAATTATATCACAATGATAGAGAGGAGCATCTTGGTGGTGGGGTGGCACTCTATGTCCAGGGTGGCATAGAGTCCAATAGGAAAAAGACCCTGCATGAGACTAATTGCACAATCAAACCTTTATGGGTAGAAATCCCTTGTGTTTTGGGTAAGAGTATATTGACAGGAGTATACTACCATCTACCTGGCCAAAATGGTGAAACAGATAGTGAAATGCTAAGAGAAATTAGGGAAGCTAGCCAAACTGGTAGTGCAGTAATAATGGGAGATTTCAATTATCCCAATATTGACTCGGTAGTGAAACATCAGGGCATGCTAGAGAGATAAATTTCCTGGATGGAATAAATGACAATTTTATGGAGTAATTGGTTCAGGAATCAATAAGAGAGGGAGCAATTTTAGATCTAATTCTCAGTGGAGAGCAGGATTTGGTGAGAGAGGTAACAGTGGTGGGGCCGCTTGGCAATAGTAATCATAATACGATGAAATTTGAATTAATGACTGGAAGGGGGACAGCAAGTACATCCATGGCTCTAGCCTAAACTTTAAAAAGGGAAACTTTGATAAAATGAGAAAAAGTTAGAAAAAAACTGAAAGGTGCAGCTACAAAGGTAAAAATGTGCAATAGACGTGGACATTGTTAAAAAAAAATACCATCCTAGAAGCACAGTCCAGATGTATTCCACTCATTAAGAAAGGTGGAAGGAAGGCAAAATGATTACAGGCATGGTTAAAAGGTGAGGTGAAAGAGGCTATTTTAGCCAAAAGATCTTCATTCAAAAATCAGAAGAAAATAGGATAAACCATAAGCATGGTCAAGTTAAATGTAAATCACAAAAAACCGCCCAAATACTCATATATTCCAGAAACCCTCACAAAGTGTAACACACTCACAAAAACAGTAGGTTTCACTGGTCAAAATCTTTTTCTTTCCAATTGTAATCACATATCTAGCAATACCAATACATTGTTTGTAGGACCCACACTCTATGAGTTTGTATTTCAATCAAACTCAGTCTGGCTATGATCCATTTACTTTATTTAATTGTTGACCCCTTTTTATATTTTTATGTTTCAAATTTTTTCTTAAAAATAAACCAACTGGAGCTGACTCACTAACTCCATGTGTCAGTAACTCCTCGGATCAATGGAGCAAATGAATAGGTATTCCTTTATAGTTCTTTATAATCCTTAGGAAACAATCCCATATCTCTAAGTATGAAACAAACTGCAGAGTAATATTCATCTAATATAGCAAACAGTCCCACTTCAAAGTAATACTCATCTGATGTAGGAAACAGTCCCTGTCCCGACACGATCGTGTTTCGGACCACCTGATCCTGCTGCAGGGGAAAACACTCATGAAAAGGCTTCACTCCATATCCCGTGACGGCTCCAGTCAAATGTTGTTCATTCTCCAAAACATCTGTGGTTAACTCAACAGTTCCTTCTCTTCGCAGTCTGGCTTCAGACCCGCTCTGGGACTGTTTGCTGCATCAGATGAGTATTACTTTGAAGTGGGACTGTTTGCTATACTGTTTCATACTTAGAGATATGGGATTGTTTCCTAAGGATTATAAAGAACTATAAAGGAATACCTATTCATTCGTGCTTGAAGCAGGCGTAACTTGCGCGCGCCGCCTCACATCCCCCGACACAGGCCGCAGTGCTGGGGGACTTGGGACCGCCCTCCTGGCCCACCCCCGAACCGTCGCCATGCCCCCGGACCCGCCCTGGACCGCCCCCTGACCCCGGACACGCCCCTCCTGCCCCTTTTACGAAGCCCTGGGACTTACGCACATCCCGGGGCTTTGCGCGCGCCGGCGGCCTATGCAAAATAGGCGCGCAAGTGCCCTGTGCGCGTAAATCCGGGATTTTAAAATCTAGCCCTTAGTGTAACTGGGTTTAAAAAAGGTTTGGATAAGTTCCTAGAGGAAAAATCCATAAACTGCCTATTACGGTAATTAATAAGCAATAATGTTTGGGTACTTGCCAGGTACTTGTGATTTAAATTGTCCACTGTTGGAATGAGGATACTGGGCTTGATGGACCCTTGGTCTGACCCAGTATGGCATATCTTATGTTCATATGTAAACTTGTGCTAATTCATCCCTTTTTTGTGTAAAAAATATTTTGGCAGTTTGTCATGGTTGCATTAAGCATTACATTGCTCATCATGCATTAAAAAATGAAAAAAATTGTTCTTTTGGAAACAAAGCCCCAATTTTTACTCAGCATGTATCCATCTTATAATGCTTAGGGATCTCATTATGAGAAAAAGGCACTGATGCTAGTGGCTTGTGTACAATCCGAGGCATACAAAACTATTGGCATTGATTTTTCTTTTCTTTAATTCATTCCCTCCCCTTCTTTATCTTTAGATCAGCAAACGTGCATTAAAAAAGTGTAGAATGTATCATACTTCCAAACCACTCAAGGCAAGTAAATGATTTGGATCTGAAAAAAAGTTGAAAAACAAGCCGTTGTTGATCCATAATCCCTAACACTGGAATTTATTCCAAATTAAAGAGGATGACCTGCATGTCTTATTGCAGATCTGCAATAGAATCAACATAGTGGAAGAAGTGAGGAAAAAAAGAGGCATAGGACCTGAATCAGTACGGCTTTTCTCCCATTCTGTCTCTATGGGGAAAAAAGCAATAAATCAGGTCCATGATTTAATATTTCTGTAGGAGTGGTTGAGAGTTTGGCAACAAAGAATTAATGCAAAAAAAACCCCCAAAAAGCAATATATGATGAATATGAAGTACTGACAAGCATCAAACAGGAGAGGGATCTAAGGTTTATTTTTGATGATCTGAGGAGCAATATCTTAAAGGCAGTAGAGCTTCTATGTCTTAATAAAGAAAGATAAAAAAAAAACCAGAATAACTGGATTGGCCATTTGTTCTTTAGCTGCCATCAACTAATGCAGGGGACAGCAACTCAAGAACTCGAGTGCCCCTTTCCAGTTGGGTTTTTCAAGATATCCACACTGAATATGCATGAAATGTATTTGCAAGCATTGCTGCCACTGCATGCAAATACATCTCATGCATATTCAGTGTGGATATTCTGAAAAGTTGACTGACTAGTGGCACTAGAAGATCAGAGGTCTCCTGTGAAGGACTTTTTATGTATACTCTGAAGAAAAAAAGGAGGGGGTATGATAGAGACATTCAGATACCTTATCTTGTAAATAATGCAATCATATTAAACATTTACTCAGTGAAATGAAACTTCTAGATTTGTTACAAAGTATCCTGATATCAAGCTGTTGCTGGTTTGAACTCGGCTAACATGAAAATCTCTTTCGTAAAATGGGTGCTGGATTCATCGAACAAACTCATAATAAACTGGAGGGTGCAAAAGTCATTACAATTCAAAAAAGCATGGGGCAAGCACAGATGGTCTTTAATGGTGATAAAACATGGGTAAAGATGGAGGTCAAGTTTTGGTCTATAGTATTGCAACAGTAAGGGGCATTGGGCAGATGAGGCAAGTCTTTACCCTCCGTTGCCTCAGGTACAAAATTAGGCCTGGATTTATCAAAATGCACCAAATTGTGTCATGTGATAGAAAAAGGGGTGTGTTTTATTGCAATACCTATGTGAAGAGCTAAATTACTGCAAATTGTGATAACTTTTTTGTACTTTGAGATAAGTGCCAGAATGTGGTATTTCCTACATACAACCACTGGGGGGACCACCATGTTTACTTCCAGGACCACTGGGGGGGGGAAGGAGAGAGAGAGAGAGAGCAAGAGTGTTATGTTCAGGCGTGTGGACCCTTGGCTGGCGAGAGGATGGTATACCTTTCGGGGGGTCCGTAGGTTCTCTCGTCGGGTGGCGAGGTAGAACAGGAGGCAGGACCAGTTGACTCTTGGCACTGGAGACTGAGGCAAACACGGAGTCGATGAAGAGACGAGATAAGGTGCTATGTCTTCACCACTGGTGGTCTGCAGTCCCCCTGGGAGGAGCCTGTAGAGACCCGACCGCTGGGACTTAGGTGGACCTAGGGAGGTCAGAGCAACGGTGCATAGGCCAACTGGAGCTTCGCCCTGGAAGCCCGCGGTCCCCCCAGGAGGAGCCCATAGGGACCTGGGCTGCTGGGACTTAGGTGGGCCCTTGGAGACGGAGTCTTGAAGGAGTCCTAGGTCGAGTGCCAGAGGGTCATTGCTCACCAGTCTGAAGTCGTGCACCAGAGAATCACCGCTTGCCAATCCAAAGTCAGGAACCAGAGAATCACCGTAATCCAATCTGAAGTCAGGAACCAGAGAATCACCGTAAGCCAATCTGAAGTCAGGAACCAGGAACACCAAGACGGAACAGGAACCAGAGTCCAAGCGCAGGGAACTCACCGAAGCAAGCAGACTAGACAACGAGGAAGGACGTTGCCAAGTCACTGGATGAGCAGAGGAAGTTGCTTTTTATACTTCCTCTGCCCTGGCTGATGGAGAACAGGTGAGACCATTTAGAGGGATGGGTCCCTTTAATTCTGTGGCGGGGGCATGGGCTCGAGTTGAAGCATGGCGGTGGCCATTTTGGATTTCTCCCGCGGAGGGGAGACACCGCTGGGGGGAAGCAGAACGGCTTCCCCTGCAACGGGCAGTGCCGGAGGCCGCGTGGGTGCGATGGCCCGAGTCGGAGGCTGCGGTCGTGGGGCGCCACGGCTGCGGAGCACAACAAAGAGAGAGAGAGCGAGAGAGCAAGCACACCTAGCCATAATGCCCTCACCCTAGATAGGTATTTATATCTCTATGGGAGGCCTACCTAGTAACTCGAGGTGAGGTTTAGGTATTAGTGTAGGGGGTTAGGGGCCACTTTAACATTCAATGTGTGATGTACAACAGAACAGTGCTCTCTTGTGAAGATTTGATGACCCTCGGAGTGAGGAAACTCACCCAAAGATGAGATTTGTGCAATGTAGTAACATCAAGCTAGGTTGATAGAACATTGCACAATGTCAAAGTGGCCCCTAACCCCCTACACTAATACCTAAACCTCACCTCGAGTTATTAGGTGGGCCTCCCATAGAGATATAAATACCTATCTAGGGTGAGGGCATTATGGCTAGGTGCTCTTTCTCTCTCTCTCTCCCTCCCTCCCAGGAGTTGTAAAATAGGCCTTTGAGAACACATCACAAAATGTAATCAAGCTAAAATCAGTATTAAAGCCATGCATACGTTATGGTGCGATCACATGCATTAAGGGCTTAATTCCTTGCGTTAATGGCGCTTTTCGCTTTTGAAAACACCTTAGCGCATTTTGATAAATGAAAAATTATTTCTCTGTCTTGCTCAAAAACAAAAATTACCAGAAAAGTAGCTCTATCGATCTCCTCTTCTAATGACTTTTCTAGAATCACTGTTTCATCCAAGCTATCATTGGAAAGACCTAGTTCCTTCTGTCCCTCTATGTGCTTATCAGATATTAATAAAAACTAAACTTGAGACCACGTGATGTAGTGAGCTGAATCGAACATCTCCGATTTAGTTCCGGGGCTGCTCTCCTTTACCCGCCGCCATTGATTACTTGTGAGCTCTCTGGGGCGAAAAAATCAGGTTCCTCGCCTATGTCTATGTCCATGTTTCATGCAAAAATCACCATCGGTGATGCCGGCAAAACTTGCGAAAAAGGAAAAAGAAAAACCACGAGGACCGGATGCCAAAGTGGCGACAACTGCAACGGAGGCCCAGAATGGAGAAACTTTAAAATCATCTTCCCTGCTGCATCCGACCACTGCTGAAATTAAAGAAGCAGTGCTTGACACCCTAGAGACAGTAAACTGACAGGTATTTCAGAACAAATTACCTCCTTGCGAGAAGTTATAGTTGATTAAACGCCACGCTTGGACCAGGTGGAGGGGAGAACTGCCGCCTTGGAAGATGAAGTAAATTGACTTAATACTAAATTTACCTCAATGGAAAAAGTGCTTACCGAACAATCGGATAAACTCGATGATTTAGAGAATAGAGCAAGGTATTCAAATATTTGATTTTTTGGCATTCCAGAAATGTTAGAAGATCAGTCACTCCAATAGATTTGTTCAAATTGTATGTTTCTCAGGTATTGAAAATTCCAGATGAAATTAAGCCTGTAATTACTAAAGCCTATTACTTATTTCCTGCTGATTCTAATCAAGGTAATGTGGAGGAAATATCTTTGCCAGATTTAACAGCTCTTTTGGAATCCTCACAAGAGATGGTGGTCTCTCAAAGGAGACCATTACTAGTTTCGTTTGCTTTTTTAATGGATAAGAATAACGCCTTTAAACAGTTCTTCCGTAATAATCATGTGTTATTCTTTGGGCAAAAGATTTGGTGCTATCCAGATCTAGTTAAGCAGACACAACAGCGAAGAAAATTATTCCTTAATATGAGATTGGAAGTCCTCCAAATGGGAGGAACTTTCAAGCTACAGTTTCCTTGCAAGTGTCATATTAAAAGTGGGGAACAAAGATATATCTTCTTAGAACCCTCTCAGTTAAGGTCCTTTCTCGATACTCGAACCAACCCCACTTAAGCTTACTGCTTAGGTGAATGTGAATGTACAAGGTTGAGGCTATCAGGGTGTATAATAGTTCAATGTTATTATTTCTCTGTATAATGCTCCTTGTTTCCAGCTCTCCCATATTTCTTTTATTAAATGAGTACAATGTTAGTTATATTGTTAATGGATAATGGAATATTTTTTCATTTTTGAATTACCTTAATTGTACTCAAATTATTTCTTTAACAAGTGTATACTTGTATGTATTTAAAATGCAATAAATAAAAAATTTAAAAAAAAAAAAAGAAGATCAGTCACTGCGGCCCACCTTACTGAGTTGGCTCATTGAAATTCTAGGCCTTGAGAAACTAAAGGATAAATTAGATATCGAAAGGGCACACAGGCTTGGAGTGCGGACGTCTGGTCAAACGAGACCTAGCATTGTAATTGCAAAGTACTGATTTTGCAACAGCATGCAAGCAGGATAACTTACAATTTCAAGGATCTTCGATCCACCTAGCATCTGATTATTCTGCGAAGGTGGCTGCTCTGCATCCCACTTATGCACCCATATGTAGCTCTCTCATAGATAAACATATTCGCTTCGTTTAACAATTTCCAGCCAAACTCCGCATTAATTATGAAGGAAAATGGATATCTTTTGAGACTGTGGAGGAAGCAAAACTATTTCTGAATGATATGAATAAGTGATACTTTAAATATGGAACTCGCATGAGGCTTTGCATACAAGATGGCGGTGGGTGAGGAAGAGCAGCGATACCCAGTCACATCAAAATGATCTCAAAAAAGGACTTTTTGGGTCTTTTTGGGTCTTCGGGATGGGGGGATGGGGAAACTGTGGAGGGACACTGGTATGGATTTTCTCTCTTTCTCTGCTACCTTACATTGGCGATTGCTTGGGGTCTATGGTTTACATGCACTGGGAAAGGAGGTGGGCCAGGCTGGGGGTCTACTCTGGATTTCTAGAAGATTATAAATGAGAGCGGTTATTTTGTTTAGTGATGGGGGTAAATATCACATTATTTCTTGGAATGTGGACGGGTTAGGCACCCCTATAAAAAGAAAAACATTTTTCAACATCTACAACGTAATAATGTTAACATTGCATGTCTACAGGAGACACATTTAAACAATGTGGAAAGTAAAAGAATATGTAGAGAATGGATGACTGCTTCTCACTACTCATCAGCTCAGGGTAAAAAAGGTTGAGTAGCGATATTAGTTCATAGAAACACTCCCTTGACTGTTAGCAAAGAATTTAAGGATCCTGAGGGGAGATATAT
This sequence comes from Rhinatrema bivittatum, assembly GCF_901001135.1. Lineage (NCBI taxonomy): Eukaryota > Metazoa > Chordata > Amphibia > Gymnophiona > Rhinatrematidae > Rhinatrema > Rhinatrema bivittatum. The sequence continues at coordinate 70,619,447 of NC_042620.1, read as the reverse complement.
CATATTAGTGGGGTCCCTAGCGGGAAAAACTATAACTCTGTGTAATATCTACACTCCTAACATTTATGATAGATGTTTCTTTACTAAGTTAATTCATGTATTTTTGGTAGACATGGAAGGGGAGTTACTTGTTGCAGGTGATCTCAACTGTGTACATGATGCTACCCTAGATAAATCTCAAATTCCTAAGGGCTACAATTTAAAGCAGGAAACAGGCGAGGTTCGTTTAATGAAAAGACTGCGGCTCCTGGATATATGGCGAGTTTTCCACCCTGAAATTTGTGAATATTCTCATGTATCATGAGCTCATAATACCATGTCCAGAATAGATTATTTATTGGTAGCAGAAAATTTATTTAACAAGGTGGATATGGCCGATATTGGTCCTATTGTCATTGCTGATCATGCCCCTGTTTGGGTGGATATTTGGTTTTCTTCAGAATGAACTACTCAAAAAAAATGGAGGTTTCCTAGTCACTTGAATGAGGATGTTTAGTTTCATAAATTTCTCAAAGAAAAATGGGCTGATTACACAGTCAACACAGGGATAATCTCACCCTGTTTTGGGAAGCCAGTAAAGTTGTATTACGGGGGGGGGGGGGGGGGGGGGATATCATAGCATATAAAATACGGAAAAATAAACAATTAAACAATTCCATTTTATTACTTGAATCTCAATTACAGCAGGCAAAAAAACCTGCTTGCAGAGGCTCCATCTGTACACCACAGGAAGGCCTATTGGGCATGTCTTAATGCTTTTAATGCTCTGTTACACTCAAGAGCCCAGAATGCATTGAGGTCCTCCTTTTGGTAATAAGTCTGGAAAATTACTGGCTCGTTTAGTAGCAATAAAACGGAAAAAGATCTTTACTAGTAGCTTGAAGACTCAGTCCGGTGAGCAATCCACTAAGACCTGAGATTTGTGAGGTCTTATGCCTTTTCTATGAGAAGCTTTATCAGGAAGATAGGGAAGGCAATAGTTCTGATGAGGTGTTCTTTATTAAACATTAAAATTTGCCACAGCTCACGGCTTCCCAGTTAAAAACTATTAGTATACCTCTTACGGAGTTAGAATTGCAAAAAGTGATTAAACTCAGCAAAAGTCACAAGTTGCCAGGCCCTGATGGATTGACGACAGAGTATTATAAAATCCTTTGTCTCCTTCTTTCAGGTTCCTTAGTAAACTTTTTAAATCATGCCTGGGAGACACAGAAATTTCCTTCCACCTTTAATCAAGTGTACATAACAGTATTACCTAAGCCAGGGAAAGATCCATTGCAAGCGGCCTCTTACAAGCCTATTTCACTACTGAACTGTGATTTAAAATGTTATGCTAGGATTTGGGCTTTACGTCTTGGGACTATACTCCCCTCTTTAATCTCACCCTATCAAACTGGCTTTGTTAAAGCTAGAAATGCCAGTGCCAATGTCATACAATTGTTATCTTCTATTGAAAACACTATTCGGGATAAGGCTTTAAATTTGGTTGTGGGCTTTGACTCTGAAAACGCTTTTGATAGGGTTTCCTGGGACTATATGTTATCGGTCCTAAACAGATTTGGATTTTCTGCCCATGTAATAACAGCTATCTCTATCTTGTATCAAGATCCAGAATCCTATATCTTGGCCAATGATTTCATTTCCAAGGCTATCAAAATACAACGAGGGGTAAGATATGGTGTCCCTTATCCCTTAACCCCAATCCTTTATATTTTGTCTTTGGATCCTCTCTTACGAAAGCTAGTGGACTCTCCTGATATCCAAGGGTACTGTTTTAATCAGAGTACGTTTACTGTTGCAGCTTTTGCTGATGACATGCTGATGTTTTTGAGCAACCCAGTCACCTCCTTGCCAAAGGTTTTGCAGATACAAAGTGCTTTTGGGCTTTTTGCTGGGCTAAAAATAAATTCTGAAAAATCAGAGGTGCTGGATATTACAGGGCTCTTACAACCATCTTGGCCGGGTCCTTTTCCATTAAAATGGGTATCGTCAATGTTCAAATACTTGGGGGTTTGTATACTGGCTAATCCTCAACAATTATATGAGTTAAATATTACTCCTCTTAAGACAAAATTGATTCAGCATTTACGTTCTTGGCGTGGTTTCCCCCTCTCATTATCTGGCAGAATATTGTTGTTAAAAATGATGGAGATTTCCAAATGGCTTTATATTTTCAATATGTTGCCCATTTGGCTTAAGAAAAAAGATGTTCTGGAAATTAATATTGAAATTGGGATGGAAAAAGGGTGGAAACTGGGGTGAAAAATATGGGGTGGAAAAAGAGCTCGTATTCCTCTAACTCTGCTTATGAAACCAAAAAAGGAAGGCGGCTTGAATTGCCCAAATTTGGAGATGTATAACCAGGCAAGCTTGCTGAGACACATCAGGTATTGGGTGTTTAATATTGAATTATTTTCCCCTTTAGATCATTACAAACAATGGTTTATTCCTTATGCTCCTGGTGCGATCTTACATGCTGGTCCCTTAATGCTACCTTGCTTTGTAACACACAGTATGGTTATTCGTCCTCTCCAACTGGCGTGGAGATCTTTATATAAGTGCCTAAAGGTTTCCTCTATGTCTACTGCTTGTTTGCCTATATGGGGTTGCCCGTCTTTTCAACCGGGAATGGCACAAGCTATATTCTACCGCTGGTTCAGGTGGGACTATGTTTCGTTTTTCAACTTCTTCGGGGAACACTGGACCAGGATACATTATTTAGTTTCCAGGAATTACAATCACAATACTTGCTTCCCCACAGTGACTTTTATGGATATCTACAGATTTGTCATTACATTATCGAAGAAAAGAAACGGAATCCAGCTTTTATTCACTTTCACAGGATACACGAATTCTTGAGAGGTCCAGACGGGAAGCGGTTGAAATGTTCTGAATATTACATGGCTATACAAGGTCTTTCTTCACTTACTGACTTAATGCTATTATTGAACAAATGGAATACACAGTTACCCACACCTTTATTACTCTCGGACATACTTTATTGTTTTCAGAGAATACCCGGAACAGTAGAAAATGTAAATCTTAGGGATACACAGTTCAAATTCCTCCATCAAGCATACTACGCACAGCAAAGAGCCCAAGGCCGAAGCAGACCCCAAGAGGCCTACCTTCCCCCAGCTCGATTCGCCACCACAAGACCGCCCACTTGCGGTGCCTCACTTCCAGCCCAGAAGGACCTGCAAAAGAAGCAGGCAAGCTCTGACCTCGCTCCCTTGCACCCGACGTTCGACCGCGCCACCCAGCCGCCATTGCTCCGCCAGCATCCACCCCTCGACTCGACGACGCCCTCGCTTGTTCGGCTTGCTGCATCCAGCAGGGGTGACCCACTGGGATCCAAGCCCGAGGCCGGTGGACCCCAAGCGGCCTACCTCCTCCCGGCTCGATTCACCGTCGCAAGACCGCCCACTCGCGGTGCCTCACTTCCAGCCCAGAAGGACCTACAAAAGAAGCAGGCAAGCCCTGACCTTGCTCCCTTGCACCCAACGTTCGGCCACGCCGCCCAGCCACCATTGCTCCGCCAGCATCCACCGCCTGCCCCTTGGTGCGCCCCTTTATGCACCAACGTTGTGCCACCCCCCTTATAACCTGCTGTCCTTCTGCATTGTCTACCTCCCCCCTCTCTCTCTCTGATCCTTTTATTTTTTCTTCTCTGTCCTGATCTTCTAATCAACCGCGCCTTATATCTCCACCACAGGCACTTAAATTTATGCGCTCCGCCCTGTTTCTCCTTTTTGCCCTCCCCATTTTGCCTTCACTCAACTACCTAGTACTCCTTTTACTTTTCCCCTACTCCCCCCCTGCTTCTATCCCCCTAAATTTACTCCACCCCTCCCCCCATCCCCGTCAACTACGCCTCCCACTCTTACTGACCCCCTTCCTTCACCCCTCCTACGGGTAACACTTCATCTTCTTCCCCCCAACTATGCTTTCTCACCCCATCCTCACCCTCAAACACTACTCCACCACATATCGTGCCCTTCAGCCTAATACCTCCCAGGAGCAACACAGATCTCTGCTTCCCATCATAATTTCCCCCCTCACCCAACTAATTGGCCTCACCTCCTTCACCATCCTCCTCCTAAATGCGCAATCCATTTTCAAAAAAGCCATCTTACTCAATGACATCCTCACTGATGATAGCCCTGACATCTGCACCATCACCGAGTCATGGCTAAAGGATTCCGACTCGGTCCTACTGAACCAACTCCCAACCGACCTGTATAACATCTTCTCTATTCCTAGACTTAAAAAAAGAGGAGGTGGCCTTCTTGCCGCTAAAAAGAAGTTCAATCTCACCCTGCAACCGATCTCCCCCCCCCCCCCCTCCACAAACCTGGAAATCGGACTATTTAAATCGCCTGCCCTTCAAATCTGCCCAATATATGCTCCCCACAGGCTCCTTGAAAATAACTCCCTGATTGAATACATTACCAAACCTAGACATAAATGCACCTGCAATTATCCTCGGGGATTTTAATCTCCACGTCGACACTGTACCATTATCATCATCCTGTGACTCCCTACTGGCATCCCTGAATGCCCTTGGCTTCAAGCAAATAATCTCTAACCCCACACACAAGGCAGGCCACACTCTTGATCTCATCTTCACCAACCCCCTGCTCCAACCCGACCCCCCCTATTTGCAAACCCATCCCCTGGTCCGACCATTTCCGTATTGAAACCACCTGCTCCATAAAAAATACACCCACTCCCACACTCACCAAGAAAACCATTCACTTCCGCCGACCATGTAACACAGATGACCTCATCGCAGTCCTCTCCTGCGAGCTTTCCAAACTAGACCTAACTGATGCGGAATCCGCTCTCTCTCCTCCTGGTCTCAACTTACCAACACTGTCGCCTATAATGTCTGCCCTACACAATCTCGTGAAATTAACCCTGCAAACACTAAAAAGAAACCCCGGTACACCCCTGAACTCAAAACCCTGAAATACAATCTCAGGAAACTAGAAAAAAAATGGCATAAATCGGAAATTGGCCTTACAGGCCAAGTTCCGATCCTACCTCCACACCTACCGAGAAGCCATTGACAAGACAAAAAGGGATTTTTATGCTCAAAAAATTCATCAACTTCAATTTAATGCTCGAGCCCTCTTTGAATTTGTATCCACTTTAACTAAAACTACTTCCACTACCTCCCCGGACACCGATGAGAAAGCCAAATGCGAAGAACTCACCCTATACTTCCACAATAAAATAGAAAAAATCATGGCGCGCTTCCTCCCCTCCTCCACTCCCACCAATACCACAATAACAAACAACACTGCCACCACGCCAATGCCCACTACATCCCAAGCACTTAACACCACTGCAGTACTCAAGTCATTCGAGACTACGACACCTAAGGAGATTGAATCCATCCTCAAGAAAATCAATCCTGCAGTGCACCCCTCAGACGCTATCCCCACCCAATCCCTCCTCACTATCCCTAACTTTATCTCCGATCCTATATCCAATATCATCAATCACTCTATAATCACTCGGCGCAGTCCCAAAACAACTCAAACAAGCCATAATAAAACCCATTTTAAAAAACCCTCCCTTGACTCTTCCAACCCTGCCAACTACCGCCCCATCTCCAACCTTCCCTTTTTATCTAAAATCCTACTGCCCAGGAGGAAAGGGTTAGGCTGGCCATCATAGTTGGTGATTTGATTATTAGAAATGTAGATAGCAGGGTGGCTGGTGGATGTGAGGACCGCCTGGTAACTTGCCTGCCTGGTGCGAAGGTGGCAGACTTCACGCATCACCTAGATAGGATTATAGACAGTGCTGGGGAGGAGCCGGCTGTTGTGGTACATGTGGGCACCAACGACATAGGAAAATGTGGGAGAGATGTTCTGGAAGCCAAATTTAGGATTTTGGGTAGGAAGCTGAAATCCAGAACCTCCAGGGTGGCATTCTCTGAAATGCTTCCTGTTCCACGTGCAGGTCCCAGAGGCAGGCAGAGCTCCAGAGTTTCAATGCGTGGATGAGACGATGGTGCAGGGAAGAGGGATTCAGCTTTGTAAGGAACTGGGGAAACTTTTGGGGAAAGGGGAGACTTTTCCGAAAGGATGGGCTCCACCTTAACCAGAGTGGAACCAAGCTGCTGGCACTAACTTTCAAAAAGGAGATAGAGCAGCTTTTAAAGTAGAACAAGGGTGAACGCCAACAGTCACTCAGCCGTGCATGGTTCGGAGAAATTTATCCTTGAAGTATACTAATGAAACAGGAGAGTTAGGGCATCCCAACAGAGAGGTTCCATTAAAAGCAAGCATATTCCATGTGCCTATATGTAAAAAATCACCAAAGCTAATAATTCCGAATTATCCCAAACAACTGAAAAGCAAGTTGTTAAAACAAACAAAAAACACACTTTGAAATGTCTGTATGCCAATGCCAGAAGTCTAAGAAGTAAGATGGGAGAGTTAGAGTGTATAGCAGCAAATGATGAGATTGACATAATTGGCATCACAGAGACTTGGTGGAAGGAGGATAACCAATGGGACAGTGCTATATCAGGGTACAAATTATATCGCAATGATAGGGAGGATCAACTTGGTGGGGGTGTGGCACTTTATGTCCGGGAGGGTATAGAGTCCAACAGGATAAAGATCATACAAGAGACTAAATGCTCAGTAGAATCTATATGGGTAGAAATCCCTTGTGTGTTGGGTAAGAATATAGTAATAGGAGTATACTACTGTCCTCCTGGACAAAATGGTCAGACAGATGATAACATGATCAAATTTAAACTAATAACTGGAAGGGGGACAATAAGTAAATCTGCAGCTCTAACACTAAATTTTAAAAAGGGAAACTTTGATAAAATGAGGAAAATAGAAAAAAACTGAAAGGTGCAGCTGCAAAGGTTAAAAGTGTTCAACAGGCTTGGACATTGTTTAAAAATACAATCCTAGAGGCACAGTCCATATATATTCCATGCATTAAGAAAGGTGGAAGAAAGGCAAAACGATTACTGTCATGGTTAAAAGGTGAGGTGAAAGAGGCTATTTTAGCCAAAAAAAATCCTTCAAAAATTGAAAGAAGGATCCATCTGAAGAAAATAGGATAAAACATAAGCATTGTCAAGTTAAGTGTAAAACATTGATAAGATAGGTGAAGAGAGAATTTGAAATGAAGTTGGCCATAGAGGCAAAAACTCATAATAAAAACTTTTTAAAATATATCCAAAGCAAGAAACCTGTGAGGGAGTCGGTTGGACCATTAGATGACAGAGGGGTAAAGGGGCTCTTAGGGAAGATAAGGCCATTGCAGAAAGACTAAATGAATTCTTTGCCTCCGTGTTTACTAATGAGGATGTTGGGGAGATACCAGTTCTGGAGATGGTTTTCAGGGGTTATGAGTCAGATGAACTGAACGAAATCACTGTGAACCTGGAAGATGTAGTAGTCCAGATTGACAAACTAAAGAGTAGCAAATCACCTGGACCGGATGGTATGCATCCTAGGGTACTGAAGGAACTAAAAAATGAAATTTCTTATCTATTAGTTAAAATGTGTAACCTATCATTAAAATCATCCATTGTACCTGAAGACTGGAGGGTGGCCAATGTAACCCCAATATTTAAAAAAGGCTCCAGGGGCAATCCGGGTAACTATAGACCAGTGAGACTGACTTCAGTGCCGGGAAAAATAGTGGAAACTATTCTCAAGATCAAAATCGTAGAGAATATAGAAAGACATGATTTAATGGAACACAGTCAACATGGATTTACCCAAGGGAAGTCTTGCCTAACAAATCTTCATTTTTTTGAAGGGATTAATAAACATGTGGATAAAGGTGAACCGGTAGATGTAGTGTATTTGGATTTTCAGAAGGCATTTGACAAAGTCCCTCATGAGAGGCTTCTACGAAAACTAAAAAGTCATGGGATAGGAGGCGATGTTCTTTCATGGATTACATACTGGTTAAAAGACAGGAAACAGAGAGTAGGATTAAATGGTCAATTTTCTCAGTGGAAAAGGGTAAACAGTGGTGTGCCTCAGGGGATCTGTACTTGGACCGCTGCTTTTCAATATATATATATACATGATCTGGAAAGGAATATGACGAGTGAGGTTATCAAATTTGCGGATGATACAAAATTATTCAGAGTAGTTAAATCACAAGCAGACTATGATACATTACAGGAGGACCTTGCAAGACTGGAAGATTGGGCATCCAAATGGCAGATGAAATTTAATGTGGACAAGTGCAAGGTGTTGCATATAGGGAAAAATAACCCTTGCTGTAGTTACACAATGTTAGGTTCCATATTAGGAGCTACCACCCAGGAAAAAGATCTAGGCATCATAGTAGATAATACTTTAAAATCATCGGCTCAGCAAAGATGGGGCCTGAGAGAGACGTGGGTGGGTGAGCTCCTGAAAGCGTTCGTTTATGGTATATTTTCTTGTTGAGGCCTCCGAGTGATGCCACATATGAAGCACAAAGGCTGGGTGAGAGAGGGTGCCCCGACCCCCTCAAGACCCGCGTTTATTCAAACGACGCAGACGGGCTTTCAACCTTTGCCAGAGGCAATAGCCCCGGAGAATCCCGCAGGGCAGCAAGGCGGAGAGCAAGCACCCCTGCCCCAGGGAGACGTCACACTTAGTCCCGGGGCTCCAACTACCCCTACTCCACCAGGAGACGCTGACAACGCTGCGGACCCAGGCTCTAGGCGAGGTTAGATGGCGTCCTTAGAAGTGAGTCCAATCGCGGAGGGAACAGCTGGAGGAACGGTGTCACTAGAGAGAACGGGAGGATTTTTCATCTCTTCCCCACAGGTGGAGGGAAATGGTGGCTTGATATGAGCTGAATCCAGCGAAAAGGAAGCTGGAACAGTCGTGAATATAGCTCAGCTTCCAAGGAACCTAGAGACTCAAGGTATTTCTTTGTCTCAAGCTATAAACTTAACACCTGTCTTGCTGGTTGAGAAACCCAAAGTTGTGACGATGGAACTGATATGGCAGGCTATAATGACAATGCAAAATGCCCTGCTAAATTTATCATCAAACATAAAGGATATGCAAACATCGTTCCACAATTTAACCCCAGAAATAAATCAGCATTCTGTTAATTTGATAAAGGTGGAAGAAGAAATAAGCCAGATAAAGATGGTACAACTTTCCATAATTAAAGGAGAAAATCTGCTTGAAAAGAAAGTGGAAAGCATAGAAAACTCTATAAGATATAAAAACTTCATGGTTAAGGATAATAAATTTTCCTAAATGCAAAATGATTTCCCCTAAAGAGCAGCTAAAGAACTATTTCCAAAATATACTATTAATGCCATCTGATAAAATACCGGTGATTCTTAAGGCTTATTTCTTAATGAGAAAAAAAGAAGAACACCTCCAAGAAAATATACCAACAGAGGGAATATCATTGAATGCTACGGATTTAATTGAAACCTCTTACAGCTCTCAAGTTGAAATGCATGGAACCTTATTGGTAAAATTTAAGTATTCAGAGGACAGAGATAATGTATTAAAATTATTTCTAAGTAAAAGATCTTTGTTATACTTGGGTCAAAAATTGTGGGTTTACCCTGACGTCTCTCAGGAGCCGCAGATAAGACGTAAGAAATTTTTAACACTGGCAAACCAGGCAAGAACGTTTGGGATTCAAGTGAATATCAGGTTCCCTTGTAAATGTGTAATGAAAATTGATGGTGTTAAATTTATATATTATGAACCTGAACAGTTAGCGAATATCTTGAGAATCGTAGGAATCAGGAGGCAGAGCCTGAAATAGCATCTTCTTAATAGTTGCAGGAAGAAAGTAGATACTCTGTAGTCTCTCTTTGTTTAAATTTAGAATTTTTTTCTTCTTTTTTGTGTGTACTTGCTTAAATATGGTACTCCCCCTATTTGTTTGGTAACAGGGAGTTAAAAGAATATATGTTGTGTGACACTGTTATGTTTAGAATATATTGTCTTTGGACAATATGCGAAAAAGATTATTTTTACTCCTAAATTGTGTTTCGCAGAATTTGAATGTATCAAATTTGAAATTTGCAAAATTAAAAATAAAAAAAATAAATCGTCGGCTCAGTGTGCTGCAGGAGTCAAAAAAGCAAATAGAATGTTAGAAATTATTAGGAAGGGAATGGTTAATAGAACGGAAAATGTCATAAGCCTCTATATCGCTCAATGGTGAGACCGCACCTTTTCTGGTCGCCGCATCGCAAAATAGATATAGTTGCGATGGAGAAGGTACAGAGAAGGGCAACCAAAATGATAAAGGGGATGGAACAGCTCCCCTATGAGGAAAGGCTGAAGAGATTAGGGCTGTTCAGCTTGGAGAAGAGACGACTGAGGCGGGATATGATAGAGGTCTTTAAGATCATGAGAGGTCTTGAACGAGTAGATGTGACTCGGTTATTTACACTTTCGAATAATAGAAGGATTAGGGGGCATTCCATGAAGTTAGCAAGTAGCACATTTAAGACTAATCGGAGAAAATTCTTTTTCACTCAATGCACAATAAAGCTCTGGAATTTGTTGCCAGAGGATGTGGTTAGTGTAGTTAGTGTAGCTGGGTTCAAAAAAGGTTTGGATAAGTTCTTGGAGGAGAAGTCCATTAATGGCTATTAATCAAGTTTACTTAGGGAATAGCCACTGCTATTAATTGCATCAGTAGCATGGGATCTTCTTAGTGTTTGGGTAATTCCAGGTTCTTGTAGCCTGGTTTGGCCTCTGTTGGAAACAGGATGCTGGGCTTGATGGACCCTTGGTCTGACACAGCATGGCAATTTCTTATGTTCTTAACTATTAACCGGCAGCTAACAGACTACCTAAATGATCATCACATCCTATTCCCCTCCCAATATGGATTCTGCAGATACCACAACACCGAAACCCTCCTTATCTCCCTTTCCGACTATATCCTGAAGGCCCTTGACAAAGGCCAATCATTCATTCTGGCCCTCCTGGATTTATCCGCAGCATTTGATACGGTTAACCACCACATCCTAATTGAATGCCTAAAAGGAATCAGCATATCCTGCTCCTCCCTCCACTGGTTTCAATTATACCTAACCAACAGGCAATTCAGAGTGAAAATTGAGCACTTTGAATCCAAACCAATTAACCTGTCGCAAGGAGTACCTCAAGGTTCCTCACCCTCTTCTACCCTCTTCAATATATACCTCCTTCCCCTCTGCCATCTCCTATCCAACCTTGGTCTTCCGCACTTCATATATGCGGACGATGTTCAGATCCTCATACCTATTACCAATACCTTACCCAAGGCCATCAAGACCTGGGAATCGGCCCTCGCAGCCATTAACACCCTGCTCTCAGACAACTACCTTGCGCTCATCAGCTCTAAAACAGACTCCTAATCATCTCACCGCACTCCAACCACCTCATCTCTCCCTTACCTAACACACCACCCCCTCCACCTTTTCCCAACACATTCGTAGCCTCAACGTTGCCCTAGACAACCATTGCAACCTAAAAGAGTTCATTAACACCACCCTAAAAGACGGCTTTTTTAAGCTCCACATGCTGAAAAAACTAAACCCCTCCTACATCTAAATGACTTTTGCACCATTCTTCAAGCCACTATCCTATCCAAAGTTGATTACTGTAATTCCACCCTCCTAGGCCTTCCAAAAAATGCTATCCAACCCCTGCAGATGCTCCAAACTTCTGCCGTCCGTATCCTTACCAATGCCCACCGATCTGATCATATCACCCCTGTCCTCAAACACCTACACTGGTTGCCAATCACATCCCAGATAATATACAAGTCCCTCACCATCATCCATAAATCCCTCCACAACCAAGGCATGCACTGGTTCAATGAACACCTCCACTTTCGCACTCCCGACAGACCCACCAGAACACAGTATCTGTCTACTCTGCACACACCCTCACCTAAACTAACAAAACTTATAACCACCAAAGATTGTGCCCTCTCCATCGCAGGGCCTGCTCTTTAGAACAGCATGCCCCCCAGCCTTCGCCAGGAATTGTGTCCAAAGAAATTCAAACAGAACCTCAAGACCTGGCTCTTTAAACAGGCATTCCCCTGAACCTTATCATCCACTACCCCCCTCAATACATCCTCTACTCCCTCCTCTGTGAATCCTCTCCCTCGAAATCCCCCTAACTCTCTGATAATACTCTTCCATGCAGCTCAATTACCATGCAGATAACCACTTAACACCATGCAGATTACCCCTTAACACTCTGATAATACCCTTCTATGCAGATCAACTACCATGAGGATAAATCCTTAACACTCTGTTAAAACATACCTCGATTTCCCTTACTAAAATTCCAACCAATTGTATTTCCCGCCACTAGGACACAATGTATCTTCCTGAACTTAACCTTCCCTTCAAGGTTCTCCTATTGTACACATCCCTCTCATGTCATAGCACCCCACGTCTGAATGCATATCACTGAATGTATATTACTATCCTCATCCTCCCCCGTGTGAAATACACGCTATTCATACATAGTTAATCAGTTTTTGCTGTTACTCTGTTTTTTATGAAGCCTGTTGCTTCGACATATTTTCTTCCTCCCCCACGTGAATTTCACACCATTATTACATGGTTACTCAGTTTGCTGTTACCCCCTGTGTTTTTTGTAAAGCCTGTAGCTGTGTTATGTTATCTGTAAACCGAGGTGATATTCCCAAAGTGCCCCGGTATATAAAAATAAATAAATAAATAAATACTATATGGGTGCTATCTCCAATAAACTTTGTATCAGGTGCTCTCATCCCATTCCTGACTTTTTTCACTGCTTTTGGTCATGCCCGACCCTGCAGCAGTTTTGGGGCTATCTATAAAATATAACAAAAAATATCTGGAATATTTCTATACCTTTGCATCCTAATATCTGGCTCTTTGGCTTACTTACAGACTTTGCTCCAAGTCTTACTGAGGCACAACTTCAGTTTTTTGACAAGCTGACACTTACCGCAAAACTCGCCATCCTAAGCCAGTGGACCCTATCAACTCCTTTGCTGACAGGTTCTTGGACACAGCAGTTTCATAAGTTACTTCATATGGAATATCATACTGCAAAAACTAGACCTGAAAAGTACATCACGTAGATTAAACTTATTTGGAAGGATTATATATCTACACTCCACAAAGATGTCCTTAAGTATATACAGCTCGACTAATTGTAGTGTGTTTGTGGGTTGTGTTCTATTGTTGCACTCATTCCCAATGTGTCTTAGCAATGTTTATGCTCACTTAACCTGGTACTATGCTTTTTGATGCTCTCGATTTACTATGACTTTTATGACTAATTGTCAACTATAGCCTTGGTTTAATTGCATTTGGTATCTATACCATCCTACCAGTGACCCTATAGGGTGGGGGAGGGTGGGGGGGATGGATGAGAACTTCAGGGGTGGACAGTAAGTTTGGAATATGGTTCAGTTGCTTGTAGGTTAAATGATAAAAAATCTTTTGTCTTCCTGCTATGTTGTGCTAGACCGACTTATATGGCTATTATTGGGACCTCTTAACCGCATAACTGTTGTATATCTGCATATGTGTATTGCCCTGACTACTGCAGGTATGATTTTGGTTCTGGCAAGCTGCTATGTTTCTGGAATTTGTTTATATGCACTATTAATAAAAATAATTAATAAAAAAAAACCAAGTCCCCTAAACTTTACCCAAGGAAGGCACTGATTCTTATGGAAATTTAAGAACTTCAATAAGGTACCGCTTGAGTGTAGTGAGTGGAGCTTCTAAGGAGACCTTAGGAAAGTTTACAAATCTGAAATGTAAGTGTCTAAGATTATTTTCTAGCATTTCAAGTTTACGATGCCTAGGTATCTGGTCCTGACTGACCATTGCCTACACTGCCATAACCTTCCTTGAGTTTTGTTCCAACTCACAAACTCTCTTGGTAAGCTCTTATACAGCCTTACTCCGTGAAGAAACTTGAAGGTCAATCACAGATGTCAACTCAGGAGTATCTGTAGAACATTTAGAAATAGAATTCTCCAGTTTAACCCGCACAGTCCAAATAGAATCCAAAGTGACGACTGGCAGCTTTACTAGAATTGAACTGGTGCACCAATAGAACTAACACAATCTTACCCCTCTGGGGCTGCCACCTTCCACCTCTTGTTGCCAGTTAAACTCCCCAGGATCTCAATATCTTCTGCACTGTATGAAAGATGACACCATGAGCAGTGCTCACACACAGGCAGAATTTAAACAATCTCCCCTGTCCCGTCACAGCACTGCCGACCGAGAGGGCAGCACTTAGTTGCTTCTGAAATGCCTTGCACTGCTTGAGTCATCAAGCTCGGGGTCACGAGAACACCTCTTGCATTGAGGATGAGGGGAGGAACCTCTTTCTCGGGGGAAGGGGGGGGGGCGGGCTGCCGCCTCCACAATCTCTGTAGCAGAAGGAAGAACTGAAAAAAGGAAAAATGAAGGTCTCATTCTCCGGTCTTGGAAATGGCGACTCCAGGGGTAGGGTAGCTCCTCACCTTCCCCTTCTGTTTTGGCAGCATTTCAAGTAAACAGAAACAGGCAATCAAACAAAATAGAGAAGTACCAGAGCTCAGGCAATGCATCTGATCTCCCCTCTCATTGCTCTTTTCAAGAAAGCCTTATGGTATGGAAAAGAAGATGTGATCATAGAAAATGTATTTATTCATGTTAATTTTTTAATATTGTGCCTATACCAATACAGATCATTCTAAGTGGGTAACAACAGTAAACATTAAATGACCCTCTATAAATAGCCTTACTTTGAGTGTATTTGACCTCATTCTGAAATCATATTTAGCCTTTATTTTCCGTTTATGTTTTACTTTTGCCTTGAGCTGCAGAAATAAGCTTTATGGCCTCTCTTTTGTAGCTCAGAAGTCCCGACGTATATTGCAGAAAGTAAAAAATAGGTAGGATATGCATAGATTGCTCTCAGTTGGTGTATATGTGCTAATGTATCAAGCAAGTGACTTAAATTTCAACTTTAGGTCTCAGATGACACTACATTGCAATGCATACACATATACTACCATGAAAACAAAATAACTCACACAGGTCAAATATTATTGGTATAATCACAAAAGTAAGGAAAGAAAAGATTAAAACGCTTTTTAGTAGTAAGCTGCTAAAGTTAACAGTACTGATGTGTGATGATTAAGATATATGTTGTGAGTATAGTTCAACCACTTTTTTTCTGCTACAATGGAATCCCTTTCATCTAATTTTTTCCTGTTCAGTTATTATATTAATGTGTATCATGATTTTTTTGCTGCAATATCCTGCAGAAGGATTTTCACTTCATATATTTTTAATTTCACAGTAGAAACTTCACCATAATAATATAGAAAATGGAGGTCAGAGTTTTTTTAGACCAATGATTGTATCATGAGCTTTTTCAGGTCATTTATGGTTAATTCTGAGGTCTTTTCCTCCATCTAATAAATTATATTACAAAATATTACATTTATATCTAAAATGTCCTTTTAGATATAAAAGATTAAAGTGTTTAGAAACTTATACTTGGTCACAGAAATACAGTTCATTATTTCTTGGACCAAAACATCTAAAACACTGAACAAATTCTGTGGAGAAAAACTAAAAAATGAGGATCTCACAAGGTTATACTTGAGCAACAGGGAAAAAAGAGAGACACATATGCACTTATACAGAACATAGACAAGGCAAGGAGAAATAGCCAGAAAACTATGAGCACAAATGCTCATAATCTAGGCAATAAAATTCTAGACCTTCAAATCCTAATAACAGAGGCAGGCATAGTTTTTCTATCACAGAGATGTGATTCAGTTAATTCCATGAATGGAGTATTGGCCATATTGGGCTCTAATCTCTTCAGAAAGTATAGGGATGGCAGAAAAGGAAGAGGAGTAGCTCTTTATGTAAACATAAATATCAAAGCAACTGAAATACAGCAGGCAGAAGAAAAGGAGGAGGTTCAGTGGGCCTTCTTGGAAAGGCAAGATGGCAATTTCATCTGTACCCGTGTGGTCTATAGACCTCTGACACAGGTGAAAGAACTGAACAGAGATTTTGTCAAAGAAATCCAAAAGGAGAGAATGGAGTAAGATGTGGGACTAGAGGAAAATGTTAACCCTCCAGATGTGGACTAGAGTATCCTGTCCACATGATTGGTTAGAAGTAGAGGATGTTGGACTCCTTTCAAAGGGCTCTCTTTAGACAAATGGTAATTGGCCTGAGCTCAAAGTAGCTTTCTAAAATCTACATGGCTAATAGTGGTTTATGAACTTTTCTTCCAGTAATTTGTCTAAACCTTTCTTAAACCCAGGCATGCTAACTAATTTCACCACATCCTCTGGCAATGAGTTCCACAGTTTAATTGTGCCCTGAGTGAAAAAATACTCTCTCCAATTTCTTTTAAATGTGCTATCTATTAGCTACAAGGAGTGTCCCCTAGTCTTAGTGCTATTATATTTATTTATTTATTTATTTATTTAACATTTTTCTATACCGACCTTCAAGGTTAAATACCATATCAGGTCGGTTTACATCGAACAGGGGTAGATCAGTGTAACATAACATAACAAAGGAACAACTTTTTATAATTAGTGGAGGTAAAGCAGAAAAGTAAGAAAGTTACATAATAACAAGGACCATGAACTAGGAAGCTGAATTCAGCTGGAAAAAGAGAAACCTTAAGAATGTATTAAATTAAAATACTAGGAGACTAGTAACTGATGAGAATATTGAAGGGGCGAAGTTCCAAATTCAATGCTGAGTAGTTGTAGTTATATGTATTATATGCATCATATACATGTGTTGGGGTGTTTTAATATTATTGCATGTGATGAGGCTCTCAAAATATTTTAGCCAAAGTTGAAAATAAAAAAAGGCTCTACTTTGAAAGGCTTCAGAGCCCTATAGATACTTTAGTGGTAGAGAGAGGGAGAAGATCACAGATCAAGTGAGACCTGTGACAGCCCAGGTACAAATAAGCAGTTTGGGTGGTTCAGATGATCATTTTCTGCCTACACCTATGTTTCCATATTGTATTTAATTTTAAATGTGAAAAGATTGGTGATAAAACTACAACTGCACAGTTTTCAGTGAACAGTTTTCCTTATTTATTCAAAGAACTTTTGATGACATGATGGATATTAACTATGTTCTGCAGTCTTCGATGCATCTGAACTTTGAGAAAACATTTTCAGGTATGATAGTACTTAATATAAGGAACAGTGGGCACTTGAAAACATTTATTGTAAATAAATTAGTTTGCAAATCAACTAGCTACATGATCTTTTTGATATCTTAATAAATATCCTGGGACTTTTATACATAAAATGTTAATACTGATCATGCTGCTTTTGTAAATAATAGTACCTCCTTTCCATTAAAGTGAATTTTATTTTGTCTTGCACAATTATAGAAGTGATAAATGCCATTAATTTCTGTGGAGTGAAGTACTATAGGAAACTAATTGTCCATTGATAAATTATTTAAATTAGATATTGATGAAGATTCTGTAAACATAAATATTGTTTGCTTTTTCCTTCCTCTTTGCCTCTACAGGCTGATTTTGATGGGGCAAAGGCCAGGTGATGCCATTTGGAAAAATGGCCACTGCTGGGCACAGAGCCTATGGTCGCTCTGGGTCCCCACTGGACCACCAGGCCTTACATTGTAAGTAAGGGGGGGTGTTGGAGGGTGGGGCTCCTGGCCTCTGTGGGCTAGATTTTGTATTGAAGGGGAAGGGTGGGGTAGGGGACAAGGCCAGGCTGGGACCAGCCTTAAAAATGTTTTGAAGGGGAGGGTGGGTGGGACAGGTGGTCTGTGGAGATCCTTGAATTTTTTGGAAATTTTCAGGAGGGAGACTTACTCAGGGCCATTAGCCGCTTTAAGCAATGTCCCCAGGAGCATCATGATATGTATTAGCATTCCAATGCTCCCAGGGAAAGTTGGCTACAACTCTTGAGTTGTAGCTAACTTCAGGTCTAATACCACCGCTTGTAAATTTTTTTAAGCAAACCATATTAATAACTTTAAGTTTTAGTGTAATAATGAGCTGATTAGAATACATTTGCATGTTATTCAGCTCATTGTAATGTGCAATGCCCCAGCCAAAACAACATGAGGTGTTTCAAGTACCTCGTGATATCTTTGTATTCGGCCATTTACAGCACAGTAAGCATCATTTACCATGTGGTAAATGACCTAAAGAAGCTTTGTGAATGAGCCTCTTAGACTGTAAGCCCTCTAGGACAAAGAAATACCTACAGTACCTGAATGCAGTCCACTTTGAAGTACCTGAAAAATAGAATATAAATCAAATAAATAAATATCCCTGTTATAGAAACATAGAAATATAGAAATGACGGCAGAAAAGGACCAAACAGTCCATCCAGTCTTCCCAGCAAGCTTCTGGTAGTAACTACTGTGCTGTACAAGTCACCTTTATAATTATCAGTTGCCCAGACCATCGAAGTCAGGGCCCTTGTTGGTTGCTGTTTGTGACCAATTCCCCGTTACTTCTTGCCATTGAAGCAGAGAGCAATGTTGGAGTTGCATCAAAAATATCAGGCTTATTGGTTATTGGGTAGAAACTGCCACATCAGCAAGTTATCCCCATGCTTATTTGTTTTCCTAGAATGTACAATTCAATGTCTTTGTTGTTTGCTGTCTGAATCTAATTCCCCTTTTCTTATTTTCCTCTCTACCACTGAAGCAGAGAGCAATGATGGAGTTGCATCATCAGCATAAAGGCTTATTGGTAAAGGTAGTAACTACCACACCAGCAAGTTACTGTCATGTAAGTTGCTTGTGTGGCGGTTACTATTTCACACAGATCTGTAACTTGCATTTTCTTGCTACGTTTGAATAAGAATTAAAACTGTATAATATAAACAATGCAAAACGCCTGCATTTAGCAACCTACAGAATGTTACATAGCAGAAAATATATGTTTGAAAAAGGTGAAATTGGTCTTTATCTGCTAATTTCCTTTCCTTTAGTCCTGACAGACTGGTCCAGACCAATGGGGCTTTCCTCCTACTAGCAGAGGGAAGCAGAAAACTAATCTCTTTGCTTTCACAGTGCCTCTCTATATAACATGGTCCTATTGGAGGAGGTGTTAGTAGTCTATTGCCCAAGCTGGATATGCGTTCCTTTCTGCTATGCCTGAGCACTAGTGTATCCTTCCTTTCTTGGATACGTACTTTGTTTGATTCTATCTACTCTTCCAAGTGTCTGTAAAACACTCTATATCCTTATGTCTTAATGTCTGAAGGAAAAAACAAAATGCATTGAGAAAAAGAAAACAAAATTCAAGCCTTAATGTTGCTCTTCTCCTTCCTCAGGAAGAGCTCCCTATCTCTCAATATTTTCCCTTCTTTTAAATTACCGTAAATAAGGCATGAGAGGGGAAAAAAGAAACAAAAATTCCTCTTACACTGTGTTCTGGACTGGCCTGTCAGAACTAAAGAAAAGGAAATTAGCAGGTAAGGACCAATTTCACCTTCCTTCATGTCCTGCATACCAGTCCAGACCAATGAGGATGTACCTAAGCAGTACTCATTCTGGGCGGGATTGCTCCATAACTGCCTATATTACCTCCTGGTGAATGCTGCATACTTCTATTCCTGTAAGTTTAACCTATAGTGTTTAGTAAAGGAATGCAGCGAGGCCCAAGTAGCTGCTTTTCAGGTATCTAGTGGCGAAACTGCTCCGGATTCTGTCCATGATGATGTTTGTGCTCCGGTGGATTATGCCTTGAGATCTTCTGGCACCGTCTTCTGCCTGAGCACATAAGCTAAGGCTATTGCCTCCTTAATCTATTTTGCGATAGAAGCCTTTAATGGTGCCTTCCCTTTGCAAGGCGTTGAGAACAGCACAAACAACCTATCCGACTTTCTGAAGTGGTTGGTGGTCTCTAGATATCTGAGCAGGATCTTTCTTATATCCAGACCTTTCATGCTCGGCTTCTTACTCGTCCTCCCTTCTTTCCTAAAGCCTGGCAGGACCACTACCTCATTCATATGAAAATGTGACACCACTTTGGGTAAGAATGAAGGGACTGGTCTAATTGTGACTTTCTCTCTGAAGAATGACAAATACGGGTCCCTGCATGACAGGGCTTTCAGCTCTGAGATTCTCCTAGCTGAACAGATTGCCACCAGAAACACCGTTTTTAATGTGAGGTCCTTTATCAATGCCTGTTTGACTGGTTCAAAGGGCAGCTGCGATAGTGCTCTCAACACCAGGTATAGGTCCCATGCTGGCATCTGGTTTCTTCTTGGAGGGCGTACTCAATTTGTACCTTCTGGAAATCTAGATATATCCGCCTGAGCACCTATAGGGACTCCTTTAGTCTGTCCTCTAAAGCAGGCAATTGCTGCCACCTGTACTCTTAAAGAATTTACCGCTAGGCCTTTTTGCAGATCTGCCTGCAGGAATTGCAAGATTACTGGCAAGTCTGCCTTCTTTGGATTGGCAGCCCACTGTTCGCACCAGCGTTGAAAGCATTTCCAAACTCTTGTGTACGTTTGGGAGGTGGAAGGTTTCTATGTCTTTAGTAATGTAGAAATTACTTGTTTGGGGTACCCCTTCTTTTGCAATCCTGCCTTTCAATAGCCAGGCCATAAATGAGAAGGGACTTGGATCTTCTATGTACACTGGGCCTTTATGAAGAAGCCCTACAATCGGGCTGAATTTTATTGGTTCTGATATGCTGTACCTGAGAAGGTCTGGGGCCACCAATACTACTGTTCTTGGGTGACTGGCAATTTTTCTGATGACCCTGGTCACCAAAGGCCATGGTGGGAATATGTACAATAGTGCACCTTGCAGCCAGGACTGAGTTAGTGCAGCCATTCCCCTGGCTAGGCCGCTTCTTGACTTGTTGAAGAACTGTTCTGCCTTTGTATTTTTGAGGGTTGCTATCGTCCCAATTGGGATGACCCCCATCTGGCTACTATTTGCTGGAAGGCAATGTCTACCAGCTCCTATTCCCCTGAGTTTTGAGTCTCCAAGAGCTGGACTCAGGGGAACAGGAGCTGGTAGGCATTGCCTTCCAGCAAATAGTAGCCAGATGGGGGTCATCCCAATTGGGACAATAGCAACCCTCAAAAATACAAAGGCAGAACAGTTCTTCAACAAGTCAAGAAGCGGCCTAGCCAGGGGAATGCTTGAACATTCTGTGATCCTGCTATATGGGTTGTGGAGATGTCTTGCAGATTCTACTCTGCCCATTGCCATCAGCAACTGGGCTTCTTTCTAGGCCTGCCTGCTCCTTGTGCCTCCCTGCTTATTCACATATCCCACGGCTGTGGCATTGTCTGAAAAAATCTTCATTGGTCTTCCCTGAAGTATTTCCTGAAACTGTTGATGGCTTTACCTGATTGGTATGTGCAGGTATGCTTCTGTGAGATCCAAGGAGGATAGGTATTCTCTTTTGTGACTTCCACAATTTCCATCCTCAGTGATTTCATCTGAAAATGGGATATACTCAGGTACTTGTTTACCCCTTTTAAGTCCAGTACCAGCTGAAATGTGCCTTCCTTCTTTGGCACAATAAAATATATCAAGTATTTTCCTCTTCCTCGCTCCTGCTTCGGTACCAGAAAAATGGCACCTAACTGTAGCAACCTTCAAGACTTCTTTTTCCTTTGATTCCTTGAACAGGGATCTGACATAACTTTTGCATATTGGAGCTTTCAGTTCCAATGCATAACCTTGACAAACCACATCCAGCACCCATTTGTTGCCTGTGATCTGGGTCCACTCCTCATACAACTTCTGCAGGTGGCCCCCCCACTAGTGGGATCGAGAAGCAATTGTCCGAAGGCCCTTTTTCCTGAAGGTGTCACTCTGAATTTACACTTATGGTTTCCCTACCTGCTGCCTTGAAAGGACTGCAACCTCCCGGAAGACCTGGCCCTCTGTGGCCCAGCTTTCCCTGGTCTATACTGTCCGACGTCCCTCAGACGAGATCTAAAGCTATAGCCTCTGGCCTCGGACTTCCTGTCTTCCAACAGTCTTAGCGGCTGGAACCTTCCAACTCCAGTGATCTCTGGCCTTCCTGATCTGGTTCCCATATTGGGGACGGTCTATGCAGGACTGATACTCCCGGGTGCCTTTGTGCTGGCGGTAGTGAGAGGGGCTGGGACCCTGGGCTACACCTAGAACACTCCCCTTCCTCTTGGGGATTGCACTGCATGTTTTCCCCATCACAGTTTTTGCAAAAAGAACCTGCAATCCTCGGCATGCACCACAGGGGAAACCTGGGCCGAGTCCTCCATCGCTGCTCCATGTGCTGGGAAATCCTGAGGCCAACACTCGGATTGCCATGGGGGCAGGGAAGAGCAGACACTGCCTGTTGTCACTGAATATAATCCCCCTATTTGGCCCCGGCCTATCAGGGAGGAATGCTACCCACTTTCTGGGCAGTTAGACTCCGAAGCCACTTCTTCTTTCTTTTCTATTTTTTTTTTTTGTCAAATCTTCTGCCTACCCTCTGCTGGAGACAGAGGACTATTGACACCTCCTTCAACGGGACGACATTATATAGAGCGGTGCCGTGAAAACAAAGAGATTGGATCTCTGCCTCCCTCTGCTGGTAGAAGGAAATCCAGGAAGTGAAGGAAAGAAACATGAGACAATTATGGTTAAAGCAATACAGCTTGTCAGGGATAGAAGCTTATACTCAAATTTTTTAGAAGATAAAAGATACATACTTTGAAGGTATCTGTGTTAACGGATACAAATTACAGTGTGTTCTCTCAGTAGATTTCTTTGCCACTGTAATATTCTAGTCAGTCTTTTTCTTTTTTTCTTTTTTTTTTTTTTGTAAGATGAAAATACAAACAACAGATGAGAATATAATTTTTCTGTTGAAACCATTTGGTCAAAATTGTAACATATGAAAGCAAAACTAATTTTGCTTTTTTGACCAAACTTTGAGATGCACCTACAAGCCATTCACAGAGACAGCATGGATGAGTAAGTGTCAGACAGAAGGACAAAAAAACTTGAAGAACTGGTTTCTGAACAGAAGGAACCTATGAGAACACTGGAAAGTAATTGGTAAGTCCAGGGCTTTAACAAAGCATAATGAGTGTTGAAATTTCTGGCATGCCGGCTAAGATAGAGACACATGCTTCAAGGACCACGTGTTCTTTCAACAGTAGTCATTCTTTGTGTTCTTATTGGTCAAAATTCAGAAATACTAGATTCAGCCCTATGGCTTATTGACTTAGTTTAGAAATAGTAGCTGATTGGGCATACCATTACTACTAGTACGTCTAGTTGTAGTAGCTCATTGCAGAGAGACATAGTGACAATTAAGCTATTATAAGTCATAGCCTAACATTAGTAATCACAAAAATAGTTGGAACAAAACTGTAGGTGAACAAACAGGAGACTTTATGATTTCGCACAGAACACTTCTATCATGTTGGCCTCTGATAAGAATGGCCTTTACGGCCAGCCGTTGCTCTTTTCAGTGCTGATTATTAAAGATCGAAAAGGAACCGCCCTTCCAGCCTGCTTCTTTCCTTGTTTGTTTGAATGTAATTTTAACAGTAATAGTTGTTAGTAAAGGTGGTGAGCTAAGATGCTGGCTACATTGCACTGCCTTATTTCTGGTTTTGTTCACAACAGGGAATGAAAGGCTTTGGATTCTATGCAGCACTTTCTAATAGAAGTGGTGCTGATGGGTATTTGGATTTGTAGAACATCTTTCATTTAGACTACAGAACCACAATGCACACTATAGTTTTTAGTACTTGGAGAAACATACATGTAGTTACAAGAAAGAGAAGAAAGAATAATTTTATTAATACCTTATAAGAGTAAATTATTTTGAAGAAGAGAGAGATAAATTGACTTGCTGATGGTCACCCTGTCACAGAGATGGGTCCTGAACTCACGTTCTTGGACTTCCCCTGACTCATAGTTCAGTGGCCTAGATTCTCCTCCTATTGGTCCTTTCAGTAGTTCCCGAATCATTAATGTTTTTGTAACCCCCTGTCCATCTGGAGGTCACCTTTTCAGCTTTGGGGAACCTGGGGTAATTCACCCAAAGTGAGGAAATCAATCTCAGCAGTTTCCCTCTCAATTCTTTTCAAACAGTTCAGAACGAAGTCAAATCACAGTTCTATGGGCAAATCTTTCTTAGGTCTTAGACTAGGCCCAACTTCCTTAGCTTTCACAACAGTCTAAATCTGATTTGTTACTCACACCTTTTAGGATATCTGCAACGTAACTTACTCCCTCTTCTGTAGATGGAATACTGCTCCTCAACCCTGCTCAGAAGCTCCAATCAGGCACAGGCTTCTTCTAGTCCTGAAAATCCTTCTTACAGTTCCTACATTCACTCTGTAACTCCAATATTAAATTATTCAATTGTCTTTTCTTTTTACTCAGGCTTTCTAAGACAGGGATGCTTAAACTGGTCCTTTGGGCCCCCCCAAACCAGTCGGGTTTTCAGGATATCCCTAATGACTATGCATAAGATTTATTTGCATGCACTCTCTCCTGTGTATACAAATATGTTCTATGCATATTCATTAGGGATATCCTGAAAACCTGACTGGTTGGGGAGGGGGGGGGGGGGTTGGCAGTAGGACTGGCTTTAGCACCCCTGTTCTAAGACACCTGTGGGGTAACTCTGCCCAATTCCTTCTCTAGACTTGGTGACTTTGATGGAGCCCCGCCCTTGCTCTAAGCAGGGTAATATGCCCTTTCCAAAACCCAGCCCTTATAGGCTGAACCAGTCTGTCAGTCAAAGTGTTACCATACACTCCCTCTGACCATTAGATGACCCTACACTTTCTAGAACCTCTCCCCTTTCATCATCTCTTTAGCAATTTCCTTTAGGAGGATACAACAAACTCTCAACATTGTACATGCTGCAATCTTTTCTGTGACAAACCAAAAAAAACTATGCACCCAAATAGTATTTTATAGAGGACACTTATATATCAATGTCAATTCAAACTCACAAAAAGTGTCCCATATATTGTTTCTGGGATAATATTTCAAATTATTAAGGGGGAAAAACCTCCACTATCAAAAGACCATGGCTCATAACAATGACTTTCAGAACAAAAACATTTTTAAGGAGGAAATGGAATGTTTCATAAATCTACAATGCATTACTGGCTTGTAATGCTATGTGTCAGTTTTAATCACAAACGTTCCACCTCCAACCTTGTAAATGATTTTTATGTGAATATATGGGCAATCTTTTCTGTGGCATACAGGGGCTACATTTTCATGATACAGTAGCAGGAACAATACCCCTCTTTGCTCCTGTTATTTGAGTTTTTATTTATATATTGAAGAAGTTGTATTTTATGTTCTGTATTTGTTATTCCACCTGTGCAATTCTCTTTTTGGAAAGGCAGTCTATAAATCTAATTAAATAAAGTATATTTAATTAGATTTAATTAGATTCAATGATTTAATTAGATTCAATGAGTGCTAGTCCTTTAAAATGAAATCATTTTGTTAGAGGATTAAGAACAATTTCAGGGTATATTACTACCATATTCTTGAGTGCTTTTACATTTTGGGGTAATTTTCAAAAAGCCCACCTAAATTAGGTGGCAAAAATGTCTGTAAGTTATATCAATATTCAAAGCAGACCTATGTGCTTAAATCTGCTTTGAAAATGATCCCATCAAATTTACCTGCACAAAATTGCACATGCTATTATGTACGAGGAAACATTTTGGAAAATGTATGCACATAATTCTGAAAATCCACAAGTATGCATGTAAGTGCAAACTTCTCCACACTTCTACCCCTGGGAATGCCTTTGCTCAGTCCAAGTAAATATATCTGCAAATAAGGACCACGTGCATAAGTTTACCTTCATATCAGGCAAGAAATTTTCTAAAAGGCCATTTCTGCAGGTAAAAAACTGTCTTACCAATGGAAATGCCTTTTAAAATTATCTTTCCTATGTGCAAGGGGACTGGTTGATGCAGTGCATTAATGTACTACCTATAGAGACTAAGAAGCTGATATTCAAAGAAAGCTGAGCTCCTAAATTAAGGAGGCTAAGAAGGCTAGATTAGGTGCCTATTTTCAGCCAAATTTAGGTGTCTAAGTTTTCAGGTGAAAATTCACTTAAATTTAGGGTGTGAAAATGTAAGGTCCTAAATTTAGGCCTACTATTTATTTGTCTAGAATTAGTCTTCTAAGTTAGGCGCCTAGTACTGAAAATCAGATCTCTAACTTTAGTACCTAAATATATATACCATAGAGCAGAGGACAGGAGAGACAAGAAGATATGATAGAAGCATCCAGCTACATCAAATGTATAGGTAGTACACAAGAAGAAAACATTTTTCAGAGGAATGAATGGTCTAGAACAAAAGATCATGATCTGATGTTCTAAAGGGGTAGACTGAAACTTAACATCAAGAAATATTTCTACATAGAAAAGGTGGTGGGTGTATGGAATGGTTTCCCAGGGAAGTTGATGGAAATAAAAATGACAATGGAATGCAAGAAAGTTTGAGATAAGCAGAGAAGATCCCTAGTTGTGAAAATGTGAGTGAAAAGCCAAAGATCAATTGAGATCTATGGCACTGCATCAGGTCTGTAATTGGGTACCCTAAATGGACCTTATGGTCTTCATCTGCTGTCATATTCTCTGTTTTTCTATATGTATGGACAATGTTGCTTCACATTAGTGAACAGAAAAGATTAGTAACAAACTACTGTGAAAGGAAACGGCTGAAATGAACAGCAGTATGAGAAGAGAAACAGCTGGGAGAGAAGCAAGAACTGCTGATGGAGCTGCTGTATGTTTACAACATCTAGAATCACATGCAAAGTGGAAGATGGCAGTGCATGATTGTGGTACACAAGTTCAGCTCTGTATCACATGTTCACCCTGTCATGATTCTGGCAATGAAAATTTAGCACACGCCTCACCCACCACAGTTCAGATTACAGGAATTTAAAAAAAAAAATCTTATGACAGCATAGCAGATGATAAAGTATTTAAAATCATAGCATTGGCCTTAATCATATTACATTTTATAATTCAGAATGAAATATTGTAAATCTGAGGCTTGGAGCAGGAGCGCTTTTGTGCCTCTTCCTTTCTGCAGCCACTACTGCTGCAGCTGTACCGTTCCACCCCTATCCCCCGCCTGCTTCCTGGTGCTTCTCATGCTGCAGGCACAGACTAGAGCTGCTACCTCCTATAGCCTGCCCTTTAGGTCCTTGCCTATGAGCAGTGCCTCTGGCCTTGAAACTACATAATTAGCTTGTTGCCACATATTTTACAACCTATCACAGAATCAACATTCCTGAAAGCTTCATTCACATTTATGAAGAAATCTTCAGAGTGCTTGCCTGCCTTTAGTCTCCGCTCTCTATTTGCTCCTTCTCCAGCCCCTCCTTTTGCATACAGTTTGCAGAGTCTTCTTCTGTTGTTACACCCCCCCCCCCCCCCAACAACCTTCCATCTCTTCCGGTCCTGAAGTGAAGAGGGGGGGCAGATGAAGCTGGAGTGGACAGAAAAAGCAGTCCAAATGTTTGATCTGTTATAAAGATCTCTTAAATCTTTATAAAATCAAAGATGATTGTGATATAATTCCTGGATAGAGTGATGTCCTTTTAGAATAATTTCATCTTTATACAAAGGTTTCTTGCACCTGTATGTGTGACAATCATACACCAGTTACAAAGACCTGGATGTATTTTGGAAGTCTGCAACTGCTGGTATCTCTCACAGCTGGCAAACAGAACGTTCATTTCAATTCATGTGTGACCCGGCTTTGCCTGTCACTAACATTTTCCCCCAATTTTCCATCGTGGGAAGTGGGAGTGGATTTTTGTTTTTTTAGAATCCTCTCTTGGCTGTAATCCCACTTTTTTTGGGAAGTCATCAGTAGGATATAAAAACCCCAGGAGTATGCTCTATGATTTAGTGGATTGGAGTTGGAGTTTTGGATCTTCCTTGCCTCATCCCTGGGAGGTTAAATTGTGACTTGAAGGAAGATAAGGGGAGATATTTGCTATTTTGAAGATATTTTTGGAGAAGATTGATCAGTCCTTATACTGTAAGGGATAACAGCACCTTGAAAACGTGCGGCAAAACTCGCGAAAACTAATAGCCTATTAGTCAGTCGCCCGGGAAACTGAAAGTAAAATGTGCAGCCAAGCTGCACATTTTACTCTCAGAAATTAACGCCTGCCCAAAGGCAGGCATTAACCATAGACAGTACTTGATAAGTGTACAGAAAAGCAGAAAAACTGCTTTTCTGTACACCCTCTGACTTAATATCATAGCGATATTAAGTCGGAGGCCCCCAAAATAAAAAAAACAAAACTTCTTGAAAAAAAAAAAATCTGCCTGCAGGTTGGCGGGTTCGAAAACGGACGCTCAATTTTGCTGGCATCCGTTTTCCGAACCCGTGGCTGTCAGCGGGTTCGAAAACCAATGCCGGTAAAATTAAGCATCGGTTGTCGGACCCATTGACAGCCACCGCTTCCGCTAATAGCGCGGGCCCTAATTTAAATAGAGAATCGCGCATCCAGGAGAGATGCCTGGGCACACATCGGGAGAGCAGGTGCTGGCCTCGGAGCGCCGGCTCTCCCGCAGGTTTTATTACATCGGCCTGTTTGTTCTCTCAGCTAATGATTGATCAATATCAGATGCCCATGTTGAGCAGCAGCAAGTGTTCTACCTCTACCAAGCATATGTCAGCAATTTTCCTGCATATCAACTTCAGTTTCTTTCTTCATCACATCCTGGCAGCTGTTACATGTGGCAAATTACCTTAGTTTTTACTTGGCCTTTGGCGGCAGAATAAGTTTCACTTGGCCTGTGGACTGCATGCACATGTCAGTGGCCCTAAGCTTGGTGATGTTTTAAAGTTTACTGTTGCATTTGAGCATCTAGTTTTCAGGCACCCATTGTTTGTTGCAGTTAGAAAGTGAATTGGTCAGCTACTTGAGCTCTCTCGTCTTCGCTAGATATTACGGTATCTCTTTGCCCTTCCATGCCTGCTGCATCCTGAGCTGTACACATACTATTGCGGATGAGGTCAGCGAAGCTCTGGTTTGTCAGGTGTATCATAGACAGCATGCTACCTCCTTGAGATTGGTATGTGGCTCATCTTCTATTGAGTATTTGGTGACAGCCTCCAGCAGTAGTGGTTGATGTAGGCCGTGAATTTTACATCACAATGAGTTTCTATTTGCCAGGTTTGCTTTATCTTCCAAGAGCAACAATCCTCTGCTTTCAGACAGAACATTCTACTTCGAGTGCCCCAATCCTCTGCAGTGATAGTTAGCTTGGGTGGCAGTAGTGCTAAAGAAATAATTACATTCTTTCTTTAGCAATTTATTCTTGAGAGAAATTTCATATACAGTTAGTGATGCATTCCTTGTCTAACCTTTAGTGCAGTGGTCAAGCTTAGAAGAACCTGGTCAGGCTACACCTGAATTTTGTAGATGTCACATCTATTAGGTCTTCCAACATGCATTCCAACCTCTCGGTGTCTGCTGATGCGGCTTTAATATATTCCTGCAGTTATTGAGGCTCTTGCCTCATCTTTTCAATTATTCATTCTGTGGAAAGATTCAGGCATGGTTAGTTCGAATTCATGTTGTAGCTTTTGAAGAAACTGGTAAATCAGTGCTATAATTCTGCAGATGCTTAGCAATCTTTGGGCCAGCAACTGACTCTGATTTTACAGGGAATGTCTAATTGCTCTTGGAATGCTACTTTGGGTTCTCTCACAGTAGCACTGTCTCAAAAGAAGTACAGGAATGTGCCTTCATTTTCTTCCTTTGTGCATCTATAGGGTTTATTATCTGCCTGCTGTGCCTATGGTTCCTACAAACCCATTCTGCAGGAGGGAAAAGGTGCCCGTATTTAAGCTGCAGTGTAACGACTTAGAGGTGGTGGTTAGGGCAAGGGAAAGAAGGGAAAGTGCAGGGGAAGAATGGAACTGAGGGAGAGAACAGGGCAAAATGGGAAACAGGGACTGGGGGAGCAACAGAAGAATATGGAAATCAGAGACTGGGAGTAGTGCAGAAGAAGAATGGGAGGTGGGGATTGAGGGGTAGATCAAGGGAAGAATGGGCTTTGGGGACTTAAGGAGAGCAGATACTGGGGTGAAGAATAATGAAAGAACAGGGACTTGGCGAGAGCAGGGTCTTTTGTACTGGGGCAGGGTTAAGAGCTGGAATTATGAAAGAGTTGAGAGGCAGCAGGGACTTGGTAATTGGGTGGATACTAATGGGAGTGTTAGATTGACTGGGGGGAGTATGAGTGAGGGTGTGAGATAAGGGTACGAGAAAGGAGCTAAAGGATGGGGAAGAACTGAAAGGTGGTGTGAATGGCCTGGAAAACTGGAGAGAAGGTGAAAGACAGTGGAAAAGAACTGGAGTGCTGTGAAAGGGATGATAGAGAGGGGGAATGGGACTGGGGATGTGGTGAAAGAATGGTATTAGGAAGCCAAGAATGGGTTGGAGGCCAGGGAAGGAATGAGTGACAGGGGCTGAAGAAATGAGAGGTACAGGAAGGAAGATGAGAATAGGGTGAGTACAGAGGCTGGTGGAAACAGGGGATTAGGGAATGGTTGAAAGACAAAGGGGAATAGAAGTAAGACAGAAGAAATGGGAGGGCTAGAGGGGATTGGGGTAGGAAATGGAAAACTGGTAGATAGGGTAAGAGGTGAAAAGAGGGAGACTGAGGACTGGAGGGTTAGAGAGGGCAGAAGACGGGGAAACTAATTATGAGATAGACAAAGAAGAGAGAAATGGAGGAAAAGATGAAAGGTAAGGATCAATGTCTGAGACAGATGTAGGGAAGGAAGGGGAGAAGACAGGAGAGAGAAGATATGAAAAAATGGAATGGAGAAGCAAGAGACCAGGACCAACTCGATCACAAAAATAAAATGCCCAGACAACAAAGATTGAAAATATTTTATTTTCAGTTTTTAGAGCATGAAATATGTCAGTTTTGGGAATGTGCATTTCTTATATCTTTGCATTTTGTTCAGTTCAAGAGGAAACGCATTTCTGTTTCTTTTTCTCTGGTGTTACACTGCATGCATAGTCAGGCTTGTTAGGATTTTCATTTCATTTTATGTCTGCACTTTTCTGTTCTTAATTTGTTGTTCCTTATATTGTATTTGGTGAGGGTCAGTTTATATTCTGTGTATATGAATGAGATGAAGGATTCTGCTGGCATGTATTATCTTGATTGTTCTGTTTTTTCTAGTAGAAAGTGTATTGGTGCTCTGGGCCTATAGTAATATGTGCAGTGCTGTCTCTCCCAGGTACATCTGCTGCTGTTTGAGTCATGCGAGTTAGTTTGTTATGGGTTGGCAGGTTTCTATATAGATTCGGAGTGGTTTTTTTTTTGAAGGGTTTGTATTACTTCACAAATTTTCTAGCAGTAGAAGGTGTTTTTGTGGCTGTTAATGAAGTGACACTCAAATTCAAATATTTTTTTGTACAATGAGTTGGTGAGGGCCTGTCTCTTGAAAAGTGTATTCCTTTTGGGTACCTTAACAGGGGTGAGGGGGTAGAGCCATGTCATCCCATCCCTTGCCTCAGGCAGCAAATTGCCTTGAACCATTCCTAATTGCTGGCACCAGTAAAGTAAACCCCTGCTCCTGCTCTGGGCTGTTGACAGTCTGAACTACTTCCTCCAGACTGACGTCATCATCAAAGGCTGGTTCAATGTTGCACATGTTAGCATATCAAAGGAAACATTTCAGGCCTGCCCTTTGTTGATGATGTCAGGCTGGAGAGGCAGTTTAGAGGGTTGGTCATATGGCAGCAGCAAATTTTCTGATGCACCTCCAACTCAGTAGTCACCCTATGCCCCTGAGTAGTACCACAAGGTCCCTGACTTGGTTTTGGCAGCATTTTGATCTGTATGATACACTGTTCAGTGTTGCTGTGCACCCTTGACTAGTCTCTAACACAGTATGAGGCAAAATGCAGTGTTCAATGGCAGGTGCATGACATTCTCTCTGCTACCTATCTTCTCAAATACAGTATTATACTTAACATTTTATAATTGGTATGTCTCAGATAGTAAGATAAATGCCATCTTTCAGAAGTGGTGTGGGATAAATGCTGACTTTCAGAGTGGTATGGAAATGCATCTCTCCACCTGTACCTCCACCTTTATGTTCACAGTGAGTCAGCATTCAAAAAATCTATTTTGCTGTCCTAATGCAATTGAATTTTTTGTGGCTATTGGTCTACGTAAGGATCAATTATTTGCCAATTGGGCAACTTGTTGTTAATTTTTGTCATAACTAGTGGGGTTTAGGAATATCTTCTCAGAAGCAGGGTAGGACCACAAGGAAGGAACTGGATCTGCCTTCTGCCTAGCCAGCCCCCTCCCCCACAGGTTGAGCCCTTGGGTTCTGGGGGTCAGTAGGACTTGGGTACACCAGCTGAATATCATGATGAAAACTGGGCTGCTCTTCTGCCTAGCCAACCCCCTTCCCTGCAGGTTGAGCCTTTGGGTTTAGGGGGGGGGGGGGGGGGAGAGCCAGTACGACTTAGCTGGACAGACTGGATAAGCTGATCAGGGCTGGGCAGACATAGGCTGGAGGTAGTGAGCAGAGAGACTGTAACAAGCAATGAGTTGATGACTAGATACTGAAACAGGCAAGGAGCTGAGGACTAGAAGCTGGAAAAGGCAAGGAGCGTGGACTGGGCAATGGTTCAGGCAGCGATCAGTGGACTGGGTACTGAAACAGACAGGGACTGTGGACAGGAAACTGGAATGGACAGGGGCGCAGGGTGACAAGACCAGACAAGGACAGGACTCAAACAATGCAGACTAGGGTAGGACTTAGTCAAGGCAGACAAGGTAAGAACCAACAAGGATCACATAGAACAGAGGGTAAGACGAGGTCTAGATAGACAAGAGCACAGGATAAGGCCTAGATAGGCCACAGAGCAAGGCAAGGGACAGGAAGGCCCTTAGGCCACAATGCAAGGCAAGGAGCGAGAAGTCCCTTAGGCTACAAGGCAAGTACAAGAAACAGAGGCCAGGACAAAGAGCTAAGAATGACTCAATGAACCAATAAAGAGGCTCTGGGAAGGCAAGTCTAAATAGAGTTGGGGCTGGGCATGGTGTAGACAGAAAGGAGGAGTCTGGCAAGTTCTGGAAGCCAAGCCTGCTGAGGACTCTTAGTGGAGAGAAGGCTGCACCACAGGCTGAGTCAGGTTGGTCACTGAGGAGCTGGTTCTGGTGGCTTAGGGCAGAGTTTGTTAGAGGCCTCAGCTGGTGAGAAGGTATCATAGCAGGAGGCAGTAGGGTAGGTTGAGGCTGTGTAGAAGGTGAAAATCTAACAATTTTCCTTGTCTCCTTCAGTTCCTTATTTCAGCGGATGAATGTATGTCTGAGTCACACCTTTTTACACTGCCCAAGGTCATGTCTTTTCCAATGCATTCAATTTTGGTCATCTATGGTGATGGTTGTGTGGAATTTGTTTTATAATTGACCTGTATTAGCCTTCACCACTTGCTCTTCCAGGTTGTTCTCACCAGCGGTTGGCATGTATACACTGGTCATTTTTTTAATTCCTTCCACAGGAATACAGATAAAATTTACCATGACCAAGGTCTAATTTCTATTTCTAGTGCAGTCAGTGTCTGCTTTGCCCTCTCTGTCCTTAAAATAGAGTTAACTTTGGTATAATATGCCAGCTTCCCACATTATTTCTTTCAAGGAGTTAAGTCTGCTGTTTCAAAGCTTTTCTTTAGTTACCGGTTACCAGCCAATGACGGGATGCCAACTTCATGTGCTTCACTTTGGATCTGTGAAATTATTGGTCTTTCTCACTCTCGGAAGCATGCTTTCCCCATGTGTGGTTGTTGTTTTGGTCTAACATACAGTATTCATAGCTGCTTAAGGGCCTTGCTTCACCTGGGGCATACTGCTGCTTGATGCGGACATAGGCTAGGAGTTCTGAGTTAAGGACATCCTTCTTTTGCATACAGCATTCTAGGTTGGCTATAGGCTGGGTGGCCTGAGTTCAGTTCATCCTTGTTCTGCAGTTAGTAGTTCATATCTGCTCTCTGGGAGTGCAATTTTTTGCACATCTCATAATTGATATCAGCTCAACATATGAATGCCTGATAAGGCTTTGTTTTCGACTTAGAGAGCATACTTTTTTTTTTATATGGGGCTGTTGGCCAGGCGGTCTGATTGGGCTCTTTTCCCCCTGCTGTAGTATCTTTTCGATAATCATGAAGCTGGAGACCCTGTAGCATTGTTACTCTCATGTTCTGCGCCATATTGCTGATCATCATTGCTTGGTTTTTCCAGATATCTCGGATTATAAGTCCTAGGTCCAACATGAGCCCAGGAAAAGCAATCACTCTGTGCCAGGAGTTCACATTCCTTAAAGGAAAGGCCTTATATCAGGCATAAATGTGAAGTACAGGCTCGTTATGTGGACAAGAAGTGATAGTGATGATTACTAGATGGGACCTTGATAGGCTCATGGCATTAATAGCATGCATTACAATTACTGAATAGGGGGCAATCCCCATCAGCAATACCCTCTTTAGATTAAGATGGGCCTTTTTTTAAAAATCTCAGCAGCAATATGCAGTAAGCCTTGTTATCTCAGCAGCAATATACAGTATATTTACAGCGATATTATTGCCTTCCATGATCTTTACAGCTTTGGGCAGCATTTAATAATTAAGATATGGCCACAGTTAGGTTGGTGGAGAGCTCATTACAAGCTGGGTATCACTACTGTGGGATTGTGATAAGGTCGACTATGTCCTGAGGTGCATGACAAGTGCAATGCTTGAAAGCTAGCTGGGCAGAAAATACCTGCTCTTACATTGCATTGGTAGGTGACAGTGAGATGAGTTGCCAATCAGGTTTTTGGCTTTGATGGCTAGGATTGGCCTAATCACCACTCAAAATTGTGTTGGCATGCTTAATAAGTGACTCCTGCTCTTTGATGAACCATTACACTGCAGAGAACTTCATCGGTAAGATTGAAGTTAGTCGCTTAGTCAGGTAAGCGTGGGAGAAGAATAAACTGATACCTCAAGCATATCCAGCATAGCTCCCTGCTTCAACGGCAGGGGAGAAGATAAACAACCAATAAGGGCTGTATAGCATAGTCTGAGTGGAACAAATAAGCATGGGTGTAGCTTGCTTATTGCGGCGGTTACTACCCCTACTACCCCTAACTTATCAGCTAGATATTCACTTGGATGCAGCTCCATCACTGCTTTCTACATTAATGGTGGGGGTGGAAAGGAAATAGAACCAAGAGCTAAGAGAAACAGATAAGTATGAGAGAAAAAAGTGTGTGAAGCTTGCTGGGCAGACTGGATGGGCCATGTGGTCTTCTTCTGCCGTCATTTCTATGTTTCTATGTTTCTATGTAAGGACTCCGCTTACCTGACTAAGCGCCCCGCCAAGTTTAGGCGTTATATGTATTCCTCTGTTTCTTTGTTTCATTGCACTATTTAGTTTATTCAGTTATGCTGTCCTTTGCCTCCGGCTAATCTAGCCCCCAAGTTAATACCTCCTTGTTATATGTAACTTTCGCCTCTGGTTAAATGGTTGATTAAGTTATACCCTTGATACATGTAAACCGATCTGATATGAATTTATTCATGAAGGTCGGTATATAAAAGTGTTAAATAAAATAAATAAATAAAATTGCAGGATAACCTGAGAGGCGAGGCTTTGATGGCCCTTCAACACCAATGGCACTACATTGCTGTAGTATGATACTTATTGAGCATTTGTGAATTTAAATGTAGTGGGCAAGGGCATGTCACCTTTAGGGGTTTGAGAATATGTTTAGTAATTGAATTGTATACAACAGACCTGTGCTGCGGCCATATCCATCTAATAAAGATCTTCTTTTCGAATAATGGTGTGACAGATTTGTCTCTTACAAATGTGATAGGTAACATTGAAATGGGGAAGATGGGTCATGGAAAATTATAGGTTGGCAAGAGGAGGTGGTCGCACTTGAGGTGGTTGTGTGTTCAATATATGTGCACATATCTTTATGTGTAATTAAAAGCATGACAAACTGCTGATGTTGAGGACATTGTCAGCATACATATGCTCATATTCTCAGAAAGACAAGGACTTTCTCAAGAAAGTATAAAAGGAAGGCTGCACTCTTTCAATTCAAAACAAAAGTGACATTTCACAGTTATGTTTGTAACTTATGTATTTTAATAAATTGTGGATTTTTGTACTTGGTACATTTTTTATTTGTATATAGTTTAAATATTATTTTAAATCAAACAATGTGAATGGTTTTCAATTAAAAAAATGACTTTTTTGTATAGTCAGAGGTGTGAAACTTTATGCAAAATTAAGCACCTTTGCCACATAATTGCAGCAGAATTTTGAAAAATCTGTCACAGGAAACCAGGTGTTTTGCCTATGAGTGTATGCAGGCACAGAACAGGAGACATAGCCAATGGGAGGAGAGGAGAGCCTGCTGGGAGGGTGTGAACATCAGAGAATTTCACATGGATGCACAGTGACCTAAGAAGCAAAGAAAGAAAGACACAAAACTGTGAGTGTGACCAGTAAAGTTGCTGCATTGTCAGAGGCAGGAAAGTCAGATTGTCTTGCTGACTGGGGTCGGGAACACACCCTTAGGAGCAGGGCAAGTCTGAAGTGTTGGACTGGGGTTTATCTTCTGCCTAGCCTTCCCCTCCTCAACAGGTTTAGCCCTTGGGTTCTGTGGGTTAGTAGGGTTTGGCTTCAATGGCAGAACATCACGGCTTGACACAGCAGGAAGTTAAGCTAGTACTTGGGCTTGGCAGGAGCTGGATAACCTGGACAAGACTGGACAGGCTGGATCCAATAGCGAAATGACTAAATAAAATACTGACTACTTAAAGTGCTCTTAGTTTCACTTTCATCTAAAAAAATAATGAAGTGAAAACATGCAGATGCCAGTTGTGATAGACTGACTGAAAAAGTTCTGAAACATGATTGGTCTTGATCCTTTCTTGTCCTATTCCCAACCAGC
Source organism: Rhinatrema bivittatum (assembly GCF_901001135.1). Lineage (NCBI taxonomy): Eukaryota > Metazoa > Chordata > Amphibia > Gymnophiona > Rhinatrematidae > Rhinatrema > Rhinatrema bivittatum. Next base: position 70,582,421 of record NC_042620.1, on the reverse strand, counting down.
TCCTCTCTGTCAGGCTTCAAGTTCAAGAAATACATTGCTTTGCTTCTCCCATAGACTTTAATGGGACCAAATCGAATGAGCCAAAAACAATTTGGATTTTTCGAGGGACTATGCCCATTCATACCAAACATAGACTTATTCATCATGTTTTCACATTCAGATCATCTGAATGCAGTTATCTAGTACCCTGTTGGGGGATGATCACAAAACTCAAGCACTATGTGAGAGGGGACAGCTGCCAGAATCAATATGGAAGAGAGAAACTATTCCTAGCATTAGGCCTAAAAAAAAGGAGGAAAATTATTTCGAACTCTGAAGGGTGCATAGCACTATACTGTAGCACAATACACTAATTCATGAGCATTTTAATATACTTAATGAACTAAAACGCAAAATGCTGCTTTTTGTTAACATTTTTATAAAACCGTAGGGCTAGATATAAATTTATTTGTAGCTTTGTTTACTTATGTTCTGCTCAGATTTTGTAGTTTACTTTGCAATATTTTGCTTGTCAGACCTTAAGATGAATTATTTATGCAGTATGGCTCAATCCTGAAACCTTTTAGTTTACTCCACATGGTACAATTCTTTAAACAAAATAAGGAGTGATTATAAATATATTTCATTTCCCTGCTGGCGAATTCATGCCAACTTGCTTAATTATTCTTGTCTACAAATGTAAATGTTAGAGTACATTTATTTCTTCACTGCAAAAACACTGAAATGTAACTTAGGGCCTCATTTACTAAGCATTTTCCCTATAGACACAGAGAGGTTGATGATATAAAACCTGTGCTAAAATTGGAATTAGATTTTAGCAAAGGTTTTATTTTACGCACGTGTTAAAAAATGCAGTCCCTGTGGGATGCATAAAGCTAATGACATGCAAATGGATCAGAAATAAAAACACATGCTAATGAGAAACCATGTGCTTTTCTTGACTCACGGTTCATTTACATGCCAATCTCCTCTAAAAAAAACAAACAAACCCAGTTCTGCGAGTTCCAAAGTGGAGCTCCCTCACGAGATGGCCAATGCTGAGTTGGCGGGGCCAAGCTAGCAAGTTCTCCCTCTCTCCCAAGCATGCTCAACCCTCCTCTCCTTAAAAAATGTTGGCTCAGTGGGTCAAGCAGGGTCTGGTCTGGTCTGGTTGGTCTGGTCTTGGTCGGGTCTGGGTCACATAAGTCCTCTCTTTTCCAGCCTTGTCCTTGTCACCTTAACAACTTAAAAATTGGGCCCTGCAGCACTCCCACCTCTGGAACCATATCCTAATCTCAACGGAAGAGGAACTTACCTCCTCCAAGCAGGGCTGACAGCCCACTCTCACATATCAGTGAAAAGACCAATCCCCTTTCAGAATTCTGAAAGGACATCCTTCTGAAAGGGAATTGGTTCTTTCACTGACAGCTGACTGTGGAGGGACCAATCAGCAGTCAGTGGAGTGAATACATTAATTTTAAATACAAATTCTGAAAAATATGGTTTGACTTGAGAGTGGGCGATGGAGGAGGTTGGCAACAGCCTTTTCATTTTTATCTTTATGGAGATGGAGGAGTTTGGAGGGGTGGGGGGGCCTACAAGCTTGGGTCAGAAGGGTTGAGCATTTGGAGCTTGGGTGTGAGGGAGGCAGTGATAGGGCCACTAAGCCAGCAATATCTTTTTTGGAACCCTTCAGCTTAGCACATAACTGGCTATATTTTTTTGAATATAGCTTGTAAAGGCTAAAGTTATCCATCTAACTGTAGCCAGATAACTTTACATATAACTGGCGATATTACAAAAAATATCTGCTAGATTAAAAGTTATCCGGCTATGGTTAGCTGGATAATTTTAATTGGGGATATTCAGTGGGATGTTTATCCCACTGAATATCCCAGATAACCTATCCAGCTAACTTTAGCTGGATAGGTTATCTGTTTTCAGGGTTTTTGAATATTGGCCTCTCTGTGTTTACTTACCTATCATTGCAATCCGTTGACATTTAGTATGTGCAACATAAACTCTCTTATACTGTCAACCTATTCTACTTATTTGAGTCACTCAGGATGCCACAATCTGTTGTTGCAATTGTTCCATCTGTCACATCACAGTCACTTTCATTCTTGTGAAAAAGTAACTTAATCATTAGATTATTTATGACAATATTGGAGGAATGGGCTTAAAGAAGCGAGACAGTAAAGAAATATGTTCTGTTATCTAGTTAAATACATAGAAATAAAGGTCAAGAAACAGGTTGTACTTGATATTTTTTTTTATTAGACTAAGTGCCTTTGTGATTAATTTTCAAGTAGCTTATTGTGCATTGCCCTGTTGAAGCAAATATAACTCCCATTAGCTAGTTACAACTGTTACTCCTGGGGAAATTCTGCGCACAAAAACTTACAATTCTGCAAACTTTATATTGGTCAAAATACACAATTTATGTGACAGTCTTTAAGTAATTACATTTTAAATTAATACAGAAAAAAGTTATTACTTAAAGATGCAGAACTTTAAATTTTTTGAGCAGAATTTCCCTAGAAATTCACTGTAAGAGTGTCCCTTCCACTCGCTCTCACTACTCTCCTGGCTACTTTGCCCTCTCAGGCCCCAAGTCCTCCAACTGCCAGTATCTCTCCCTTCCACCTTTAGGCTCAACCCCTTCTACTCTATCGCCACTCCCAGAGTTTGACCCCGTTCTCAGTACTGCCCCTCACACAGGCTCCCTCTTCCCCTCCCTCTCTCACACACATGCTCCTTCTCTCTAGTGCATATACACACAACCTCATACAGGCTCCCTCACTCTCTCGCACACACACATCCCCTCATACAGGGTCCCTCTCTCTTGCATACACACCCACACAAGCTCCCCTTTTCTCTCATGCATACACACTCGCACAGGCTACCTATGTCTCTCTCTCACACACCCCTTCACTCAGGCTCTCTCTCACACATACACAATCCCTTCACATAGGCTAGCACCCTCACATACACACCAGCTCCCAATCTTTCACAGACATACACAGTCCTTCACAATCTCCTTTTAAAGGCTCCCTCTCTCTGGCACCCACACTCAAATACCCACCCTGTTCTCACTCACCTCCCCTGCTCTCTCTCACACCCTCCTGTTCACCCCCTGCTCTCTCACTTCCCCACTTTCTCTCTCTCTCACTCCTCCCCGCTGCTCCCTCTCTCTCACACAGTCTCCCCCCTGATCTCTCTCACACCCCTCCCCCCTGCTCTCTCTCACACACCTCCCCCCTGCTCTCTCTCACTTCTCTCCCCTCTCTCCACCCCCTTCTCTCCTCTCTCACACACACACACACCCCTCTCTACACACATTCACTCTCACTGGGGCCTTCATCTTCGTCATGAGCGGAATGCGTCCCGCTGCACGTGGAGGCCTTTATCTTCGCTGTGAACGGTGCGTGCTCCATTCATGTCATGCTAGGGCCTTCATCTTTGCCACAAACTGTGCACCGGGGTCTTCATCCTTGCCATGAATGGCGCATGCTTTGTTCGAAGTATGCCAGGGTCTCCTCTGCCATTTTCTATGCAGGATTTGGCAATTCTGTGCAGGGGAAATTTTTGCGCAAATTCTGCATTCCACAGTAGCGCAGAATTCCCCCAGGACTAAACTGTATTAAGCTAATCCAATAAAATGGTATTACCAGAAACCTATTTGCTGACCTTTTTTTGTATGATTTGCTTGAATCCAATCATAGTTCCTTGAATTAAAAGCAAAATGCAAATTATCATTAATTTGTGGAATGAACATATAGTAAATGATGACAAAAATGACCAAAACTTGCCCTTCCAGCTGAGATTCATCCATCTTAGATAGATGTGCATATAAATTCCCATATGTAACCCAACACCAACTGCCTCCCACCCCCACCATATCTTTTACCTGACCTCCCAAACCTTTTCCCACCTCTGCCCTCCATATCTATCCCAAGCATGCCCAAAATTTATTATTTTTTTCTATATAGTAAAACAGAGGCAACTTTTCATTAATAACTGCTGAGATTCTTCTGTTGTCAAACATAACACTGTGGATCCATAAAGTCTAGAGGATGTGAATGAAGAGAAGAGGCATGGGGTGGCTTGCGGGAATGACAGCTACTACCTGGTGATTAATACCCTTATTCAATAAACATATACATGGTTAATGCGACTCCAACATTGCTCTATGCTTCAACAGCAAGAGGAAATGTGGAAAAAAGGATTTGCATTCACAAAAAAAGCAGGGCAGTAGCTTGCTTGTTGCAGTAGTTGCTACCCCAAACCAAATAAGCCTGATACTTCACTTTCAATGCATATTCAGCATAGCTCTCTGCTTCAACGGCAGGGGGGAATGAAGATAAGAGGATTTACATTCAGGTAACAACCAATAAGGACTGAATTGCATAGTCTGAGTAAACAAATAAGCATGGCTGTAACTTGCTTGTTACTGCGGTTACTACCCCAAATCAATTAAGCCTGATACTTCACTTGGAATACATATCCAGTGCAGCTCACTGCTTCATCGGCAGGGGGAATTAACAAAAGAGGATTTATAATCAGACAACAACCAAGGACTGAATTACACAGGCTGGGTAAACAAGCGTGGGAGTTGCTTGCTTATTGCGGCAGTTACTACCCCTAACCAATTAAGCTTGATACTTCACTTAGATGCAGCTCCAGCATTGCTCTCTATAACAATGGCAGGGGTGGAAGGTAAATAGAACGAAAAAGTTATTAATAAGGGCCAAGAGTAACAGATAAGTATGAGAAAAAAAATAAGTGTGAAAGCTTGCTGGGCAGACCGGATGGGCCATTTGGTCTTCTTCTGCTGTCATTTCTATGTTTCTATGTATGTTTCTATAAGACCAGCCATTTCGCTAAAGGCAGTGATGACAGCTCACTCCTTATAAAACAACTTTCTCACATTCAGGGGCAATTTTCAAAGTGTCCGCTTTAGGACAAAGGCCGCCTACCCTTTTTATTTATGGGTTTTGCACCAACTCTGAAGGCAAAAGTAGGTGTGCACTTTCACTTTGAAACTTATCACAGATACAAAGTCTATTTGTTCCCTTGCAGCTACTTTTTCTTCAGCTGTACAGACTTGAAAATGCAATCTACGCACATACTTTTCCTGCCCCAACTGGGAGTGTCTCCTCTCGATGCAGCTAAAAGTACATGAGTTATGGAAGAAGGCATGAACTTTTGGCCACATTGAAGGAGGATGATTGTCAAACAGCCAGTTAACATGGGCAAAATGCTTTTCACCCACAGAAGTTGCTTTGAAAATTGTCATTCAAATACTGTGATGCCCAGGTGCTGCTACCTAAAATTTGTTTACTATTTATGATCATCTACAGTGAGTACTGTTTCAATTAATCATTTATCATAAAGTTTAATACAAGATTATTAAGATTTGCATGGCTCAGTGAGAATTCAGCAGTACTTACACTTCTTGTCTTCTTCTTTTCTCTTCTTTCTGTTTAAATCATTACCACTGCACTGAGGAGCACTCATTAGTAGTACCTCAGAAAGCCATGAATAAACGTAATTACCATTGCAATATAGTAAATCTTCCATACCAAAACAATCCTAACTACATGCACTCAAACTGTAGCAACCTTATCTATGAAAAGGCAATACTGCAAATATTACAGCAGGCCCTAGAACACCAGTACACCTCCTATTGGGAAAACAGAGGAAGCCAGGCTGCTATAGATCCCTACACAGAAACTATATGCCAGCAAAATAGTTCACTTCGGTCACATATGCAGAATACAGACAGATCCTGACCAAATACAGAATAAAGAGTCCAGAAAGTATAAATAGAAATGTCCTGTTTTTTTGCCTTCCTTTTAGTTTAACCTTATACACCATTGTGATCTAGTGATTCTCACATGGAATAACGGTATATAAAAACCTAAATAAATAAACTGAACTGGAACCCACAACAAGCCAGCCTCTATATGCAAAGCAACAATGGAAAACAAAAACATAACTATTCTTCATAAAACATAAAATAATAAAATTGTGAAATATAAAACATAATAGTAAAATAATATTCATAAAATTAATATTTCAAACCAGTTAATGAATAGAATATCCAAAATTTCCCAAACACCAATACATTTAAAAAAAATCCAGTATTTTGAAATGTTCTAATATTTCCCAAAAAACAATAAAATATTTCAAAACAGCAAAAACATCAAATTATACCCAATAATTAAAACTAATAAGGATTAAAAAATCTCCTTATCTCCATACCTGAGATCTTTTGATTTCCAGTCTCTGAGATTTTTGTGGATTTGGGGAGATAGGGCCGCACAAACTTTATCTTCTCTCTCTCACACACACACAATAGCACATTGATTCTCTCGGACTCTCCCTGTCTCATATTCATGCCTATGCGCTCACACATACTCCCTCTCACCCTCAGACACAATGTGTGTGTGCGCATGACTGAGAGCCTATATGTGATTCATATGCTCTCGCAGGCGCACACACACACATATACACAGGCTCTCACACAGATACACACATACATACAGGCACTCACAGACACACACACAAGCACATAGGGTCTCACCCAGCCACACACAAGTTCTCACACAGTCAAACACATGCATACAGGCTGTCACACAGCAACACACACACAAACTTTCACACAGCCAAATACATGCATACAAGCTGTCACACAGCAACACACACACACAAACTTTCACACAGCCAAATACATGCATACAGGCTGTCACACAGCAACACACACAACATTTCACACAGCCAAACACAAGTACACAGACACACACACAAGCTTTCACACAGACACACCAAGCATACAGGCTGACTCACAGTCACACACACACAAGTTTTCACACTGTCACAGACAGGCTCACACACAGACATAGACACATACATAAACTCTCACATGGACTCAGGCATACATACACGGCCTCCTATTCTCTTCAGGCATGGTGGGATGAGCTCCATCATGGCCCCATGTGCTGAGCTCCACCACGGCTCCGTGAGCTGCTCTTCTCTTCAGGCCATGGTAGGTTGAGCTCCACTATGGTCCAGCAGGCTCCTCTTCTCATCGACCCCGGGGAGTGGGGATGGGTGGGGAGTTGGTGCTTTAGCAGGAGGGAACACTGCGGCAGTGTTGTAGTTTAACCCACCGGCGGGTTGAACTTTGCCATGGCCGGCAGCCTCTCCTCCTCTTCAGCTAACGGCGGGTTGAACTTTACCAGTGGCATCTCTTCCTCTTCAGCTGCCGGCAGGTTTGGTTCCGCTGGCAGCCCTGCAACCTCTTCTGTTGCCACTGCTGCTCCCTGGGTGTGCCGCCCTGTGAAAGTGCATGGTATGCACACCTGGTCACGCCGGGCCTGGTGGTAGGCTCAGCATGGCTTACTACATAGACCCCCGTGATATGTGCCAGCTAAAGAATCAGTGAGGGTCAACCAGCTGACCGTCACATCTATACTGACCCTGGCTTTAAATATCCCTTGACTTCCTGTTTCTCCACTGTTGCTTCTTTCTTTCTTTATCTCCTTCATTCTATCATTTAACTAGATTCTTTCTGTATCAGAACAGCTACTATAATTATTTCCGTGATGTGATTGAATAAAGGAGTACAGTATGGTTGCAATATTAGCCCTTTTAAATACATAATTTAACAAACAAATTTTATGTGATGCATTTTTATTGGACTAACAATGCTTTTGTGACTAACTTTTCATACATTATACTCCCTTCACTGTTGATCTGATGAAGGGTGCACAATGCTCAAAAGCTAGCCACAAATGTATTAAGCTAGTCTAATAAAAATGTTTCACCTACAATTGTTTATTGACTTATTTATGTGTTATAATTTGTACTTTTATTTTATCTGTATAGCTAAATCATGATTTTCAAAGTATCTGCAGTGAAGAATAAATGCAAACTAAATAAAAAACTCAACAACTTTTTTTTCCCCCTGAAAATCCTAGTACTTGATGAATCCAGATGGACTTACTTAAGTAGTAGTCTCCATAGTAGGGGGCTTTATTGTCAGATAAAATCTAGGCATTCTGCGCTGAAGGAATTTAATGATTTTATAAGATGACTCCTGTTGATTTGGGAAGTGCAGTCTGACGAGCCATATGATAAGTTCCCAGCCAGGCACAGTTTGTCTCCTGATCTCACCAGTTCCTTCCTACCACAGTTCCAAATTCTTCTCTTCTACTTCAGTAGTTCTCCAAATTACTCAATCTCTCTCAGGCCTCCTGAGACACTTTCAGAGTTTCTCTGCCTAACTCCTGCTTCCTCCACCCTGTAGCCCTGGAGAGAGTAACAACTACATCCTCCTTCTTGTTCTGTGACTCTGGAGAAACCGCAGGTCAAATCTGAACCAGGGTTTTATAATCTGATATCTAAACCATGTCCAAAAGGGCTGTAACAGGTTGTCAGTCACCTAATTGCCTGTCACACCCTCTGCCTCAGATTGAGCTTCTTTCACTGGAACTTTCCCAAAATTAGCATATGATAGACTTGATAGACTTCCCTTAGGGGGGAAACCACCACTGTACAAAATACATCTTCTTTTACCTCACTTCCAATCCTATTTGTGTTTGTTTTCTGTGGTTCTCCTCCTGGCCTTTCTTCAATGAACACTGAATAGAAATATTTGTTAAGCAATTCTGCTTTTTCCTCGCAGCCTCTACATATCTCCCCCCCACCCCCCTTCACCTCTGAGTCTTACAATGACATTTTTGCACATTTTCCTTTCACTAATATATCTTAAAAAAAGGTCTTGTGCCCTTGTTTTACTGCATTAGTTATTTTTTTCTTCCATTTGCATTTTCGCTCTCCTGCTACATTCCTTGCTTCTCTTAGCTTTTCAAGATATTGTTGCCTGTCTTCTTCTTCCTGCGATCTTTTGTATTTTATGAATGTTAACATTTTTTTTCCTACTTTCAGCTACTTCTTTAGAAAACCATTGTGGCCTCTTTTAACTTTACTTTCCTAACAATAAGGCTAGTTGCACTTGCAATATCTCTTTTTAGTTTTGCTCACTGCTCTTCTTCTTCCCCTAGATTTTCCCATCCAGCTAATGACTCCTTGAGGTATACCCCCATTTTAATAAAGTTAGTTTTTCCTGACGTCTAGGACCCTCGCTTTAGAATGAACCATCACTGCCTGCATTCTAACCACTGAACCACACTGGATCTCAGCTACTCATCCATTAAAACATCAGAAACACTGTCCTCATTGATAAGCGCTCCCTTCCATGTGAGCTCCATTACCAGTTGACAGAACAATTCTCCCTGCAGAAAATCCAGGATCTCTCTGCTTCTTAAAGACACCACAGCTGGGATGTCCCAAACATCCGGCAGATTGAATTCACCTAGGAATAGCACCTCCCCATTCATAGCAATTTTGTGAATTTCTTTTATTAAATCTCTATTCATTTCTCCTGCCTGTGAAGGAGGTTTGTATAGCACATCAATATAAATGGATGTTCTATTTCCTCTTTTCAGACTAACCCACATGCCTCCCCTTTACCTCATAAGCCCTCAGTTCTGTTGCTTTAATATTATTATTTATATATATAGCACCACTCCTCCTGCCATATATATATATATATATATATATATATATATATATATATATATATATAAAAGATATGCTGCATTATATGTTTCTGTGATTTACCTAACTACTGTTTCCACTGACAGTAGCATGTATCAGGTTCTATACACTTGGAAAAAGAGGTTAGATTTTGTTCTCTAACTCAGAGCTGCAGTAAAATTAAAGTAGAAAAAAACCTCTTGAATCCACAGGAAGTGCTTCAGTTCTATAGCATTCCTGACAGGCTGGAGGATTTTGGGGGTGCCAAGTAGGGCAGAATGGATATGGCTGGGGCTGTGGGGGAAGAGTGGGCATGAGGAAAGGGCCTTGAGACCACATTTTCCAATTTCAGGGGGAGGGGGGTGGGGAAGCCACTAGGCTTGCAAAAGTTTTCACATCTTTTGAGGGGTCTTGGGAAAGAAGATTCAGGTGCTGTGCCTGACTATATGAAGCCAGTAGACACTGCATTGAAGTACTATAAATAACAGTTCAATTATAAAAAATAAAAATGTGTTTATGGGCAGTTCCATGTGTTGGCCCAAGCTAGGGTATGATAGATCGGAGACGTCGCTAACACTCATGAAATATTGTGAACTTTTTATTAGATGAATACATTTCATCATAAACTTTTTTTAATGTACACAAAGTTTACATGATTATAACTGCAGTGCCTTAGCCATTGCATTGTCTTAAATGCACTATATATGATACCAGAGGGAGGACCTAAAATTCATACCTTTCCTTGTTGAGTTTTGGTTTATTTTTGATTTGGGATTGGCATTCATTGGCTTTGATGGATTTTTGTAGGAACAGAAATAAGACAGAGATAAATGTTTTCCTAAGCCCTGTTGCAGTCATATTGGAACTATTAACTTGCACTCACAGAGCAGCCAGAGGCACCACAATTTGCTGTCTTGAGGTTATATTATCATAGAGAAATGTGTAAACAGTTATTTCAGAAAGTGAGTGACTAGCATCAACTCATTAGCTGTAAGTGGTTGTACTGTAACATGCCTTGTTCAGAACCATTCTGCAGCTCACTAAAGCTGTTGCTAATACAGGTGAATGATTGTCCTTTGGTTTGTGTGTGCCGAAGCATATTTCTAGAGACCATCTCATTTAACTTACTTATGAAGATTCATTGCAGTTTATCCATTAAGGTGACCAGATGTCCTGCCTTTACTGGAAATGTTCCAGTTTGTAATTGAGTGTTCTGAAACCTATCCAAGTTTTGCTTTATTGCTCATGTACCAGTTTTCTCGATGCTATGATCTGAAGTGGCAATAATATTCTATCTTTATTATGCTCCAATATAACAAGAGAGAGATGCGGGATTGTAAATGTCTGCTATCTGCTGATAGGTATTGAAAAATGATTCTCAGCTGGAAAGTAACTATAAGGATAGCCACAGGAAAGTGTTGTTTGTTCCCCATTTGTGTTTCTGAATTTTGAAGTAAAGTAGGCACTGAAATATATATTTTTTTCTTTTATTAGCCAGATCTCTGAGTGCAATAAAAACATGTTTGTGGCTGTTTTGATAATGTTTTTATAACAGAATACCAAACATCCAACACAGAATAAAAATCCCCAGTTTACTAGGCTCTGGAGCTTTAATACTTTTCTTTTTTTTCTGTTCAGAACTTCCACAGTAGCCTTAGTCTTTTCTCCTTCTCCTTAATGTTCAGCCAATATGAACTCACATGCTATATATAACACAGGAGGAGAGGTGTGGTTGTAAATTAGAAAACTCTATGTAATCCCTGGGCTAATAATCCCTTTCAGGACCTCAAGGGCCACACCTCACTTTATGGGATTTCAGTGTGTAACTTTCCTCTCCTGATGCTAAGTGTCTGTGAAATTCCAAGATCCCCATGTCAGGGCATGGGAGGGAACATGTCCTAGGCCCTAAGTGCTGTTTTTAGTTAATTCAACATTTAAAACTTCTTTAAACTTTTATAGATTAAACATGGAAAACTGATGAAACTTTAAGCCACAAGTTCTTATTCTCAGCAGTCCATTTATTTATTTTTTAATGAACATTTGATATTCCACCTTTTCCCAAAGTTGGTCTCAAGACGGATTACAATAAATTTAAATGAAGAGAGGCAATTAATGAAGTATTGGGATCCAGGACTCAGTTGTGTATAACAGTTCTTCATTAAGGGTTTAGGAAGTTGGGTCGAAGATGTGAGTCTTAGGGGAAAGCCTAGCTTTAGTTCTTCTAATAAATTTGCGACTTTAAACTTCCAATTAATTTGTGCTATTACTAATGTCAATTAATTCTCTTGCTCCTGATTCTTTCCAATTAATGGGGTAGTTTTAAAGCTTCCTCCCAGAATTTGGTGGATAGAATGATTATTCCCAATGTAGATGTAATAAAGTAAAATCCCATGTCTCAAACTTTTAGTCCAATTGTGAGAACAGAAGTTTACTCCTTCTCTTTTCTGCTTACTTCCCTGTGGGTACCTGGAGAGAATCTCCATACTCCTTTCTTCAATATCCCGATTATAGACATGATTAACACTGGATGGGTCTCCTGTATTCCTTATTTCTCCTCTCCAAGGAATAAATTAATTCCCCTGGAGGACTTCCAATTGTCCACTGGATTTCTCTCTCTGAGAGACTCAACTTCTTAGGATGTTACTACACCGAGTCCCTGGATCCTAAAGGACTCAGGTTGCAAAATTCAAAGTTTTGGAAAAACAGGAAACCCAAAAGGGAGGAAGGAAGGCTGGAAAACATCCTTCACCCAACTCAAAAAGACAAAAATCACATTCTTCCAAAAGGGAAAAAGGTATCCTTTCCTCCATTCCATACCCAGGCTTCATACCTAGAAACCCAAGAGTCCTTTCCCAAAAAACATAACAAAAATGGAAGCAGGCATAGAGACATTCTGCCTCCTGAAAGGACTAACTCAAAATCCATACCCTAAAATAGTGGCACTGTGTTTATAGTCTGAAACTCCACCATTTCAGTCTCCCGTATGGTGGAGCTAAAACCTAACACTCTACTACTTCTGAGCCCTCTACTAGAATAGGACTAACTTCTTAGTAGAGATCCTTTTAAGTTCTCTACATCTAGAAAGTGACCTGTTCTCAAGATAGCTAACAATATATATACCACAAAAAAAAAAAAAAGAAGTCCCAATGAAGGGGAACTTGTAATCCTCACAGAAGAACAAAAATAAAGTCCACCTTAATAGATCTATTATTTTGGTAGTAGCTATTTTAGAAATACATGCCACCATTCAGTAAATAGACCATCATACTGGGCTATACAGATCCGTTCATGTATATCTGGAGTATTCAAGACCTACATCCAATCATTAGACCTATGATTAGATGTAGGGCTTCAGACTCCAGATCTGCATGAACGAATCTGTGCAGCCCAGTATGATGGTCCATTTATTGAATGGTGACATTTCTAAAATAATAGTTACTACCAAAAGATTAGATTTATTAAAATTGACTTATATTTTGTTCTCCTGTAGAATATATATATATTCAATGACAAAAGAAGAAGCTACTAATTATCTATTAAGAGGTTCAGAAATAAAGAATGGTTGGAAAATATTAAACTAAATTGAAAATATGCATTACAGATGAACACTGTTCAGTTCATAACAGCCATTTCCCATTTCTCTTATTACTTAAGGTTAATCATATATAAAAAGATGTGTTCATAATTTTAAAAAAATGTATAATCATGTATCCCAATAAACTTGATTATTGCTTGTGTATTCTCTTTTCTTACTATAAAATGTGAACAAAATGGCAAATATAAGTATCCATAAAGTGCTAGCTCATATAAAAAAGGACTCTATAAATGTTCATGAATTACTGAAGCAATAAAACACTGGAAAATTCACATGTACTGTGTTCCAAAAATTATTCTGATGTGCCATGCTTTGATACTCTGAAGCCAATGTTCAATGCCATCTAAGGCCTAGATTTATCAATCTGCTGTAAATATTCCTACCTGCAGGGAGAGAGAGAGAGAGAGAGAGAGAGAGAGAGAGAGAGAGAGACTGACTATCTACAAGGCCCTCGTAGTAATTAGCTATTTATGCTATTATAGGAGTCCCACCTAGTAACTCGAGATGAGGTTTAGGTAGTAGGGTAGGGGTTAGGGGCCACTTTTACATGCAGCGTGAGACGTACGAACAGAACAGTACACTCTTGTGAAGATTTGATGTCCTTCAGAGTGAGGAAACTCACACAAAGATGAGATTTGTACAATGTTCTCTCAACCTAGCTTGATGTTACACAACATTGTACAAATCTCATCTTTGTGTGAGTTTCCTCACTCTGAAGGACATCAAATCTTCACAAGAATGTACTGTTCTGTTCGTACATCTCACTCCGCATGTAAAAGTGGTCCTAATCCCTACCCTACTACCTAAACCTCACCTCGAGTTACTAGGTGGGACTCCTTTAGTAGCATAAATAGCTGCTTACTAGGGTGCCAGCTTAGAGGCTCTCTCTCTCTCCCCCCCCCCTTGCTGAAAAGGTCCCTAATTGTGTTATGAGTACAACACATGATATCACACAGCTTAATGCAATTGAAAAAAGTATAGTTATTTTGGCAATATTGTGCGTTATGGCTTCACAAAGTGCGAAGCCAGCCCACCTTTGCGGAAATTTCACCCCTGACTCCTCTCCAATCCCTCCCCTTTTAAAAATTAGCATCGCACCATGCGTTATGGTGCTTATCGCATGCGAAAACGCCATAACATGATTTGATAAATGACCCTAAAGCTAGAAGAATGCTGGGCTGCATAGAGTGAGGAATATCTAGTAAGAAAAGGAAAGTGATTATCCCCTTGTACAGGCCCTTGGTGAGGCCTCACCTGGAGTACTGTGCTTAGTTCTGGAGACTGTATCTCCAAAGGGACAGAGACAGGATGGAGGCGGTCCAGAGAAGGGCGACCAAAAAGGTGTATGGTCTTCATCGAATGCCTTATGAGGAGAGATTGAAGAATCTAAATATGTATACCCTGGAGGAAAGGAGGAGCAGGGGGGGATATGATACAGACCTTCAGATACTTGAAAGGTTTTAATGATCCAAAGTCAACGACAAACCTTTTCCATTACAAAAATCTCAGCAGAACCAGAGGTCACGATTTAAAATTCCAGGGAGGAAGACTCAGAACCAATGTCAGGAAGTATTTCTTCACGGATAGGGTGGTGGATGCCTGCAATGCCCTTCTGGAGGAAGTGGTGAAGACTAAAACTGTGAAGGATTTCAAAGGGGCGTGGGATAAACACTGTGGATCCATAAAGTCTCGAGGATGTAAATGAAGAGAAGAGGCATGGGGGTGGCTTGCGGGAATGATGGCTACTTTCTGGTGATTAATACCCTTACTCAATAAACATACACACGGTTAATGTGACTCCAACATTGCTCTCTGCTTCAACGGCAAGAGGAAATGTGGGTCAAAGGATTTGCATTCACAAATAAGCGTGGGAGTAGCTTGCTTGTTGCGGTGGTTACTACCCCTAACCAATTAAACCTGATACTTCACTTTGAATACATATACAGTGCAGCTCACTGCTTCAACAGCAGGGGGGAATGAAGATAAGAGGATTTGCATCCAGACAACTACCAACTAGGATCGAATTGCATAGTCTGGGAAGACAAATAAGCATGGGAGTAGCTTGCTTGTTGTGGCGGTTACTACCACGAACCAATTAGAACCAATTAGGCTTGATACTTCACTTTTATGCAGCTCCAGCACTGCTCTCTACATCAATAGCAGGCAGGGCCGGTGGAAGCAAAGGCGAACTAGGCGATCGCCTAGGGCGCCTAGCATTAGGGGGCGCCAAGCTGCTGGTGGCCGATAAGAAGGCTCAGACATCCGCCGAAGATTGGCAGGGCCGTGGTGGACCTCATGTCACCACGGCCCGAAAAAAAAAGGTCGCTCTAAGCCTGCAAATACTTTTCCTTCTTCCTGCTCCCGCGGCCCCGGAAGAAAAAGGTTGCCGGAGCCGCGCGGGCAGGAAGGAGGAGGAGCATCAGCCACGTGCCGGAAGAGGAGCATCAGCCACTTGCAGAAGAGGTGCAGCGCTTACGGTCCGCCACGAATCCCACATTGCGGGCTGCCCGAGAAGACCAGGGCCGCTGCAGAGCCTATCCTGCGGCGACCCGTGAAGAGGAGACCCAGAGGTGAGAGAGAGGCTGAGGGCCTGTAGAGGGTGTGTGTGTGTGCGTGTATGAGATGAATTGAGAGATTGTGTGTGAGAGTGAATTGAGAGACTGTGTGGGAGTGAGGACGTGAATGTTTGCAGAGACAGCATGTGAGAGACTGTGTGTGTGAGAGCCAGATAGAACGTGCCAGTGAGAGACTGTGTGTATGAATGATTGTATGAGAGAGAGCATGTGAGAGTGAGAGCCCGTGTGTGTGTGTGAGAGAGAGAGAAAGCATGTGAGAATGAGAACCTGACTGTGTGTTTGAGGGAAGAAGACAGATGGAGAGAAAAGAAATAGAAAAAAAGACAATATAAAAGGAATTGGCAAAAAAAATAAGAAAGGAAAGGTGGAAAAAAAATCCTGTGACCAACCAATTAGAAAACTAAGATCAGACAGCAAAGTTAAAAAAAAAAATTATTTTACTGATTGGCACATGTAATCTTTGGGAATGTTCAAGAGTAGCACTTTCTCTATGCGGATCTCACAATGTAGGAGATCAGCATGGAGGAAATGGAAGCCCAAGGAGCCTGCAGAGTGGAGGCAGCAGAATGGGCTTCAGTGCCAGTAGCAGCAATCAGCACCTCCCAATAGCCCCGCAGCAGCAGTGACAGTGGCAGCAGAGGAATGAGGGAGGCTCTGAGGTTGCTGGCAAAAGAAAGAGAGGGGGTCTCTGCCTTTAGTGTGTGCATGTGTATGAATGGGAGTCTGCCTGGGGATGTATGTGTGTGAATGCATGGGTGCCTGCCTGAGGGTGTGTCTGTGAATGAGAATGAATGGGTGTCTTCCTGGGGTTTATATGTTTGAGAATAGGTGCTTGCCTGTGTGGGAGAATGAATTGGTGCCTGCCTGGGGGGTCTGTGTGTGTGAGAATGAATGTGTGCATGCCTGGGGGATGGGGAGGGAGTGGTGTGAAAATGAATGAGAGCCTGCTGGAGGTCAGTGTGAGAATGACTGGGAGCTTGCCTGGGTGTGTGTGTTTGTGTGTATGTGAGGGAGCCAGTGAGAGTGAGAGCATGAGTGTGTATGAGAAAATCCAGGGGCGTAAGAGTGTGTGTGTGTGTGTGTGGGGGAGTGTGTGTTGGGGGAGAGAGTGTCTTACACCTGAGAGTGTGTCAGTGTCTGTGAGAGCGAGAGGTTATGGTGGGTATAAGAGCATGAATGTGTATGTATGTGACAGTATATGTGTGAGAGAGAATGGACATGTGAGTATGTGAGAGAGTGAGGATAACCTCCTAATCCTCGACAATATCAGGGTAACTGGAAATCAAGAGCTTCCATGCATGGACAGCAGGGGCTTTTTAAAATCCTTATTAGTTTTAATTATTGGGTGTTATTTGATATATGTGCTGTTTTGAAATATTTTATTGGTGTTTGGGAAATTGTAAAAAATGTATATGATTTTAATTAATAGAAATTCTATTTATCAGTAGTTTTAAAATATTCTTTTATTAGTATGGTTTTACTATTATAACTGATGCTTTGTTTCTTGATTTTATTGTTTTATGAGGAATTGTGGTTCTGTTTTTCCATTATTAATACACAGAGTCTGGCTTCTTGGGGTTTCCATTTCAGTTTTATCTAATTTGTGCTCCTTTATTCTGTATTTGGTGAGGGTCTGTCTCTGCTCTGTGTGTGTGACCATGATGAGAGATTCTGCTAGCATGTAGTGTCTGTATAGGGATCTATATCAATTGGGTTTGTTTCGTTTCCTCAGTAGGTGGTGTATTGGTATTCTAGGACCCAGTGTTATGATTGGATTGCAATATAGATTTTGAGTGTCTTTTTTGTGGGGTTTTGTGTTAGTTCACAATGTGTCTGACAGTGAAAGGTGTTTGTGCTGTTGTTACTATGAGGTGACACCAGAATTTGAAAATATCTTTTAGTATGATGAGCTGTAAGGGAAACATCCAAGCTCCATTGTTTGGGGGAATTTCAGTGGATGCACAGTTACAGAACTGGAGGTGCAGGATTTATATTGACATTCTGTCCCTTCCTATATATTCCAGACTTCACTCTCATAGCCATATAGTCTCATTCAACTATTGTATCATGAATGCCGGTATAAAAAAGCACCAAATAAATAAATAAATAAAATATCAATTCTGATTCTGCTAACATTGCACTTTACTTCAATTACATGTTCTCTCCATTGCTATTGTCTCTGGTATTGACATTGAAAATCAGAATAATGGTATTTTACATGAAATCATATGCATTTCTAAAGAGCCAAGTTTTCATTTCTCGCTTGAAACTGTTCTCTGTCATAAAGACTCTGGAAGAGTGTTCCAAAACTTGGGACCCCTTTATGGAAAACATTCGGTCTCTTATTTGCATTAAGTGTGTGTTCTGAGTAGAAGGCACTATTAGAAGTCCTTGATTTGTGATCTTTGTGGTGTGTATTGTTGAAGAGTCACTCCTAGAAAGCATGGGTTAATGATGATATTGAAAATTAGAGTTAATACTTTGTAGTGAATTCTGGACTATACAGAAAGCCAGTGCAGTGCTATCAGTGAGGGGGTGATGTGTGAATTTCCTTGTCTCCAGTAATAGTCTAGCAGAGGCATTTTGAAGTAGCTGAAGTTGTATTAGTAGAACTGAGGGTAGGCATAGTAGTAGTGAACTGCAGTAGTGCAAGTTTGAGAATATTAGTATTTGTAGGACAGTGCAGAAGTCCTGTGTTAGCAGAGGTTTTAGGTGATGTAATATTCTCAGCTTGGAGTATTCTGTTTTAATTAATTTGCTTATGTACTTTTTCATAGTTAAGTTCTCATTGATCTGAATTCCAAGGTCTTGTATTTGTTCAGAAGGAATAATATTAATAGACCCTAGGTCTAGGGTTGGCGGCTTGATTATCGTGTTTTTTCCTTAGCCACAATTTCAGTTTTTTGGTTTAGAGTTAATTTCAGTTGAGAACATTTTTGTTGTATGGCCTTCATGTGTGTTGATAGATGATGCAGTTTTTTCAACTGTTTTGTCGAACGGGATGTAGAATTGTATGTCATCAGCATATAGGAAGAAGTTGATACCTAGATTTGCTAGTAGTGCGCATATAGGTAGCAAATAGATGTTGAATAGGGTGGCAGAGAGTGCTGAACCTTGGACACCTATATTGATTGGGAAGCTGTCAGAAATATGATTACCCAGCTTCACTTGGAATGTCCTATATTTTAAGGAGGAAGACATTACTAGATCATTGTTAAATCAAACTTACTATAATCTTTACCGATGCCCATCGTCTCACATAATATTGTTACAGATGCCACGAAATTATATTGTAAAATAAGAAGCCTATCATCTTATAGAATCCTCTGCTTCCCCATATCTGTGTGTCTTATTATACCTCTATTATAATTTATATTGCTGCCTACTTTTACTCCACAAGTTATATTGTTACATATGTTACGAAGTTTCAATGTAAAATAAGAAGCCTAATTCTTACAGAATCCTCTGTTAATCTGTAAACCGGTGTGATATGTCTAATTGAACCTCGGTATTTAATTAATTAATTAATTAATTAATTAAGTGTTTTTATATACCGGGATACGTTGGGAACATCATCTCGGTTCACAGATAACTAAAAATAGCAACAAGCTTTACAGAGAACAAGTTACAAGGTGTAAGTTAATAAAGGTAATCATGAATAATTGGAATAAGTAACATGATGAGCTTTACAGTGAACAAATTGTAACATGTAAGTTAATAATAGGTAACAATGAATGATTGTAACAAATGACACAGGAGATCGTGCTTTAACAGGGAGAAGGAAGCAAAGTGCAAAGAAATACACCTGGAACAGTTAATAATAGTTGAAAATGAATGGTAGCTGGGAATATAAATTTGGGTAAGATGAGCAGGGTGGACGGGAATTGGCTGCGGGGGAACTAGCTGGAACATACTGGATAATTTGATAGTATTTCAAAGGAGCGAAAAGGTGGTAATAAAGAGATTATGAGGGGGGGATTAGGTGAATGCCTGTTTAAAGAGCCAGGTCTTGAGGTTCTGTTATAGAAAAACAAACAAACAAATACATAATTGTAAGAATTACGAGGAAAGAGTAGTTAGTTTTCTCATCCTATTTTATTTTTAGTGTAGGATAGCAGATGAAAGAAAAGACTACAGGAGATGGCATACCCAGGGAGAGGTCAATGTGCTCTATGCAGGAAACAGGAGAGGCATCAAATTGACAAATTCTAGCTATGCTAGCCAGTAGCAAATCCCAGCATCTGACTTGTGGTAAAAAGGTCCATGTGTGCACATCAACAAACTCATGTTCAAAAATTGCTAAGATAGCAAAGATTAGATACACACAGTAAAGAAAGGAATTCACAGAGAAAAGAAAAGGCTTTGAACACTTAAGTGATACCCATAGTTGACTCCAGGAGAAATCCAGAACACCTGCAAAAGAGAAGAGGCACACAGATTCAGATTAAAAGGTTAAATAAGGTTTTATGTTGATATAAATCTAATAAGAACACAGGCATAGCATTTCCAGAACCGGTTCTGCATAAAAGAAAAAAACATGAGTTATATTGTGCTTATTGTATTATTTTCACAGAAACTATTCCATATACTTGATACCTGCATATTTGTTGATTAACCTCTTTTATAATAAACTTGTTGAAATTATTGGCCGCTCCTGATTACCCTTTCCTTTTTTCCTGTTCCCCCTCCCTCGCCCAAATGATAAACTCATAACAAACCCAGCTGGAGCGAGGATTTTCTGAGAGTGCCCCTGTGACAAACATTGAGAGTCCTATTTATTGCTCCATGGTGAGACCGCACCTTGAATACTGTGTACAATTCTGGTCGCCGCATCTCAAAAAAGATATAATTGCGATGGAGAAGGTACAGAGAAGGGCTACCAAAATGATAAGGGGAATGGAACAACTCCCCTATGAGGAAAGACTAAAGAGGTTAGGACTTTTCAGCTTGGAGAAGAGACGACTGAGGGGGGATATGATAGAGGTGTTTAAAATCATGAGAGGTCTAGAACGGGTAGATGTGAATCGGTTATTTACTCTTTTGGATAGTAGAAAGACTAGGGGGCACTCCATGAAGTTAGCATGGGGCACATTTAAAACTAATCGGAGAAAGTTCTTTTTTACTCAACGCACAATTAAACTCTGGAATTTGTTGCCAGAGAATGTGGTTAGTGCAGTTAGTATAGCTGTGTTTAAAAAAGGATTGGATAAGTTCTTGGAGGAGAAGTCCATTACCTGCTATTAAGTTCACTTAGAGAATAGCCACTGCTATTAGCAATGGTAACATAGAATAGATTTAGTGTCTGGGTACTTGCCAGGTTCTTATGGCCTGGATTGGCCACTGTTGGAAACAGGATGCTGGGCTTGATGGACCCTTGGTCTGACCCAGTATGGCATTTTCTTATGTTCTTATTTTCTTAAAGGGTACCAGTCAAACACCTCAGCAGGAGTGACGCCCTTCACTGGTGGTTTATACTTTTTGCATAATACAAAACCTCCAGATAACCACAAAGTAACATCAAAAGAACCCTCAATGTGCTGTCATAACACCTAGGGGAAAAGCTTTGTGTAAAATCTCCTGCCCTACTAGCAGCCTCTCTCATAAGGTTTCAGGACTGGTGTTCTCTAGCTCCCTTACAGGCCGATACAGTAAAGTTCGCGGGAGAGTGGGCGAGCGCCCGCTCTCCCGGTGCGCGCACAGGCCAGTGTCCTGTGTGCGCGATTCAGTAAACTAAAATATTTAAATTAGGACCAGCGGTAAAAAGAGGCGATAGGGACACTAGCACGTCCTAGCGCCTCTTTTTGAACAGGAGCGGCGGCTGTCAGCGGGTTTGACAGCCGACGCTCAATTTTGCCGGCGTCGGCTCTCGAGCCCGCTGACAGTCACGGGTTCGGAAACCAGACGCCGGCAAAATTGAGCATCCGGTTTTCAACCTGTGAGCCGATTTCAAATTTTTTTTTTTAAACTTTTTTTTTAACTTTCGGGACCTCCGACTTAATATCGCCATGATATTAAGTCAGAGGGTTCACAAAAAAGCAGTTTTTACTGTTTTTCTGTGCACTTTCCCGGTGCCGGCAGAAATTTCTGAAAGTAAAATGTGCGGCTTGGCTGCACATTTTACTTTCTATATCGCGCGGGAATGACTAATAGCGCCCGCAACATGCATTTGCATGTTGTGGGTGCTATTAGTCTCGGGGGGGGGGGGGGGGGGGGGGGAGTTGGACGCACGTTTTCGATGCGCTATTACCCCTTACTGAATAAGGGGTAAAGCTATTGCATCGAAAAAAAGTATTTTATTGAAAAACCTATGTCGTACCAATGTCCTGTTGCTTTTATCCTATCGCAATGATCACAGTCTGGCCCCAAAACAATAGAGCACTGTTGATGTGGTGTTCACAGCCTTGTAATACTGATTCTTTTTTTTTCTTTTCTCCACTACCACCAACAGCTAAACAGCAGTTCAGTTTTAAAAGGGAAGCCACATCTCCCTTCAAAACAGGTATCTAAACTATATAAATTATAACCATAGGTTAAACTGCATTTCTCAGATTTAAAATGCAGATTTTGAATTTTGATTTCAGCAGGCTTATCTATTACACTGTCAGAACTAACTTTGTTCCACTTGGTAGCATTCTTCTTGTTTGTTTTCACAAAATTAACTCTCCATCACTTCTCTCCAGATGTCAAAATAAATTGTACATAGAACATAAATAGTGTAATACTGAAAATTACATTCCAATTGTGGGATTCTTGGCAATTCTGAAGACTTACTATTTTGTGTTGCATTCTGCGGTCTGTGGGCTATCCCTCATGAACCACTACTGTTATCTCAGGCACCGGGCCGGCCACACTGCTCCCCTGTGCAGCAAAATGCCGCCAGCACATCACCAGACACCACCACACGGCAGGGCGCCACTCGCAGGAACGTGCCACATCTCTCGGGCGCACATGCACATGGCCTCTCCACATTTAAAAGTACTGCAGTGGGAAAGTTCCCGCAGCTCCTGATGTCACCTTTGCTGCCCTATATAAGGGCAGCTCCCCAGAAGCAACTTGCCTCAGCAATAGGTTTAGCTACGGTGAGTAGTGCGTGTTGCTCCCCAGCTTGAATCCTGCCTTTGTCTACACCTGTTCCGGTGTAGGCCTCTGCCTTTTCCAGTCCTTGTTTGCCCAGCCTGCCTTGCCTGTCTGCCTCAGCCCCATCTGTCCCTTTTTCTGCATTGGACGACGCCTGGTTTGACCCTTGCCTGGACCCTGGATACGCCTGATCCCTGCCTGCCCTTGACTCTTGCCTGGACCTTGGATAATTCTGATTGCTGCTGGCCTATGATCTTGGCCTGGCCTTGGACCATGTTTCCTGTCTTCAGCAGAGACCCTTGCCTAAATCCTGCCAGCCCCAGCACTCAAAGGCTCAACGTGAGGGGAGTGTGGGCTTGTAAAGGTGAAGCTCCTGACCGGTCTCTGCTTTGCCTGGTTCTGCCTGCTGATGGTGAGAACCTGCAGGGCTCCTCCCTGCAGGTAGAGCTAATTTTGCCTTGGCCCAAGGGTCCATGAACACAGCATTTTGAAATTATATAGGTGCCTTCTTCAGATGTCAGATCATAGAGATTCACATCTGAAAATGGGACCTATATTGTCTCAGTAGCTCACATACAATATTTTTGGGTAATACTTACAGGGGTAGACATTCAAAGATCACTGTCTTTCGGGCCGATACAGTAAAAAACGCGGGAGAGCGGGCGAGCGCCCGCTCTCCCAGTGCGCGCACAGGACACTCTCCTGTGCGCGCAATACAGTAAAAAAAATATTTAAATTAGGTCCGGCGGTAAAAAGAGGCGCTAGGGACACTAGCGCGTCCCTAGCGCCTCTTTTCGGACAGGAGGGGCGGCTGTCAGCGGGTTTGACAGCCGATGCTCAATTTTTCCGGCATCGGTTCTCGAGCCCGCTGACAGCCATGGGTTCGGAAACTGGATGCCGGCAAAATTGAGCGTCCGGTTTTCAACCCGCGAGCCGCAGGCCTATTTCAAATTTTTTTTTTTTTTACTTTTTTAAACTTTCAGGACCTCCGACTTAATATCGCCATGATATTAAGTCAGAGGGTTCACAAAAAAGCAGTTTTTACTGCTTTTCTGTGCACTTTCCTGGTGCCCGGAGAAATTAGCGCCTGAATAAGGGGTAAAGCTAGCGCGTCAAAAACGCGCGTCCAAATGCCGGCTAACAATGCGGCCTGAAGCGCACTGTACTGTATCGGCCCGTATGTAAGTTAGTCAGATAAGATTTATGTGGCTAACTTACAAGGAATATTCAGTAGGACAATATACTGCTGTATATAGCCAAATAAATCATAAGTCTTATCCAGCTAAGTTTAGACCAGCTATTGAACAGGTCTAACTTATCTGATTAACTTAACCAGATAAGTTCAAATAGCACTTATTCAGCTAAGTTAACTGGATAAGTAACTCCCTCCTGAAATACCCAATTTCCACCTACCACTTAGCCACTGAATGGAGCTGGATATTTAGCCAGCGCCACAAATCTGGCAAAGCGGCACTGAATACCGGCCTCACTTAGATCCAGTAAAAGTTATCATAGCCTGCTAAGTCTACAATTTACTCCAGTTGACAAATCTGCCATACCAGAGCACTAATTCCCAGTACAAACTGTAACAACCCTATCCAGGAAAAAATATTCCAGACCCTGGAAGGCCAATATAACTCCTATTGAGTAAAAAATATTTTCTTCTATTTGTATTACATATATTACCTAGTAACTTCATTGCATGTCCTCTATTCTTTGTACTTTTTGAAAGAGTAAACAACTGATTTGCATTTACTTGTTCCATTCCACTTAATAGTTTATAGACCTCTATCTCCCCTCAACTGACTCTTCTCCAAGCTGACGAGCCTTAACCTGGTTAGCCTTTTTTCATAGGGGAATTGTTCCATCCCCTTTATCATTTTGGTCATCCTTTGTACTTTTTCTAATTCTGCTTTTTTGAGATGTGGTGACTAGAATTGCATAAAATATTCAAGGTGTGGTTGCATCATGGAGCAATATAGAGGCATTGTGATATTCTGCTTTATTATCCATTCCTTTCCTAATAATTCTGAAACAGAAAAAGTTCAGCAGTTACAAAACAGGTTCAAGAAAAAGTCCCTACAATTCTATAGTTCAGAATAAGAAACACCTCTGTTCTACAAAATCTTCAAATCACTTCCACAATGCATAGTTCTTAGGCAAAATAAGTATTTTCACTGCAGTAATTTAAGTATTCACAACATCAAGGCGTTTCCAAAGACCAACCTTCCCATTTTCTGCTGGTAGATTGGAGAACCTAACTCCCAGTAGATTTTCCTTGTAGTAGGAGCAGTAGTTTCATCATTGAACGTGGCTGAAAATAAAAAAAAATCTTCAGAACTTTCCAGAAGCGTAAATAATCTTGTTCCTATTCTATAAATTCAGGTAGTGTATTTCAGAGTGTAGGCCCAATAACTTGAAGCTATTAGGAATTGTGGTCCTTTGGCCTGAGGTGGCGTTGTTGCTACCTGAAGGGTTTGGCCCCACAGGTCCCTACCGTCGGGAGGCGAGGTTGGCCGGGAACAGAAGTGAGCTGGAACTTCACCTGTGCCGACCCTGGTTCCCTGCAGGTTGACCCCTTGGGTACCGGGGCCGGTAGGACTTAGGAGCGCCCCTGTGTGGCTGGTCCGGGGAAAGGGTAGGTGAGGGAGTGCAGAGAGTGTCAGAGAGGTTAGGCACAGTTCGAGATAGGAGCACTCTTGGAGGAAGGAGGAGAAGGAGCCCAGGGTGTGCGAGGCCACCGCAGCTCCGAAGGGAGTAGAGCAGGACCACGTGGGAGTGGCCTCAAGGAGTGGAGGTGCAGGTACGGAGAGACGAACTGTGATCCGCTGGATAAGAGCTAGAGTGGGGGACCTGCTGTAGTCAGTGCTTGGAGAGTAGCAGTGCAAGGGTACTGCCTGGGGCACAGCAAGCCGGTGACAGGAACTTCTGTAGCAGCAGCGTAGAGGCCTGCCCCAAGGAGTGGGGCTCCGAGGCCCAGTCTGTAGATGCACTGTGCTGAGCCCACTCCCAGAGAGAGAAGGCGATGTAGCAGATTCCTCAAGGAGAAGCGCCTTGGAGGATTCTCAGGAGCTGTGGGCACTGCTGGTAGAACTCACAAGTAGACTGGCACTGAACCTGGCCCCGAGGAGCAGGAAGCGCTGGGAGAAAGTCCAGGATAGGTTGCGCTGAGCCAGTAACCGCCAAGCGGGAAAACACTGAGAGGAAGAGTCCAGTAGAGGTTGCGCTGAAGCTGACCCCGAGGAACGGGGAGTGCAGCGAGTGGGTCCAGGTATGTTGCGCTGAGCCTGGCCCTGCAGAGTGGGAAGCGCTGGGAGAGTGTCCAGGATAGGTTGCGCTGAACCAGGGCCTGCGGAGCGGGAAGTGCTGAGAAAGAAACCCGGAAGGAGAAGTGCAGAGGTCCGATGACAGGAACGATTGGTCCGTGGATAAGTATGGCACCAAAAGGGAACCAAGTAACTCGTTGCCAAGTCTGTTAGTGAAGGCTACAGGTGAGGTTTAAATATCCCAGGTCGATGATGTCATCAGGCAAGGATGAACCCGGAGTTCCCACCAAGGTCCCTTTAAAAGCAGAGCAGCCCAGGATTGGAGTGCTGGTCGGCAGCGTCCCGGCCACCACGTGGAGTGCAGGGAGCCTGGGGAAACGAGGCGGTGGCGACTGGCCACTGCCACGAGAGCACCAGAGGCAGAGGGACAGGCCAGACATGAGGTGAGTTGAGCCTGCTGCAGATGGCCACAGCCAGTGGTCATAACAGAAACATCCTGTTCTGAGATTCCTTCAGGTAAATAGATTTATGGGAGGGAATGTTCAATAAGTTTTTAGATGCAGAGTGTAAAGGGTGAGCTGTCTGATATCCTGTAAGTCCAGGAAAGCTCAGAGGTAATAAGCCATTGATGGATTTAAACACTAATATAATGATTTTGAATTTGACTCTCCAGCTGACCAGAAGCCAATGCAGACTTCTGAGCACAGGTGTAATGTGGGAACATAGAGGAAGTCCAGTAATCAAGCATGCTGCTGAGTTCTGTATTGACTGTAATGCCTTTAAAGATGATTTAGGCAAGCCTATAGAGAGAGAGAGAGTTGCAGTAATAGTGATGTAAGGATAAGAACTTGGGTTACTATCTGAAAATCCAATGTATTCAGGAATGGTTTAATAGATCGAAGAAACTGGAGCTTAAGAAAGGAGGATTGTAACAAAGATTGTATTTGTGGGCAGAAACATAAGGAGGAGTTAATCAGCATTCCGAGATCTTAGGGGTAAGATTTTATGGGAATAGTTACATCATCTAATGAGCAATGTTTTGGGATGTGAGAGGTGGCTGTTTGTGACAGCCAGATGATCTCAGTCTTATTGATCTTGAGGACCCAAAGGTAGGCGTTAATTTCTTCGGGCACCGGGAAAGTGCACAGAAAAGCAGTAAAAACTGCTTTTCTGTGCACCCTCCGACTTAATATCATGGCGATATTAAGTCGGAGGTCCCGAAAGTTTCAAAAAGTAAAAAAAAATAAATTTGAAGTCAGCCCGCAGCTGTCAGGTCGAAAACTGGACGCTCAATTTTGCCGGCGTCCGGTTTTCAACCCGCGAGCCGCAGGCCGATTTCAAATTTTTTTTTTTTAACTTTTTGTAACTTTCGGGATCTCCGACTTAATATCGCCATGATATTAAGTCAGAGGGTGCACAGAAAAGCAGTTTCTGTGTGCAAAACTCCTTGCTGCATCGACAATAAGCTTTGCTTGCAAAAAAGGTGTGTTGAAGTGCAGGCAGAAAAATGTGTTCAACTGAACGCAGCTTTCTGCATCGGCCTGTCAGTTTTCAGCCATAGAACACATTCTAGTATACTCTAGTGGCCAAGCAGGGTCCACATAGATATGAAATATACAGCTAGAGAGAGTGACAGAGAGAACAATAGGTTAATAATGTGGGCCCTTCTTGTGAAGAAAGCCTGAGGGCTAATTTAAAAAATGTAATACCCCCCCCAGCATCCTGCTGTCTGCCTGCCAGAAGGGGGTGCCACTTCCACTTCTGGAGAAGTGTCCTCTCTTTCCTCACTTTCCTGCCCACTCTCCTCTCCCCTTCCTTCCTCCCCTCTCCTGCACCTGGCCTGCCAACTCCCTTCCCCTCTGCCCTGTCTCTCTATCCCTAGCCTGCTGTCTTCCTCCCTCCGCCCTCGCCTGCCTATCCCCTTCCCCCTCCCGCCTCCTCCTATCCCTTCCCTCCTGCCTATCCTGTCCCTGTCCCTACTCCTCCTCCTCCTCCTCCTCCTAGCACTCCTGTCCTCATCCTCCCACCTCCTTTCCTCATGCCTCCCCTCTCTCCCCCAAGCCTCTTACGCTCCATCCATCTTATTCCTCTTCACCACAAATACCACTCCTCCACACTCATCCACAAATACTACTCCTCCTCACGCCTCCACTCACAACACTCTTCCTCACTCCTCCACCACCACTCCTCCACACCAAAAGACATGCAAACTGGACTAACTTACAAAAACTTTCACTCCCACAAAGAAGACAAAAGACCAAGGTAAAGGGAAACAGATGGCAACAGAAGACTATAAACGCACTCACGTAATGGAATCAGAAGAAACTCCTGCTTCCACTAAAGCACTCACCAACTCTCCTCTCCTCTCTCTCCCATGCCTAACACACCCTTAAAGAGGAAGCTGCAGGAAGCCAGGATATATAAACTGAAAAATATAACGCACCGTGCACTATTTTGTGCTAGCTGTGTAAAATGATGAGGCATGCGCTGATGCAATGCATGACGCGGTGACACAATGCGTGACGCGCTGACACAACACGCTGTGCATTATTTACCTAGGCGATGCGGGAGCCTGCAAATTAGCTTAACCACGTCCTTTTTTTTATCGCGGGTACTATTTTCGCTATATTTATAACTTTTTTATTAATCTAGGTCTTAGAGCCATATTTACTAAGGCTTTTCTCTCATTCTGTGTCTACAGGAATAAAGCTTAGCAAATGAGACCTTAAGTTTGTACCTGAGGCAGGGTTCAATGAATTGTCCAAAGTCACAAGGCGTGGCAGTGGAATTTGAATGCTAGTTTCCCTGGTCCATTGCCTGCAGCTCTAATCACTTGGCTACTCCTCTGAAAGGGTAAAATGTAACAAATGAGACATTACTTATTTCTGCGTGAATGCAGCACGGGATCCATTTACTGTTTGGGATCTTGCCAGATACTTACTTGTAACCAGGATTGGGCACTGTTGAAAACAGGATACTGGGCTTGATGGACCCTCAGTTTGACCAAGTATAGCAATTTTTATGTTCTTATGAATTGTACCTGTCAAGCATTAGACCACTCCATACCATGAGATGATAGAAAATAAATATATTTAAAAATGAATAGTCTACGATAATAAATATCCTATAATGTTACAATAGAAATGTAAACAAAATGATTTCAGCATTCCCTTTTCTGTTCCAGTTATATCATTGTAAAATGAAGCATAAGGTAGCAATTTGATTAAGTTTCCAATTTCTTCTTCAATCTTTTAAAGCTCATACTGTCTTCACAGAATAACCTCCTTGTGTTAACCACATAATGGACTGTATGGTTTACTGTGCTTCACTGTGTGCTAGTTTGGGTTCTTTTGATAATCTAGGAAGTCATTTTCAGCTCTAAAATCTGTAGGAGGTTTCCAGAGTGTATTTATTATCTATTACCCAAGAGACTGTGTAATAGAAGGAAAATGACCAATAGCACAACATTATCTTTTAAGATTCAATTCAATTGCTAACTCATGTTTAAAATAATTTATTGTTTCTTAATATTTGCCTGGTCTCTAGACAAGTAAATGCTTTTATTTCCTTCAATGTATGTTTTGTTTTAAAGAAATTATTAATATTTTATTTATTTACTAGCGGTACCCGGCCATACGTTGCAGTGGCAGAGTCAGGTTCTTTACCCTCCCTCCCCCTTCCCCTTACTCATTTACCTCAGTCACTCATCCTCCTCCCCCTTGGTCACTCACCCCCCCCTCCCTCCCCTGTCCCCACTCCTAATACTCTCCCCTCACACTCACCTCCCCCCTCATTCTCCCTCCCCTCACACTCACCTCCCCCCTCATTCTCCCTCCCCTCACTGTCACCTCCCCCCGCCTACTGCCTACCCTTCAGATCAGAAAACCTTTGTCTTTCTATTTCTGTGGGAAGCCCCCCACCCCAACCCCCCCCATCCCAACCCTTTAAATCAAATAATAACCCCCCACCCTCCTGCCCCCTCCCAAGACCAGGGAAATTAAAATTGTTGATGCTACATGTGGTCTGTCCCTGGGCGTCTGTGTGCTTTATGTAGCCAAATAGGGGAGTGCCTAACCAAATGTGCACTTCCAAATTTGTTTTGTGGTCTGGGAGGGCCATTTTGGTGCGTTCCCGAAACCGTGCAAGTTTAGTGTATGTATTTGTGTGTGAACCTCCCCCTTCCCCCAAAAAACAACCCTATGAGAAAAGTTCTCTTAAACTAACCACCCAACACTCTCCTGCCCCCCTCCCCCAGCCCCGCGAAAAACAGTAGCCCATCCCCCTGCCCCCCCAGAGTTGCTGAATGAATAAAACCTGACCCCCCTTGTGACCCCTCCCCAAGATGTTCACAATAAATTCATTACCACCCCCCGAGACCTGATAAAAATGTCAGTTGGTGGAGCGGGCGTTCAGGAGTGGTCTGGGAGTGATGTATTGGCGTTGGTCCATCGGCTGCGAGCACTGAAACGGGTTCCGATGGCCCTTTGCCCTTATTATGTCAGTGGGGTGGAGCAATGGCAGCGGTAGGTCCTCTGACATAGTAAGGACAAAGGTCTGCCGGCTGCCAGTCCTGAAAATGGCTCCAAGGGGCCCTCGCCCTTACTATGTCACATGGGCTACTGCCGCCAATGGTGTCCCCGAGTGGCATAGTAAGGGAAAGGGCTGTTGGCGCCATGTTGATTGCTGGCAGCTGACGGCCGTAGTGCAGGAGATGTGTTCCGGACCGGTCCTGGCCCCCCGCTGGAGCCTCCCGGACTTCTGTCAGGTTTTGTGCGTGTTGTGAGGGCCTGGGAAGTAAATAAATTTGGCATCCGTGTGGGGGGTGTGAGGAGGGTGGTTTTGTGTGTGTTGGGAGGCTGTGGGAAGTAAATCAATTTGGCATGTGTGTGGGGAGTGTGAGGAGGGTGGTCAGTGTATTTTATCTGTAAAGGAAATAGTTATCTTCCGGCGAAAAAAGTGCGCAAATGTGTTAAAATGGAAGTGAAACGTGGACCTGGACTGGCGAAATGATTAGTGTAGCATGTGTTAGTGTAAGGTGTAACAGATGGCGCTTACGTCCAGCAGATGTCGCTGTTTTCTGGAAAAAAATTTAAACCTATTTTACCTGTCACAGGTGTGACATATCTGTAATGTAAGTACAGAAGAACCTTCCTGTATGCGAAATGAAGGATGTGTCCAAATTTGAAAGCAATCGGTTCAGTGGTTTCTGAGATTAGCGATTTTATCCAAACTATTTAACATTTTTATTTATATAGATTTGGTTTATATTCTGCCTTTCAGACACTTCAAAGCGGAGTAGGATTTGTGAAGGACTAAAGAATCCTAGAATGTGCAACAACTAGGGTGAGTGTTTTTACTACTAGTTTATTGAAAGTGTAGCCTGCTGATGTCTTGAAAATCACCTGGCTACACTTAAAAAAACCCCAAAAACCTAGTAGTAAAAACGCTCACCCTAGGTGTTGAACATTCTAGGATTCTGAAAGCATAGGTGCAAGGTCCGGGGGTGCAGTGGGTGATAGAGCACCCCCAGTATTGAGTAAACTCCTTTAACTGTGTTCAAGGAAGGATAATTAATGTTGAATTTAATACAACTAACAATTTTGAAAAATGTGCTCCTATGTCTGTAGGTGAAAGGCAAAGTGGAAGTCACAGCCTAGGAGTGGGAGTGCAGAGGAATGATAAGCTGTAATAAAGGGGGAGGCTGGAAAGCCTGCATGGGCAGGGGGGGTGGAAAAGCAGCAGAAGACGGGTGAAGAGTAGTAGAGGGATGATAGCTTGGAGGAGGAAGGGTGGAGGATCAGCATCAGTAAGTTGAAGGGAATGTGATGCAGGGACTTCTTCCTTGCCAGGTTGTGCTTGGACTCAGTGAGCCCTTCTTCCATATGGGGCTGCAATGTTACCTCTTTTTCTGCTTTGATGTAGCATTGTGTCTTCCTGTCAGGGCCTGGGGAGAAGGACCATGCTATATACTTCACCAGCATCTCCTTTCCTATAGAGCTGCAGCGGTATGTCCTTCCCCACCAAGATTACAGGGCAGGAGGATGGGAAGAAGGATGGATGATCATTGGGGAGTGGAGTGGAGGAGAGATGGAGTGGTGGCAGTGGTAACAGGAATGAAGACTGGAGGAGTATCTGGAGTGGTTATATACATGCACCAAATATCTGTGTGTGCTACACTATATTTCTGAAGGACAAATAAACACATTAAAGCTTACTATAAGGGTTTAGGGCTTTGCCTTTCAAATGGTGAAAAAAAAAATAGCAAAATGTTTTCAAAATTTTTGTCTGCTGCCGAAGCACCTAAAGCATAGCACATAGGATGTTTTCAAGGCTTTTCAAGCTTTTATGTAGTGTTTTTCACTGGAACAGTTTTCCTTAAATGCATCACAAATCATATGTCTTCTTCAAAGCATTTCTGCAAAAGATCTAGAAAATTATTGAAAAATAAACAACAGCAAAGGAAACAGATTCCATTCATTAAATGTCTAACATGAAGCACTCCTTTAGCCTCTTTCATCTCATTATGCCTCCCTTCAATGTGATCTCAGGAAAATTCCCCAAAACACATTGCCCGATGGGACTACATAGTATATGCTCCCTTCTTGTCCAGACATTCTCTTCGCTTACAAAAGGCATGGAAACAACAGTTCTGCAGAAAGAAACACACCTCAAATCATCTAAACAGTCTTTTTAAATAATAGTGATGGTAGAACCTGGATAACAGTTCTAGAGGCCGTATCTCAGATTTATATTTAAGTGGGAACATGGTTCTTATGCCATAAGCTGAATTTCCCAAGCTTTCTGCTTGGGGGAAAGTTTTCCTTTCAAGGCCCTAACATTGCTCTTTACTTTTCCCAGTATTCATTTTTTTTGCACACAGCACTGATATTCACAGCATAGAGAATAATGAAGTCACTACTTTATAAGATTCATGAGAGTTTGTGGTTTCCAACATTTCACTTTTACTGATAAAGTACAATGATGAGTTAAAGTCTTTATAGCTGTGTACTTCAGTTTTAAGATGACACAAATACTTTATGCAGGTTTGTGACTTTTTACGGTGTTTCTTAAATTCCCAGATGTTGCTTCTCTTTATTTAGTTCTTTTAGTTATGTGATATCTTCCCTCCCATTGGAATATAGGACAAGTTATGATGCTTCCCTCCCATGGTAGCTGAAATATCAAAGGTGTACTTTAAATGTTTAGTCTTTTATCCATCTAGTTTGTAACACAACCTATTCCGTAACATATTCTTTTGTATCAGTTTCCTGTGAAACTAAATAGAAGTATTATATGTCAGTATAACTCCTTATATTTTATGGTAACGTAACATGTAAAAAGTTGATGCTTAATTGTATGCTCTTGTAATATATTGATGCTTAAAGTTATGCTCTTGTAAATGTCAGTTACTTGATCTCTCCCACTATTCCCTCTCATCCAAGTTAGAGCTCCCCCTTCCCCCTTGCTTCCCTTTTCCCATCTCATCCCCCCTCTTATTCACCAGTTCTGTGTTCATTGTAAAGCAGGACTTAGGTGGGCTCAAGGTTAGCTAAAGATAGAAGGTGATTCAGCCCAGAGACAGCAGCCGGTAGCTGGCGTAGTCCTATCCTGGACAGGATTCTGTACTGCAACTCAGGCGCCAAAGGAACAATAAGTAACTGAAGGCACTTAAGCAAAAGAAGGCCTAAGCCTTGTAAGTACACACCCAGAGGATAGGCGAGGGGAGGCGGCACTGACAGGCAAGGATTAAAGCCGGTAGCAAGTGGAAGTTGTGGCAAGCAACATAGAACTCTGGACACAGGAAAGTCTGTAGTGTAGTCATTCAAAGCAAGGGTCAGGACACAGGAAGGCAGGCATAGTCAATCAAGGCAATGGTCAGGGCACGGAGAAGGCAGGTGTGGTCAGGCGTAGCGAAGGTCCAGGTCTGGAGAGAAGCTGAAGAGTAGTCGGGCGTAGCAGAGGTTTGGGGCTGGGGAGAAGCTGAAGAGTAGTTGGGTGTAGCAGAGGTCCGGGGCTGGAGAGAAGCTGAACAGTTGTTGGGCGTAGCGGAGGTCCAGGGATGGAGAGAAGCTGAAGAGTAATCGGGCATAGCGGAGGTCCGGGGCTGGAGAGAAGCTGAAGAGTAATCGGGTGTAGCAGAGGTACGGGGCTGGAGAGAAGCTGAAGAGTAGTTGGGTGTGGTAGTGGTCAAATCCAAAGAGTCAGTCCAAAACATAGACGAAACAGGAAGAAGGATAACAGGAACCAGGAACCACAGGAAACAGGAACACAATGAAGAGATGATTCTCAGATCAGCAATGAGTACTCGGAGTACAAGGAGACCTGTTGCAAAGGCAACGCTATGGAGCGAGGCCTGAGCTTTTATACGTTGAAGAGTCTGACGTTAGCATCCGGGTTCGCAGCCAGGTTCCCTCCGCGGGCCCTTTAAAAGAACTAACGATGCGCGCGCGCTTAGGAAGGAGCACTGTGCTGATGGCAGCATCTCTCCGCGGGCCACATGGAGAGGCCCGACGAATAGGGACATCTTGGCTGACAACACTGGTTAGCGTGGCAGGGCCAGAGGCACTTGAGAGAAACCGAGGTCGGAGCTGGCGGCCCACCACTGCTAGTGAAGAGGAGCCAGGAGCTGGAGTCCATCTGAAAAGGTGAGAGGGCCACACCACGGGGCTGTTGCAGGCGGCACGCGTAAATCACCCCCCCTTTATTCCCCCCTCCTGGAGGTCGGTTTGCCCGGATGGGCACTGTAGAAATTCAAGAGGAGGGTCTTATCCAGGATGTTTCGAGCTGACTCCCACAAATTCTGTTCGGGTCTGTATCCCTCCTGGGAAAGGAGGTATTTCCATCGGTGGCCCCTACGGCAGATGTCTAGGACTTCGTGGACCTTGTACATCGTGTCGGTTTTTACCACCAAAGGAGATGGCTCAGGGGCCTTCCGGGCAGGCCAAGACAAAATCACAGGCTTTAAAAGTGATACATGGAATGTATTATGTATACCCAGTGTAGGAGGCAGCCGAAGCTGGTATGTAACAGGTCCGATGCGTTGGGTAACAGTGAAAGGCCCGATGAATCTAGGAGCAAATCTCTGCAATGGAATGCAAAGTCGGATGTATCTGGTACTTAACCAGACTTTCTGGCCAGGAAGGAATTCAGGAGCCGAGTGGCGTCGACTGTCAGCAGTTCTCTTGGCCAGGGAGGTGGCCTGATGCAGGCGAAGATTTGTCTGTTCCCATAGCATCTTAAGGCTATCTGCAGTGGCCTGCGCCGCAGGAGACGGCACGGATAGAGGTATGGGTAATGGTGGTCTTGGTTGTTTCACATAGACGATTGAAAATGGGGAAGTTCCAATAGCTGTGGCGATGTGAGAGTTGTGAGAAAACTCTGTCCATGATAAGAGGTCTGACTAGTTATCTTGTCGGTCATTAATGTAAGCGTGCAGGAAAGCCTTCAAAGAGCGGTTCATCAGTTCGGCTTGCCCATTGGCCTCGGGATGATAGACGGTCATCAGGCTGATGTTAATACCGAATTTTCGGCAGAAAGAGCGCCAATACCCAGCGACGAATTGAGGACCTCGATCTGAAATGATATCTGTGGGTAAACCATGCAATCTGAAAATATGATGGAAGAATAATTGTGCTAGCTCTGGAGCGGATGGTAGGCCCGGTAGAGGTACGAAATGGGCCATTTTAGAAAAGCGGTCTATGGTGACCCATATTACAGTGTGACCCTTAGAAGGTGGCAGATCCACGATGAAATCCATAGACAGGTGAGTCCACGATTCTTCGGGTGCTGGAAGCAGTTGTAGAAGACCCCAAGGTCGCCCGACTGGGGGTTTCTGCTGTGCACAAACATTACAGAATTCGACATACACTTTCGCGTCGGAGACCAAGGTAGCCCACCAGAAGAACCACTGGAGCAGTGCTACGGTTCGCACTCATCCTGGGTGACCAGCAAATTTGGAATCGTGTGCCCAGCGAAGAACTCTTTCTCGGAGTTGTCGGGGCACTACCGTTTTTCCAGTAGGAACTGGATGGGTGGCAGACAAAGAGATATAAGCTGGGTTGATTATATGAGTTGGCTCTTCCGGAATGTCTTCAGGCTCAAAGGACCATGATAGGGCGTCTGCCCAGAGATTCTTGTCGGCTGGGCAATAGCGGAGTTCAAAATCAAATCTAGAGAAAAACAAGGCCCATCGAGCTTGGTGGGCGTTGAGATGTTGTGCTTGACTCAAATGTTCCAGATCCTTATGATCAGTGAACAGCATAAATTTATGTTGTGTGTCCTCTAGCCACAGGCGCCACTCTTCAAGAGCCAACTTTATGGCGAGCAATTCATGGTCCCAGATGCTGTAATTTTGCTCTGCCGATGAGAATTTATGGTAGTAAAAGGAACAAGGAACTACAGTACCAGAGGCGGTGCATTGACTTAGGACGGCCCCAGCCCCTATGGCGGAGGCATCAACTTCGACTAGAAATGAACGAGTTGGATCTGGGTAGTGCAGACAGGACCCCTTCTGAAGGCTTCTTTTAAATGATGGAAGGCGGCAATGGCCTCAGGTGGCCAGTTTCGTGTGTTTTGGCCTTTTCGGGTCAAGGCTGTCAGAGGAGCAGTGAGTGTCGAATAATGTGGGATGAAGTGGCGATAGTAATTGAGAAATCCCAAGAAGTGCTGGAGCGCTTTGAGTCCCACTGGCTGTGGCCAATCCCGAATTCCCTTTAATTTAGCTGGGTCCATGGAGAAGCCTTGCTGAGAGATTATATAGCCAAGGATTGGGAAACTGGACTTTTTTTTTTAATTCTTTATCAGATTTTCACATTACAAAATAAAATAAATTTTGCAAGTACAGAAATCAAATGGAAGTCAAATGAATAAACCTTCCTTTGTAACATTTTAAGGCAAAATTTATGAAGTAAATAGATATTCCTTAGTAACAAATTAAATCGATTAATAAGACAACTACTTCCATTTATATATCCATAAACCAATATAGTAAATCTTTGAGAAGATCCGAAATTTAAAGAGAGATATTTCTTATTAACAATTAGCAAAAATAATATGCACGTCTACCAGTTCATCTTTTATATATTTATGGGAGAAGAAGTGGTAGGGGATTTTGATTGGATAAAGGATCTTAATTGTTCAACAGTAAAAAATATATATACCTCTGCCCCCTCTTTATCCTACATTTGCATGGAAATTTTAACATGAAGGTATACCCTAAAGAAATTATTTCTTGGCATAGAGCTAAAAAAGCTCTGTCTTTCTTGGGTTAAGGAGGAGAGATCTGGAAAGATTTTTACATTTTCATTCAAAAAGGAAGTAGGGAATTTCCTGAAATAAATTTTCATGATAATTTGAACATCTACTTGAGATATTAATGATAACAGTAGAGTTGCTCTGTCCAAAACCTCAAGATTTGAACTTTCTAATATTTCAGTCAAATTTTCCTGAAGGTTGATTCTATTTGATGCAGTAGCAGTTCTAGGCGAAAAGTAACATTTATTAATAGTTGGTAAACGTTCTTCTTCAAAACCCAGAGCCTCATTCAAAAATCTTTTCAGGGAAACATAAGGAGTTTTTTCTAATATTCTTGGGAAATTTTGGATTCTGATGTTTAAAGAACGAGAGGCGCTTTCGAGAGTCTCTACTCTTCTGGCCAGAAATTCCTTATCTTTGACCACAGCAACTTTAAATTTTTCATTTTCCCATTGCATCCCTTCCAATATAGCTTTAGTGGATATTGTTTCAACTTTCCTTTGTAAGTCAAGTGAAATTTGATTACTTTGCGAAGCTAAAAGTTCCACTCTCATATGCAGATTATTTACTGTAGTTGCAACCCCCACCATTAAATCCCATAACACAGCATTTGTGACGATCTCAGGCCGCTCAGGGATCATTAGATGGGGTAGACTCTTGTGATAGCTGCAGGTTGCTTCCAATATGACACCCCTATTGCCCCTTCTCCCAAACCAACTTCTGTTGTCTGAATGCCGAGCTGTGCTCCCGGTGTGGCCGCCAAAGATGTCTGTGCCTGAAGGGCTGCGGTCGTAGCTGAATTCACTGCAAGCAACCCGGAAGAGGTCCCCTCGCTCAGCGGGTTGGGTTGAAACAGCGGCTCTGATCTTTGCGTCGGAGCTACTCTCTGATCTGGACTCAGTGTAGTCTCCTACGGTGCCGGGACTTCTCTCTCCATCCCCTGCACCAAGGGCTTCTCGACTCCTGGGTGAAGAACTGGTGTGGTAAGAAAACGGGCTATTTCCTGCTGCATAGTTATTGATAGTGGGGGAGTTGAGGGATAAACCCTGATCTTCCCTTTCCTTTTCGAAGGCATAAGTTAAGGGAAACAAAGATATTTCAAACTTGCAGTAGGAGAGTTCTCCACTCCTACACTCAATATGCGGCTATCTTGGATCTCCTCCAAACTGGACTTTTTGAACAGGCAATTATCCAATTTCGCAAACAGATGGTTTTCATGAAGACACTGGAGGACAGTTCATACGTTGGCACGATGAGTGTCGAGATCTCTGGAAAAGATGAGGATATTGTCCAGATAAGCCACAACTTTGGTGTACAATAGATCTCTAAAAATTTCATTCATCATTTGTTGTAATACTGCGGATGCGTTACAGAAACCAAAGGGCATCACCAAGTATTCGTAGTGATCATCCCTGGTGTTAAAGGCAATTTTCCAAATATCATCAGGGCGGATTCTCACCAGGTTGTACTCCTCGCGTAAATCCAGCTTCGTGAAGATGGAGGCACCTTGAAGGTGGTCGAACAATTCAGAAATCAGCGGAAAGGGATATTTATCCTTTTGAGTGATGGCGTTTAGGCCGCGGTATTCAATACACAGTCTAAATGACCCGTCTTTTTTGGTCACAAAAAAGAATCCCACCCCAGCGGGTGACGTAGATGGGCAAATAAATCTTTTTGCAAGATTCTCCTGAATATATTCAGTCATTGCCTTTGTTTCAGGTAACGAGTAGGCATGGTTCCAGGAAGGATATTGAATGGACAATCAAACCTTTGGAGAGGCAGAAGGAGGTCGACCTTCTGTTTAGAGAACATGTCCTCATAGGCAGCATACGGAGCAGGTACGCCAGAGAACGTAGTAGCCAGGGGAACCACAGGAGATGGTATCACTGTTTGGAGACAGGACTAATGGCAGGCGGAGCCCCACTCTACCAGTTGCAATGAGGCCCAGTTGAATTGGGGGGAATGCTTCCGTAGCCAGGGGAGCCCAAGTACTATAGGATGGATAGACTTATCCAATACTAGTAATTAAGTTCCTCAATATGTAAGGCCCCAGTACATAACTAGACATGTTCTGTAGTCAAGGAGATTCGGCCGGGTAA
This sequence comes from Rhinatrema bivittatum, assembly GCF_901001135.1. NCBI lineage: Eukaryota > Metazoa > Chordata > Amphibia > Gymnophiona > Rhinatrematidae > Rhinatrema > Rhinatrema bivittatum. The sequence continues at coordinate 70,542,970 of NC_042620.1, read as the reverse complement.
CGGCTCTCCATAGATAGAAGCAATTCATAATGACATATCGAGCGAATGGGTTTTTATACCCAAAAGCTGCACAAGGTCTTTAAGGATAAAATTACCTCCTGCTCCGGAATCTACCAGAGCAAGAACCGGGAAGGCCGGGAGTCCCAGATTAGAGTAACCAGTACTGATAATTGAGGGGCTGGAGAGGTTGCACCCAAGTTCAGGACCCCTACTGAACTCGGGCCAAGGAGTTTCCAGACGGATTGGGCAAGTCTGCAGATGGTGGCCAGGTGCTCCGCAATACAGACATAGGCCAGTTTGTCTTTGCCAGAAGCGCTCTTCCGGTATCAGCCGCCCGCAACCCAACTGCATAGGTTCTTCAACTTTGACCACTCTAGTGTTGCTGCAGGATGCAGGGTTGGTAACTGGTGGTGAGCGGGAGCGAACCAGTGAAGGCTTCTTGGGCATCTGACTCTCCCGGTGACAATCTTGAAGACGATGGTCGATTCGACCTGTCAAATCTATAAGGTCCTCCAGAGAGGAAGGGAGCTCCTGTGCAGCCAACTTATCTTTTAGCTATGGAGAGAGTCCATCCAGGTAGATAGCTAAGAGGTAGTCTTCCTGCCAAGCGAGAGCGGTAGCCAAAGTCCGAAACTCAATGGTGTAATCAAAAAGACTTCTTTGTGCTTGACGGAGGAGTAGTAACTGGTGCTTGCCACGGCATTTCACTCAGGATCATCATCGGTCCATCTGAAAACAGCCACAAACTGAGCCAGTTCCTTCAACAAGGAATCTGAGCATTCCCAGAGGGTAGAAGCCCAGGCCAGCACTTTCCCTTCAAGGCAGGATAGGATGAACATGACTTTCGTCAACTTTTCCTGGAAGTCGGAAGGCTGCAGAGCAAATTGCATGTAGCATTGGTTTATAAACCCTCTGCAGAGTCTGGAGTCACCATTGAAATGTGGGGGAGCTGAGGCTTGAGGCATCGATGGAGGTGGTTGTGGAGGAGGAGGAGGAGGAGGAGGAGGAGCTGAATTATTCGTAAGAACATCAAGCCAGGCATGAAGGTGATCCATGGAGGAGGCCAATGCCTCAAGGAACTGCTGCTGTTCTTGTACCTTGGATGCCAGGCCTGGGATGGCCTGGAGGGCATGTGGCTCCACCTAGTCCATGGCATTTGCAACCTGTTGCATCGGAGGTGGACCCTTGGGCTGAGGTGGGGTTGACGCAACCCATAGGCAAGGACCTATGGGTCCCCACCATCAGCAGATGGAGTGGGATGAAGCTAGAGGCCACTGGAGCTTCACTTATACCAGCCCTCGTTCCCCTCAGGTTGAGCCTTTGGGTGCCGGGGCTGGCAGGACTTAGGTGGGCCTCGAGGTTAGCTAAAGATGGAAGGTGATTCAGCCCAGAGACAGCAGCCGGTAGATGGCGTAGTCCTATCCTGGACAGGATTCGGTACTGGAACTCAGGCGCCAAAGGAACAATAAGTAACTGGAGGTGCTCAAGCAAAAGAAGGCCTAAGCCTTGTAAGTCCATGTCCAGAGGATAGGCGAGGGGAGGCATCACTGACAGGTGAGAATCAGAGCTGGCGGCAAGTGGAAGTTGTGGCAAGCAATGAGGAACTCTGGACACAGGAAAGTCTGAGCGAAGTCGTTCATAGCAAGGGTTAGGACATGGAGAAGGCAGACATAGTCAATCAAGGCAATGGTCAGAGCATGGAGAAGGCAGGCATGGTCAGGCGTAGCGAAGGTCCGGGGATGGAGAGAAGCTGAAGAGTAGTCAGGTGTGGTGGTGGTCAAATTCAAAGAGTCAGTCCAAAACATAGACAAAACTGGAAGAAGGATAACAGGAACCGGGAACCACAGGAAACAGGAACACAATGAAGAGACGATTCTCAGATCAGCAATTAGTACTCGGAGTACGAGGAGACCTGTTGCAAAGGCAACACTATGGAGTGAGGCCTGAGCTTTTATATGCTGAAGAGTCTGACATCAGCATCCAGGTCTGTGGCCAGATTCCTGCCATGGGCCCTTTGAAAGAACTAATGATGTGCACACCTAGGAAGGGGCGCGGTGCTGATGGCGGCATCTCGCCGTGGGCCACGTGGAGAGGCCTGACAAACAGGGACATCTTGGCTGGCAACACTGGGTAGCGTGGCAGGGCCGGAGGCACTTGAGGGAACCCGAGGTCGGAGCTGGCGGCCCACTGCCGCCAGTGAAGAGGAGCCAAGAGCTGGAGTCCGTCTGAAAAAGTGAGAGGGCCGCGCCGCGGGGCTGCTGTGGGCAGCATGCTAAACATCTTTATCTTCTCTTGTCTGGAAGGGACGGCATTGGGAGCGATTGGATTTGCTCCTACAGGAACTGTCTCAATTTGTGGCCGTGTTCTGGCGGACTTTTGATGATCCTCGGCGGCATGCCTTGGCAAGCACTAATTTACTGCATCTTCGACAAGGCCAAAGAAGTCTATTTGATTATACGATTGAATTTCAGACCTTAGCTACAGAACTCTCTTGGCAGGAAGACTGCCTACGTACTATTTACCTGGATGGGCTATCCTTGCAGCTGAAGGATGAATTGGCAGCGCAGGAGCTCCCTCCCTCACTTGAGGATCTCATCGATCTGACTGGCCGAATTGATCATCGTCTCCAAGAGTGCCACTGAGACAATTGGATGCCCAGAAGGCCCTCTCAGATTTGCTCCTGCTCATCACCAGCCACTCACCCTGCCGCTGGTAGGGTCTCCATTGTGGCCAAGATGGAAGAACCCATGCAGTTGGGCCGTGGGCGACTGTCCCCGGAAGAGTACCTCTGGCGGAGACAAACTGGCCTGTGTCTGTACTGCGGACCACCTGGCCATCACCAGTAGACCTGCCCAGTCCATCCGGGAAACTACCCTAAGTACAGTTGGGATCCTGAACTTGGGCGCAACATCACCGGCCCCTCAACTGTCTTTGCCAGTTTCCCTGATGTGGGACTCCTGGTCCTTTCCAGGTTTTGCTCTGGTGGATTCCGGAACAGGAGGGAATTTTATCTTCAAGGATCTAGTTCTTTTGGGTATAAAAACACTTCCTTTGGAGACCTCCTTGTGCATTGCTTCAATTTACGGGGAACCATTACCCGGTCGAATTTCCCTGACCACTGAGCCAGTTCAACAGTGTTTTCACATTCCAGTGGGAACACTGAGAGGAGAGGATCACCTTGCTGGTGGCTGAAAGGAATCAGTAAGTTTTTGCTTGGGACATTGTCTTTTTTAAAAGTATTGGGGCAAAGTTAACTATTTGGGAATATTATTTAGTGTGTTTGTGTGTTTGTGCCTTTAATAGTCAGAAAGGCAGTGAATAAACAAGTTAGACTTTGTATTTTTAAATAGTCAGTCAATTACAGGTCGATCCAGTAAGGCCGCGGTAAAAACAGTGAGGTAGTGTCAGGCGCACCCTTCCTCCCCGCACGCACAGTTCTCTTCACTAACTCCCCGATACTCTCCTCTAATCGCATGCAAATGCATGCCGCGGCTGTGAAGCGTTAGGGAAGGGTTATGCCCGCGCAACCCATTTTACTGTATAGGCGCTGTAACAGCGCCTATACAGTAACCTGGGTGCGCTGGTACCTGTCATTTCAAATGACAGAAATGACAGGCACCAGGAAGTGTAAAAAAGTTTAAAAAGTGTAAAAAACAAAAAACCTGTGTGTTATATAAAAAAATAAAACAATTTTAAATACCTGTCGGAGGGCCGTGGGTCCAGGCGGCCGGTGGGCGGCGGGCAGCCATCAGCGGCATCCGGTAGTCCCTTCTCCCTTCCTCCCTCCCTCCCCTGCCTGGATGAGCGCCAAAATCGCACGGGCGGGGCGGCAGCGGGGGGGGGGGGGGGGGGGGGGGGGGGGCGGCAGCAGGATCCGGGAGCGGCGGGTAGGCAGCAGCGGGGTCCGGGGGGGCAGCGGCAGCAGGGTCTGGGGGGGGGTAGCGGCAGCGGGGTCCGGGGGTGGCAGCGAGATCCGGGGAGCCAGCAGCGGCAGCATGTTCGATCGGGCAGGCAGGTAGGTGGCAAAGTAAAGATGGCCGCCTGCACGGGAAAATCGTGCAATTGGCCGCTGAAAACGTGACGTCACACCCCATGACGCCAAACGTCGTGACGTCACGTCTTCAGCGGCCAATTGCACAATTTTCCCGTGCAGGCGGCCATCTTTACTTTGCCACCTACCTGCCTGCCCGATCGAACATGCTGCCGCTGCTGGCTCCCCGGATCTCGCTGCCACCCCCGGACCCCGCTGCCGCTGCCCCCCCCGGACCCCGCTGCCGCTGCCCCCCCGGATCCCGCTGCTGCCTACCCGCCGCTCCCGGATCCTGCTGCCGCCCCCCCGCTGCCGCCCCCCCCCCTGCTGCCGACCCGCCCGTGCGATTTTGGCGCTCATCCAGGCAGGGGAGGGAGGGAGGAAGGGAGAAGGGACTACTGGATGCCGCTGATGGCTGCCCGCCGCCCACCGGCCGCCTGGACCCACGGCCCTCCGACAGGTATTTAAAATTGTTTTATTTTTTTATATAACACACAGGTTTTTTGTTTTTTACACTTTTTACACTTACCATAGCAGGCCCGAGCCTTGCTACTTTTTCGTTTGTTTTTTTTTGCCCTGGTCCCGTCCGGTCTCCTGCAGCCCCGTCCGGTCCGGACGGGGCTGCAGGAGACCGGACGGGACCAGGGCGGGTAAGCAATGTTTTTACCCTACACTACACTACACTAACTCCTACTAGGGGGAGGCGGTAAACTAGCAGGTTAAGGCCGCGGCAGAACAGCGGGTTACGGAGGAGATAATATCAGCGCCTGTTACAGTATCGCAGGGGAATAGCTAATTCCTTCATTATACAGCTTTTTCGTTCATTTACATGCCGGGTGCGGAAAGGGTTATGCGTCTGTTTTCAGAAGCGATACGGACGCGTGAAACTGGAGACTGTATCGCCGAATTGCCTTGCGCGCCCGAATTGTGCGCTACGAGCACGTTACAGACGGGCAATCCTCGAGCGGACGATACTGGATCGACCTGTAAGGTAGCAGTAGGTAGTGTGTTTATTTTTAAAAGTCTGCAGAACTGAGTGTTCTCCAGACTTTTAAAGAACTGAGTGTTTGTATTTAATACTAACTGAGTGCTTGTATTGGAAAAAAAAAACACCACAAAAAAAAGCAAAAAACCCCAAAAAGTAGCCAGAAGCTAGAAATAAGCTAGGAGCAGTGTATACCTAAGTAAAAAAGTTGAATAGTTCAGCTCAGTTACTCACCTTGGAAAGGTGTTGAGGTAGTGTGATTGGGTTTGAATAGGGACCAACATTTGTTAATCAAGAGAGCAGTGAGTCACTCAGGCTGACTAACTGAAGTTAGACTGTTTGTATTTCACAATCCTCCCACCCACCCCTAGCTCATCCCTTAATTTATAGGCAGGTGCCACTTTCACAAAAAAAAACAAACCAAAAAAACCCATCAACAAACCTTTATTGAGAATTCGATCAGACCCCGGTAGGCCACTACCAGACACATAGTGAATTCATTAATACATTTAAAGGACGTTAGACACATTCCTACTCCCATAGCAACCTAAAACTTAACTAGGAACTGATCAAAATTGTGATGAAGGCAGCAGTCCAGCAGCAAAAGGGGGGCTTCCCAGTCTTTTGCATCGAGTGTCACATGTATGATTTTTTACCCACCGGTGAGAAGTTGTACATGTGCATGCGATGCAAAGAGCTCCTGGCTCACAGAGAACGAGTCCGATCTCTGGAGGCTAGAGTAGCAGACCTGGAGGAGCTGAGGCAGACAGAGAGGTATATAGATGAGACCTTCAGGAACATAGTAGTCAAGTCCCAACTTCAGATTGGCAGCCTTGGTGCTGCCTTGGAGGAAGAAGGTCTCATGATGGGAGAGCACCAACCAGGTGCAGCAGGAAAGGATCCTGTAGCAAGGACCTGCTCTTCAGGTGATGCATTGTCATTTCGCACTGAGGATATCTCCCCAAGGCCTACTGCACAGGAGGGAAGGGTTAGGTCGGCCGTCATAGTTGGTGATTTGATTATTAGGAATGTAGATAGCTGGGTGGCTGGTGGGCGTGAGGATCGCCTGGTAACATGCCTACCTGGTGCGAAGGTGGCGGACCTCACGCGTCACCTAGATAGGATTTTAGACAGTGCTGGGGAGGAGCCGGCTGTCGTGGTATATGTGGGCACCAACGACATAGGAAAATGTGGGAGGGTGGTTCTGGAAGCCAAATTTAGGCTCTTAGGTAGAAAGCTTAAATCCAGAACCTCCAGGGTAGCATTCTCTGAATGCTCCCTGTTCCACGCGCAGGTCACCAGAGGCAGGCAGAGCTCCAGAGTCTCAATGCGTGGATGAGACGATGGTGCAAGGAAGAGGGATTCAGTTTTGTTAGGAACTGGGGAACCTTTTGGGGAAGGGGGAGTCTCTTCCGAAGGGATGGGCTCCACCTTAACCAGGGTGGAACCAGACTGCTGGCACTAACCTTTAAAAAGGAGATAGAGCAGCTTTTAAACTAGAACAAAGGGGAAAGCCGACAGTCGCTCAGCATCGCATGGTTCAGAGAGAGGTATCTTTAAAGGATACTAATGATGCATTAGAATTAGGGCATCCTGACAGTGAGGTTCCAATAATTAGAAAAGTAGTCCAAGTGCCTGTAACTAAAAACTCACCTGAGCTAAATAATTCTAACTTATCCCTATTAATTAAAAAGCAGAATGAAAATACAAACAAAAAACAAACTTTGAAATGTTTGTATGCTAATGCCAGATGTCTAAGAAGTAAGATGGGAGAATTAGAATGTATAGCAGTGAATGATGACATAGACTTAATTGGCATCTCAGAGACATGGTGGAAAGAGGATAACCAATGGGACAGTGCTATACCGGGGTAGAAATTATATTGCAATGACAGAGAGGAGCAATCGGGAGGAGGTGTGGCGCTTTATATCCGGGACAGCATAGAGTCCAACAGGATAAACATCCTGCATGAGACAAAATACAAAATTGAATCTTTATGGGTAGAAATCCCTTGTGTGTCGGGGAAGACTATAGTGATAGGGGTATACTACCGTCCACCTGGTCAAGATGGTGAGACGGACAGTGAAATGCTAAGAGAAATTAGGGAAGCTAATCAAATTGGTAGTGCGGTAATAATGGGAGACTTCAATTACCCCAATATTGACTGGGTAAATGTTTCATCGGGTCACGCTAGAGAGATAACATTCCTGGATGGAATAAATGATGGCTTTATGGAGCAATTTGTTCAGGAACCGACGAGAGAGGGAACATTTTTAGATCTAATTCTCAGTGGAGCACAGGACTTGGTGAGAGAGGTAACGGTGGTGGGGCCGCTTGGCAATAGTGATCATAATATGATCAAATTTGATTTAATGACTGGAAGAGGAACAGTGTGCAAATCCAAGGCTCTTGTGCTAAACTTTCAAAAGGGAAACTTTGATAAAATGAGAAAAATTGTTAGAAAAAAACTGAAGGGAGCAGCTACAAAAGTAAAAAATGTCCAAGAGGCATGGTCATTGTTAAAAAAATACCATTCTAGAAGCACAGTCCAGATGTATTCCACACATTAAGAAAGGTGGAAAGAAGGCAAAACGATTACTGGCATGGTTAAAAGGGAAGGTGAAAGAAGCTATTTTAGCCAAAAGATCTTCATTCAAAAATTGGAAGAAGGATCCAACAGAAGAAAATAGGATAAAGCATAAACATTGGCAAGTTAAATGTAAGACATTGATAAGACAGGCTAAGAGAGAATTTGAAAAGAAGTTGGCTGTAGAGGCAAAAACTCACAGTAAAAACGTTTTTAAATATATCCGAAGCAGAAAGTCTGTGAGGGAGTCTGTTGGACCGTTAGATGATCAAGGGGTTAAAGGGGCACTTAGAGAAGATAAGGCCATCGTGGAAAGATTAAATGATTTCTTTGCTTCGGTGTTTACTGAAGAGGATGTTGGGGAGGTACCTGTTATGGAGAAGGTTTTAATGGGTAATGATTCAGATGGACTGAATCAAATCACGGTGAACCTAGAAGATGTGGTAGGCCTGATTGACAAACTGAAGAGTAGTAAATCACCCGGACCAGATGGTATACACCCCAGAGTTCTGAAGGAACTAAAAAATGAAATTTCAGACCTATTAGTAAAAATTTGTAACTTATCATTAAAATCATCCATTGTACCTGAAGACTGAAGGATAGCAAATGTAACCCCAATATTTAAAAAGGGCTCCAGGGGCGATCCGGGAAACTACATACCGGTTAGCCTGACTTCAGTGCCAGGAAAAATAGTGGAAAGTATTCTAAACATCAAAATCACAGAACATATAGAAAGACATGGTTTAATGGAACAAAGTCAGCATGGCTTTACCCAGGGCAAGTCTTGCCTCACAAATCTGCTTCACTTTTTTGAAGGAGTTAATAAACATGTGGATAAAGGTGAACCAGTAGATATGGTATACTTGGATTTTCAGAAGGCGTTTGACAAAGTTCCTCATGAGAGGCTTCTAGGAAAAGTAAAAAGTCATGGGATAGATGGCGATGTCCTTTCGTGGATTGCAAACTGGCTAAAAGACAGGAAACAGAGAGTTGGATTAAATGGACAATTTTCTCAGTGGAAGGGAGTGGACAGTGGAGTGCCTCAGGGATCTGTATTGGGACCCTTACTTTTCAATATATTTATAAATGATCTGGAAAGAAATACGACGAGTGAGATAATCAAATTTGCAGATGACACAAAATTGTTCAAAGTAGTTAAATCACAAGTAGATTGTGATAAATTGCAGGAAGACCTTGTGAGACTGGAAAATTGGGCATCCAAATGGCAGATGAAATTTAATGTGGATAAGTGCAAGGTGATGCATATAGGGAAAAATAACCCATGCTATAATTACACAATGTTGGGTTCCATATTAGGTGCTACAACCCAAGAAAGAGATCTAGGCGTCATAGTGGATAGCACATTGAAATCGTCGGTTCAGTGTGCTGCGGCAGTCAAAAAAGCAAACAGAATGTTGGGAATTATTAGAAAGGGAATGGTGAATAAAACGGAAAATGTCATAATGCCTTTGTATCGCTCCATGGTGAGACCGCACCTTGAATACTGTGTACAATTCTGGTCGCCACATCTCAAAAAAGATATAATTGCGATGGAGAAGGTACAGAGATGGGCTACCAAAATGTTAAGGGGAATGAAACAACTCCCCTATGAGGAAAGACTAAAGAGGTTAGGACTTTTCAGCTTGGAGAAGAGACGACTGAGGGGGGATATGATAGAGGTGTTTAAAATCATGAGAGGTCTAGAACGGGTAGATGTGAATCAGTTATTTACTCTTTCGGATAGTAGAAAGACTAGGGGGCACTCCATGAAGTTAGCATGGGGCACATTTAAAACTAATCGGAGAAAGTTCTTTTTTACTCGACGCACAATTAAACTCTGGAATTTGTTGCCAGAGGATGTGGTTAGTGCATTTAGTATAGCTGTGTTTAAAAAAGGATTGGATAAGTTCTTGGAGGATAAGTCCATTACCTGCTATTAAGTTCACCTAGAGAATAGCCACTGCCATTAGCAATGGTAACATGGAATAGACTTAGTTTTTGGGTACTTGCCAGGTTCTTGTGGCCTGGATTGGCCACTGTTGGAAGCAGGATGCTGGGCTTGATGGACCCTTGGTCTGACCCAGTATGGCATTTTCTTATGTTCTTATGGCACCCTTCATATTGAAGAAATTGAACTATTGTTGTTAGAGAAATCTATCCACCCGGTAATCTTAGGACTACCCTGGCTCCAACGTCATTTCCCCCAATTTGAATGGGGGTCACTCCAGCTGGTGGAATGGGGCGCCACCTGCCATCAGTCCTGCTTACAAAAGGTGGTGCCACCCTCTGTGATTCCTTTGGCGACTACCTCCTCAGGTATACCAGCTCCTTATGCAGACTTTGAAGATGTGTTTTCAAAGCAGAAGGCAGACCTTCTACCACCTCTTCAGAGGTTCGACTGCCCTATCGAACTTCTGCCTGGGACCACGCCTCCCCGAGGGCATAATTATCCTCTGTCCCTTCCTAAGACCATGGCTAGGCAGAGTACATCCAAGAGAACCTTGGTAAAGGGTTCATTCGTCCCTCAACATCTCCTGCCGGTGCAGGATTTTTCTTCATTATGAAGAAAGGCGGATCCCTACGGCCGTGTATCGATTATCACAGCTTAAATGCCATCACCTGCAAAGATAAATATCCATTGCCCTTGATCTCTGAGTTATTTTATCAATTACATGGAGCTTCTATTTTCACCAAATTGGATCTATGTGGAGCTTACAACTTGATTCGTATCCACTCCGATGCTTTCAACACCAGAGATGGGCATTACGAATATCTGGTGATGCCCTTTGGCCTCTGTAATGCTCCCGCGGTATTTCAACGAATGATTAATGAAATCTTCAGAGATCTACTATATGTTAAGGTTCTGGCATACCTTGACAACATCCTTGTCTTCTACAAAGACCTGGCTACATACCGCACCGATGTCCGCATGATTCTTCAACGTCTCTGCGAAAACTGTCTTTTTGCAAAATTGGATAAATGCCTGTTTGAAAAATCCAGCTTGCCCTTTCTAGGGTATATAATTTCGCAACGGGGTTTTTCAATAGACTCCGAAAAACCCAAAGGAATCCAAGCTTGGTCTTAGCCCGTGGGTCTTAAAGCCCTACAATGATTTCTAGGATTCACGAAAAGGACTGGGAAAGAGCATCAGCTCATTGGTTCTTATTTGCTGGCTGATATCTGAAGCAGTTAAAAAATAGAGACCATCGGCCTGTCAAGGATTTAGGTGCTGGGACTGTGGAAGATATTCCAGATTCTTATGGTCTGTGAAAATCATGATTTGTTGTCTACTCCAATCAAGGAGATGGCACCACTCTTCCAGGGCCAGTTTCAAGGCCAAGAGTTCTGTGTCCACAATATTATAATTCCTATATGTGGGGATGAACTTCTTGGGAAAGAAAAAGCATGGCATAAGGATTGCTTGATTATTATGTTGAGCAAAGAGAGTCCCTACCCCAATAGCAGAGGCATCTATCTCAACAATAAAGGGTCTAGAGGGATCCAGATGTTGGAGACAGGGATCTCGTAGAAATGCCTGCTTGAGAAGGTGGAAGGCTTGTCTTGCTTCTTTGGACAACATCTGGAATCAGCACCTTTTTAGAAAAAGCAGTGAATGGGGCCACCAGAGAGGAGTATCTATGCACAAACTCTCAATTTTAATTGGCAAAGCCAAGAAATCTTTGCAGTGCTTTGAGCCCAATGGGCTGGGGCCAGTTTTGAATAGCTTTTACTTTCTCCAGGTCCATACATAGACCATGCCGAGAGATGATGTAACCAAGGAAGGAAAGTTCAACCTGATCAAAGGTGCACTTTTCGAGTTTGGTCTATAAGCAGTTTGTTGCGACTGTTGCTGCCCGATGTCTCCACTCCGCCCACCTTACCGCATTGGTCACTCCCTCCATGGTTGATGGAAGGCTGGCTGCCGCGGCGTCTCTCTGTCAACCTCGTCCGGCGTCCCCGGACCGGCCCGACGCTGCTATCCATCATGTTGACCTGATGCTTAGGGGCGCGCGCGGCATGGCCCTGCCTCAAGTCCCAGAAGTGGCGCAAACCTCAGGGGTATCCCCCTGAGATGACGTCATCTCTTCAGATATTTTAAGGTCTCTGAATTGTGAACAAGTCGAGTTAGCAAGGAATGGGAATGGACTCGCTACGACTTTCCAAGCTACTCTGCCTCCTCGGACTTACCAGGGGTACCCGCTCCTCGGGGGCCTTGCTCTCTCTCTTACTTTGTAGGTTGCAGTCTGGAACTGGTACTCGCTCCTCGAGGGCCCTTGTTCCCGGACTTCTTCGGAATTCACTTCTGCCTGGAAGTCATCGCTGCCTACTACATCTGTGAGTTACGATCGCTCTCTCAGAGCTTTCCCTGGAACCAGGTACTCGCTCCTCGAGGGCCTACTTCATTCCAGCTCCTGGGCTTCTATGAGACATTGTGTGAGTGTTACCATCAGGTTCTGTCCATGAACTCTGCATACCCTGCCTACTCACTATAATTCAGTTTCTCTACAGCTCAGCCTCCAGGGATCGCTGTTCCAGTATCTGAGGGACTACAGCCCAGCCGGGCATTCCAGCTCACTACTGCCACCTCTGGTGGTTCAGTATGCTGTCTAATAAAAGAACTAGTGTGTGTCTGTCTCCTAACTCTAAGCCTGACTGGTGGTCCCTCTCGGGATCTTTCCCCTGGGGCGTGGTCATCTGCCACTGGTCCAAGGATCCACTCACAAGTCTCCTAAATAATAACACAGTTCTCCTGAAGCCTCTGCTAAACTAGTTTTATATGCTTGTGGTGCTGTGCCAGGGTACGAGAGCAGATGAGAATGTCAACCAGATAGACTATGATAGGGGAATACAGAAGGTCCTTGATGATCTCATTGAACATATTTTGGAAGACAGCAGGAGTAATGCACAGGCCAAATAGCATGACCAGATACTCTTAATGGCTGTCACAGGTGTTAAATGCCGTCTTCCATTCATCTCCTTCCCATATTTGAATAAGATTATAGGCTCTTTTGAGGTCCAGTTTAGTGAAAATTTGTGCTCCATGCAGGCAGTCAAATAGTACCATGAGGTGTAATGGATACTTGTTCTTCTGGGTTATGGTCTTGAGTCCTCTATAATCTAGAAGAGAGCCATTTTTAAGAATATAAGAACATGAGAAATTGCCATTCTGGGTCAGACCAAGGGTCCATTAAGCCCAGTATCCTGTTTCCTACAGTACCCAAACACTAAGTAGATCCCATGCTACTGATGCCAGTAATAGTGGCTATTCCCTAAGTCAACTTGATTAATAACAGTTCATGGACTTCTCCTCCAAGAACTTACCCAAACGTTTTTTAAACCCAGCTACACTAAGCCCACATATCCAAAAAGGTAAAGAACGGTTTTAATAAATTGAGATTGTTGAAACTTTTAAAACCAATGCTTTCACAATTTTAGATATGTTTTACAGATGTTACTGTTTTCAGGGCTTGACTATTGCAATTCTACAATGTTGGGACTTCCTAAAACAACTATACGGCCTCTTCAGGTGATTCAAAATGTAGCAGCAAGGATATTAACAAATACTAAGAAAAGAGATCATATTACGCCAGTTTTAAAATCGTTACACTGGCTACCAGTTGAATATAGGATTAAACATAAAACTTTATATATGATTCATAAGATCATTTATGGAGATAAAACAGACTGGCTGAATACAAACATTAAACTGCATGACCCCCAACGAGAACTCAGATCATCTAATAAAGGATTACTATCAGTACCTACTGTTAGATCTGCTCACTTGAGCGAAGTGAGAGAAAGGGCCATTTCAATAGCAGGGCCGAAGCTCTGGAATAATTTGCCACTGGAACCTAGAATGCAGGATAACCTGAAGAAATTTAAGAAAGACTTGAAAACATGGTGCTTTCAGCAAGCATATGGAATTAATGCTCAGGATGATATATAAGTCAGCAGTCCATCAGATGATCCTATTTTCTATCTTCTTAACTATATTTATGTTATTTTAGTTTTTATTTTATGAGTAGATTGTAGCTATCTTATTATTTTTATTGAAGTTTTTATTGTATTTATTCTGTTTTTCAACTGTTATATAATAGTTTATATTATGTAAACCATAAAGATAGAACCTTGTGTTCTTTGTAACGGTATATAAAAATTGCATAAATTGCATAAATAAATAAATAACTGCACTAACCACATCATCTGGCAACAAATTCCAAAGCTTAATTGTGCATTGAGTGAAAAAGATTTTCTCTGATTAGTTTGAAATGTGCTACTTGCTAACTTCATGGAGTGCCCCCTAGCCCTTCTATTATCTGAAAGGATAAATAACCGATTCACATTTACCCATTCTAGACCTCTCATGATTGTAAAGACCTCTACATATCCCCCTCAGCTGTCTCTTCTCCAAGCTGAACAGCCTTAACCTCTTTAGCCTTTCTTCATAGGGGAGATGTTCCCTTCCCTTTTTCCCTTGTCCACAAAGAAGAATCTGAACCCTGCAGGAGATGAGGAAGGGCAGATAAAGCCTTGCTTCAGGTTTTCCTGAGTGTAGGTGGACATGGCTAAGGTTTCAGTGCCTGAGAGCAGAGAGACCCTGACCCTAGAGGGCTTATTCGTGGGAGCAGGTCAATTGGATAGTCATAAGACCTATGAAACAGCAGGGTCTCTGCTTGCTGCTTACTGATAACATCCAAAATCTCTGTGTATGGAGCAGGAAGGCTCGGGAGGTCTGGGATCTGTGTCTCAGCTAGGGTGAACAGTGGGAGGATCTGAGAGAGATAATGATCTTGGCAGGAAGTTCCCCAATGAGCAATCTGGAGAGCCCCCAGTCCTTGGAGGGATTGTGAAGCATTTGCCAGAACAATCCAAGCATGATGGGATTGATGGCCTGGGAGATACCCTCCTGTGCAGCCACCAATAAGCAGCCAGGAAGAGGTTTGTCATATACCGAAGAGATGGTCATTGCTTTGTCCAAAGACACTATTGGAAGATTCGGTTGTCAGACCAATGCTGCATCTTTAAAGTTGTCACTAGCTCTGCAATCCAAAAAGGCTTCAGTTTGCATCTTGGTAAACTGGAAGAAAAGGCAAACTGGCATGAGTAGCTGTGGAGCGGACAAAGGTAGACCTAGGGTTGCCTCTCCAATCAACCCTAGACTCTGAAGTTTTCTGCCTTTCCTGGGCAACGGTTGTCAAAGTGCCCTAGGCTGCACAATAAAGGCAGAGGATGAGTCATCTATGCCTCTTTGGAGAGGAGGGATCTCCCATGTTGCATGGGATATTTCGAGGCAATGACAGTTGGTACATCTGTCATGGTGATCAGAGGCCACTGGAACTTGGGTGCCAGTCTGAAATGCCAATGGGATGGCTCCTTCTCATGGAACTGGAGGTCCACCTATATAGCCCGGGTGATGAAGTCCTCTAATATGGGCAGCAAATCCTGGCCTGCCAGCTCATCTTTTACATGCTCTGCCAAGCTTTGCAAAAAGATGGCAGTAGGGCCGTCTTTACTCCAACAGCATTCTGAAGCCAGGCTGAGGAATTGAATGGCATAGTCACCCACTGTGCGACTACCCCAGTTATGGTGAACTCCAGTCCTTGAGTGTCACAAAAAGGCCAGGTTTTCAGGATATCCACAATGAAGATGCAGTGCATGCAAATCTTTTTCATGCATATTCATTGTGGATATCCTGAAAACCTGGCCTGTTTATGGCACTCAATGACTGGAGTTTGCCAATAATGGACTACCCTGTCTGATACAGAGCAGCTCCATAGCTGTGGATGAGGATTGATCAGGCTCGTTGAAAACCTGCCAGAACTGGTGGAGGAAGTGTCTGTCTTTCCCTCTGACCCATCCTTAGCTCAACCCTTGCTTTTTAGGCAAAAGACACATTCTCAATGAGGCTCTTATTTAAATCATACTATTACACCAGCCCTTATTGAGAGTTTAATCATCCCCTTGTAGGTCACTAGCATATTAACTAGTGAATACATCTATACATTTAATGTGCTCTAATTCCAGCTTCATTAGCAACTAAACTTAACTAGGAACTCAACAAAATTAAGATGAAAGCGCAGTCCAGCAGCAAGAGGGGGGCTTTCCAGTCTTTTGCATCGAGTATCACATGTATGATTTTTTGCCCGCCGGTGAGAGATTGTATGTGTGCACCTGGTACAAAGAGCTCATGGTTCTCAGAGAATGAGTTCAATCTTTGGAGGCTAGAGTGGCAGACCTGGAGGACCTGAGGCAGACAGAGAAGTACATTGATGAGACCTTCAGGGTCATAGTAGCTAAGTCTCAAATCCAGTCTGGCAGCCCAGGTGCTGCCTTGGATTAGAAAGGTCTCCCGGTTGGACTGTATTACCCTGGTGTAGCAGGAAGTGATCCTGTAGCAAGGATGCTCACCAGGTGATGCGTTGTCCCTTATACAGGGGATAACCTTTTTGGGGACAAGGTCTGGGATGCCATGGCTCAGATGAAAGACCAGCTTGAGACCCTCCAGCACCTTTCGGCTAGTGCCTCGGATGCTCCCTCCACGGCCAGAAGGTTGGCAAGGTAATGGGCTCATAGGTTGTTCTATCACCAGAGGAAGTACTACCCTCTGTTTTCCCATGGATGTCCTTAGCGGGTGTCCTCTAGAGGCCACTCTAAGCAGCAGCAGGTCTCTAGACCTCAGCCAGCACCTCAGCCTAGCCCTGCTATGAGGTTTTGACAGGGAGTGAGGGAGCCGGAGCCCAGTCATCATGCCCTTGGCACCAGACCCTCTAGTAGGAGGCCTTTTGCGGTTCTTTTTGGATTGCTGGCTAGCGATCTCTGACCGGTGGATCCTCTCCATCATTCGTCATGGGTATCATCTAAACTTTGTGAGTGCACTCGAGGATGCTCCCCATTCCCCTCTTGGGGTCAGTCTCCCCATCAGGAAATACTGCTGTCTGAGCTCTTCACCCGCAGACAGACCAGGGCAGTTGAGCCCATTCCTCTTTGGCAGCAGGGGTTTTACGCCTGCTATTTCCTGTTCCCCAAGAGGACTGGGGGACTCTGTCTCAGCCTTGATCTGAGAGCTTTAAACCATTTCCTCAAATGAGAGAAGTTCAAAATGCTCTTCCTTGGCACTCTGATCCCCCTCTTATAGAGGGGGGAATGGCTTTGCTCTCTCGATCTCAAAGATGCATACGCTCACATAGAGATCCATCGTCAGCAGGTGGAGTGGGCTGAAGATAGAGGCTGCTGGAACTTCACCTATACCAGCCCTCATTCCCCGTGGGTTGAGCCTTTGGGTTTTGGGGCCGGCAGGACTTAGGTGGGCTTTGAGGTTGGTTTGCGAGAGAAGTTGGTTCAGCCCAGAGACAGCAGTCAATAGGTGGCGTAGTCCTACCCTGGACAGGGTACGGTACTGGAATCCGGGCACCAATGGTACGGATAGTAGTTGGAGGTGCTCGAGCAAAGATAGGCTGAAGCCTGATAAGTCCACATCCAGGGAATATGCTAGGAGAGGCGTCAATGACAGGCTTGGATCTGGACCAGCGGCAAGAAGTAGAATTCTGAACGCGAAGAAGTCTATAGCATAGTCAATCAAGGTGATGGTCTGATCACAGAGAAGTCAGGCGTAGTCAGGCAAAGCAGAGGTCTGGGTCTGGAGATAGGCAATAGAGTAGTCAGGCATAGCAGAGGTCCGGGTCTGGAGATAGGCAATGAGTAGTCAGGTGTAGCAGAGGTACGGGTCTGGAGATAGGCAATAGAGTAGTCAGGCGTAGCAGAGGTCTGGATCTGGAGATAGGCAATAGAATAGTCAGGTGTAACAGAGGTCTGGGTCTGGAGATAGGCAGTAGAGTAGTCAGGCATAGCAGAGGTCCGGGTCTGGAGATAGGCTGAAGCGTAGTCAAACAAAGCAAAGTCGATATCCGTAGAGTCAGTCCAACACATAGACAGGGCAGGAACGATGAAGGTCAGGAACAAGGAATAGAGAGGATTCTCTATCAGCAACGAGTTCGAGGAGTACGAGGAGACCTGTTGCAAAGGCAATGCTATGGAGCGAGGCCTGAGCTTAAATACACTGGAGAGTCTGACGTCATCATCCGGGGCTGCGGCAAGGTTCCCGCCGCGGGCCCTTCAAAAGGATTAGCGATGCGCCTAGGGAGGGGTGCGGCACAAGTTGCGGCATCTCTGTGGACCACGCAGAGAGGCCCGACAAGCAATGGCATCCTGACTGACAACACTGGGGACCACGACAGAGCCAGAGACACCGTGGGTGGCCCGAAATTGAAGCCCGTGGCCCGCCGCTGCCAGCGAGCAGGAACCAGAAGCTGGAGTCCATGTAAGAAGGTGAGAGGGCCACGGACGGCACACGTAACATCCATTGCCCGAGCCAGAGTGGCTAGGAGCTAGGAGCACTGCACTGCAGGAGCCAGGGCATGAATCTGCATAGAGTCCAACTGAGCCACCAGGTGTTGAAGGATGCTAGTCATGTTGTTTAGTTGGTCTTGTTGCTGGACTTGGAGTGCCCATCTGGAAAAGCTAGAGCTGGGGACGAGTCCACTGAGCTCATGCCTCAACAAACTGTCATGGTTGTGAACCCTTGGACTATGGTATGGTTGACACAGCCTAGTAGGCAAACCTACTAGGCCCACACAGATAGCTGGTGGAAACACCCTTACAGGGACTGGAGCTGGAGCTTCACATGTACCAGCCCAATTCCCCATAGGTTGAGTTTGGATTTTAGGGGACGGGAGGGCTTAGGTGAGTATCCCTTAAGGCAGAGCTTTCCAAAGTGTGTGTCGCGACACTTCACTGTGTCGCCTGAGGTGTGCCGGTGTGTCGCACAAGCCCGGTGCACGTGACACACCGGCAAGTGCAGGGGCCGGGAACCCATGGCTCCGAGCCAGATTTGGCTCTTTTGAGGGCTGCATCTGGCTCGCAGACAAGTGTCGCCACACTTTCCCGCTGACCCAGCTGCTCCCCGGTCCTCCTCCGCCCGGACGGAACGCGGCAGGACAGCTGGAGTCAGCGGCACCGGCGTGCTCTCTTCTTCCCGCCCCCCCCCCCGAAGAGGAAGTGGAGAGTATCGGGTGAGTGCGCGGCAAGAAGAGGCCACGCTAGTGCGCTCGGCATCGGCCCGAAGAAAAGAAGACTGCAGCGCGGCTCGGAGGAAAATGAAGAGCTTCAACCGCGGCCGATGGGACTCCGCCTCTGCGAGGGCTGAAAATGAAGAGGTTAGCGTTGGGAGGAGGCTGCTGCTGCTGCCGCGAGTTCCCGGGGTGGGGGGGAGAGAGAGTGAATGAGCGAGCAATTCACTCTCTCTCCCCCACCCCCACCCCGGGAACTCGCGGCAGCAGCAGCAGCCTCCTCCCAACGCTAACCTCTTCATTTTCAGCCCTCGCGGAGGCGGAGTCCCATCGGCCGCGGCTGAACCTCTTCATTTTCCTCCGAGCCGCGCTGCAGTCTTCTTTTCTTCGGGCCGATGCCGAGCGCACTAGCGTGGCCTCTTCTTGCCGTGCACTCACCCGATACTCTCCACTTCCTCTTCCGGGCCGCGGGGCCCTGTGTGTGTGTATGAGAGAGTGAGAGATTGCATGTATGTGAATGATTGAGAGCCTGTACATGTGAAAGAGAGTATGTCTGTGATTGAGAGCCTGCCTGTGAGAGAGAGAGAGCATGAATGTAAGTTTACCATTGGGAACCTGTATGTGTAAGTTTGTGATTGAAAACCTGTTTGTGTGAAAGAGTATGTGTGTATGATTGAAATCCTTTGTGTGTGAGAGAAATCATGTGTATGTATGATTAAGAGCCTGTGTTTAAATGAGAGAGAGAGACCATGTGTGTCTGTGTGTGATTGAGAGCTGGTTTAGGTGATGGAGCATATGAGTATGTGATTGAGAGCCTGTGTTTAAATGAGAGAGAGAGACCATGTGTCTGTGTGTGATTGAGAGCTGATTTAGGTGAGGGAGCATGTGAGTATGTGATTGAGAGCCTGTGTGTAAATGAGAGAAAGAGAGGACATGTTTGTAAGCATGTGAATGAGAGTCTGTGTGTGAGAGAAAAAGACAGCATGTATGTGTGTGATTGAAAGCCTGTGTGTGTGTAAGTGTGAAAAGATAGACAGCATGTGTGTAAATGTGTAATTAAGAGCCTATATAAGTGAGAGAGAAAAAACATGTGTATATGTGAGTACTGAGAGCATGTGTGTATAGGTGTGTCATTGAGAGCCAGTGTGAGAGAGAGCGCTGGTATGTGACTGAGAGAGGAGAAAGTTCCAAGCAAACCACCCCTCCTCCTGCTAATTCAGAACAATCTCAGGAGACCTGGATATCAAACATTCCCAGGTATGCAGAGCAAAAAAATGTTTGTATCCTTATTATTTTTCATTACTGGGTCTTTGTGTCTGCTATTTTGAAATATTTTGTTGGTATCTGGAAATGTTTTATATGAGTTTTTAATTATTGGATATTCCACTCATCAGCTGTTTCGAAATATGTTCTTTTTGTTAGTACAGTTTTACTGCTGATGATTTTATATTTCTTGATTTGTTTTATAAGGATGGGTGATGTTTCTTTTTTCCTTTGTTACACTGCATACAACCTCTGGTTTGCTAGTAGACTGAATTACTGTGTCCCGAAATTATGTTTGTCTAAAAAGTGTGTCACCAACATGAAAAGTTTGGAAAGCTCTGCCTTAAGGAGTGGTCAGAGAGAGTCCAGGGACAGGAACTGGCCAAGGCAGACAGCGAGAAGATGATGTCGAGATCCAGGTCAAAGGTCATGGCAAGCAGTGAGCAGACTATATCCAGGTCCAGGCCCAGGGTCAGGGCAGGCAGCAGCAGATGAAGGCAGAGGTCAGAACCAGAGAATCAGGCCAAGACAGACAAGACAGGAAGAGGCAAGACACTGAGAGACAAGACAGAGCAAGACAGACAAGACAAGGCAAGTCTCCAAGAATAAAAGAGAATAAAGCAGGCAGACAGGGCAAGGCAATGGAGGCAGGGCAAGGGCAGGAATAAGGCAAGGCAAGACACCAGGATAATGAGACTGGGAGAGGGACAGCAAAACAAGGCACAGAGAGTAGCAACACGCACTGCAAGGCAGGAGGTCCTTTTGCTGAGGAATCTGTAGTAGCATGGCTGGGGTTTAAGTACTCAGCTGCTTGATCTGAACACTAGGTGTCAGTAAGGAGATTTCCACTGTGCGGCCTTCATGAGGTGGTGCTCTGTGCATGCACATGCTTAGAGAGCCAGTGGAGGGGGGAAGTAGTATGGCATAATGCTGGCTGGTTTGGTGGCATCCTGGGCCACAGCAGTAATTGCAGCCAGTTGCAGATCCATCCCGCGGCCGGCAAAACATTACACTAAACTACTAAACAATCCTAGCTGGAGAGCATAAAACCATCATTCCCGGACATCTAGTGAGGAAAAGCAAAGAGCTATCCATTATAATCATTGGTCTCTGGTAGTTTGTATCTGTTCATCATTTGGACTATATTTTCTGTAGAAATTTAAAGATAACTGTGGTCACATATATTGATAAGATTTGAAGATTTTAGTGTATAATAAAAACACTAGAAAAAAAGCTATAAACTACCTGAGACCGGTAATTATAATGGTAGATAGCGACTACTCTTTGCTTTATAGCATTTGATGTCCAGCTATGATGATCTTTAGTACTGTTTTATGCTTTCCAGCCAAGATTGTTTAGAAGGAGTATTTGAAGCTCCAGGGAGGAAGATTCAGAACCAATGTCAGGAAGTATTTCTTCACGGAGAGGGTGGTGGATGCCTGGAATGCCCTTCCGGAGGAAGTGGTGAAGACCAGAACTGTGAGGGACTTCAAAGGGGCGTGGGATAAACACTGTGGATCCATAAAGTCAAGAGACCGCCAATATAGAGTGGGTGGCTCACCAGAAAGATGGCTACTGCCCGGAGACAATACCCTTATTAAATAAACATACAGATGCTTACTGTGACTCCAACATCGCTCTAAGCTTCAATGGCAAGAGGAAATGTGGAAAAAAGGATTTGCTATCACAAAGAGGGGAGTAGCTGGCTTGTTACGGCAGTTACTACCCCAAACCAAATAAGCCTAATACTTCACTTTCCAAGCATATACAGCATAGTTCTCTGCTTCAACGGCAGGGGAGAAGAAAAGAGGGTTCGCACTCACAAAGCGGGGAGTAGCTGGCTTATTACGGCGGTTACTACCCCAAACCAAATGTGCCTGATACTTCGCTTTCGATGCATATCCAGCATGGCTCTCTGCTTCATGGCATGGGAGAGGCTGATACATCAAGCATTTCCAGCATAGCTCTCTGCTTCAACAGCAGGGGAATAAGAAAAGCTGAGGCTTCACGCATATCCAGAATAGCTTCAACTGCAGGGGAGAAGAAAAAAAAACAAAAAAAAAGGATTCGCACTCACAAAGCAGGGAGTAGCTGGCTTGTTACGGCGGTTACTACCCTAAACCAAAAGGGCCTGATACTTCACTTTCAATGCATAACCAGCATGGCTCTCCGCTTCAACGGCAGGAGAGAAGAAAAACAACCAATAGGGGCTGTATGACATAGTCTGGGTAAAGGGAATAAACATGGGTGTAGCTTGCTTATTGCAGCAGTTACTACCCCTACTACCCCTAACTAATCAAGCTAGGTATTTCACTTGGATGCAGATCCATCACTGCTCTCTACATTAATGGTGGGGGTGGAAGGGAAATAGAACCAAGAGTTAAGAGAAAATGATAAGTATGAGAGAAAAAAATGTGTGAAGCTTGCTGGGCAGACTGGATGGGCCGTTTGGTCTTCTTCTGCCGTCATTTCTATGTTTCTATGTTTCTATGTTTCTATGTTATATTTACTTTATAGATCTTTGTTTACTGCAATACGATAGCACATTTCTCCTAGATTAATCTTTACAGAGAAAAAAAAGTAAAAATAAACTGTGCTATCAGTACACAGGTTTAAGAAATTATATAAGGGATTATGTTACATATGCATTAGTTTAACTAATATAGATCTAAGATCTGCAGTGTGAAAGCTACATGTCAGGTTAAAGAGTCCATGCCCCAACCCATCTTAATTTGCATTAATCCATACAAAATCCTCTGTTGTCATAACTTTTGCAAATTAAGATTTAAACGCATTTTGTTGTGAGCCAAATATTCTAAAACAGGGGTTCTGAAATCTGGCCTGGAGGGTTGCAAACTGGTCTAATTTTCAGGGTGAACAAGCTATATAGATTAATCCTTTTCTTTGACCATATGTATTCATTGTGGATATCCTGTAAATTAGAGTGGTTAACAACCTTTGCCGAAAATTCCTAGTCTAAAATATCAGGAGGTGCATATTCAAAAGCATTTAGCCAGATAAATCAGAAGTTATCTGGCTAAATTAAGATTTGGGCACTTATCAGGCTAAATTCTAGCCGGCTAATAAGTTAGCCCGCTAACCCCGGGATTCATTATAGCGTAATGCTGAGTCGTGGAAAAAAAGGGGCAGGGGGCGATAGAAACATAGAAACATAGAAATGACGGCAGAAGAAAACCAAACAGCCCATCTAGTCTGCCCAGCAAGTTTTGAACTTTTTTTTTTCTCATACTTATCTGTTACTCTTGGCTCTTAGTAACCTTTTGATTCTATTTCCCTTCCACCCCCACCTTTAATGTAGAGAGCAATGTTGGAACTGCCTCTAAGTGAAATATCTAGCTTAATTAGTTAGGGGTAGTAACTGCCGCAATAAGCAAGCTACACCCATGCTTATTTGTTTACCCAGACTAAATAATTCAGACCTTGTTGGTTGTTGTCTGTATATAGATCTACTTTTCTTCATTCCCCCTGCCGTTGAAGCAGAGAGTTATGCTGGATATGCATTGAAAGTGAAGTATCTGACTTTCTCCCCTGCTGTTGAAGCAGAGAGCTATGCTAGATATGTGTGAAGTATCAGTCTTTCTCCCCTGCCGTAGAAGCAGAGAGTTATGCTGGATATGCATTGAAAGTGAAGTACCAGGCTTATTTGGTTTGGGGTAGTAAGCGCCGTAACAAGCAAGCTACTCCCCGCTTTTTTTGTGAATGCAAATCTTTTTCCACGTTTCCTCTTGCCGTTGAAGCTTAGAGCAATGTTGGAGTCGCATTAACCATGTGTATGTTTATTGAATAAGGGCATTATCTCCAGGCAGTAGCCGCCATTCCCGTGAGCCACCCACTCTTCATTCACATCTTCTAGATTTTATGGATCCACAGTGTTTATCCCACGCCCCTTTGAAGTCCTTCACAGATCTGGTCTTCACCACTTCTTCCAGAAGGGAATTCCAGGCATCCACCACCCTCTCTGTGAAGAAATACTTCCTGACATTGGTTCTGAGTCTTCCTCCCTGGAGCTTCAAATCGTGACCCCTGGTTCTGCTGATTTTTTTCCGACGGAAAAGGTTTGTCGTTGTCTTTGGATCCTTAAACCCTTTCAAGTATCTGAACGTCTGTATCATGTCACCTCTGCTCCTCCTTTCCTCCAGGGTGTACATATTTAGATTCTTCAATCTCTCCTCATAAGTCATTCGATGAAGACCATTCACCCTTTTGGTCGCCCTTCTCTGGACCGCCTCCATCTTGTCTCTGTCTCTTTGGAGATATGGTCTCCAGAACTGTACACAGTGCTCCAGGTGAGGCCTCACCAAGGACCTGTACAAGGGGATAATCACTTCCCTTTTCTTACTCGATATCCCTCTCTCTATGCAGCCCAGCATTCTTCTGGCTTTAACTATCGCCTTGTCACATTGTTTTGCCAACTTCAGATCATTAGACACTATCACCCCAAGGTCTCTCTCCTGCTCCGTACACATCAGCCTTTCTCCCCCCATCGAATACAGTTCATTCGGATTTCCACTCCCCATATGCATGACTCTGCACTTCTTGGCATTGAATCTCAGCTGCCATATCTTCGACCACTTTCCAGCTTCCTTAAATCCTGTCTCATTCTCTCCACTCCTTCCGGCGTGTCCACTCTGTTGCAGATCTTAGTGTCATCCACAAAAAGACAAACCTTACCTTCTATCCCATCCATAATGTCGCTCACAAAGATATTGAACAGGACCGGTCCCAACACGGATCCTTGCGGTACAATGCTTAAAAGCGCTCTCTCTTCAGAGAGAGTTCCATTTACCATCACACATTGTCTTCTGTCCGTCAACCAGTTTGCAATCCAGGCCACCACCTCGGCACTCAGTCCTAAGCTTCTCATTTTATTCACCAGACTCCTGTGCGGGACCGTATCAAAAGCTTTGCTGAAATCCAAGTAGATGACATCAAGTGCTCTTCCTTGATTCAATTCCTTGGTTACCCAGTCAAAAATGTCTATCAGATTTGTCTGACAGGATCTTCCCCTGGTGAATCCATGCTGCCTCTGGTCCAGCAATTCTCCGGACTGTAGATAGTTCACTATTCTCTCTTTCAACGTTGACTCCATTACTTTTCCCACCACTGAAGTGAAGCTAACTGGTCTGTAGTTACCAGCCTCTTCTTTGTTCCCACTCTTGTGAAGCGGGATCACCACCGTTCTTCTCCAGTCACTCGGTACCACTCCCGTTTCTAGGGATCTATTGAACAGGTCACACAGCGGACCCGCCAGCACATCTCTGAGCTCCCTCAGTATCCTGGGATGAACTTGATCAGGCCCCATGGCTTTGTCCACTTTCAGTTTCTCCAGCTCTTCCCATACATTTTCTACTGTAAATGGAGTTACATCTACTCCATTACCCTCCAGTTTCTTGTTAACTAGCAATGTGTGCAACCGGCCACATTGCGGCAGTGCATTTTTGCCCGCAGTAGTTACGGTGGCGCCGCACACTATCGCCCCCATACTGCCACTTGAAAAGGTGTAGTTATTTCCAGCGCTACCTCCAGTGATAATGTGTTAAACATTATCGCCCACAGCAGTACTGGGCTCAAAATATTTTAAAACCCTCCCCTTTCCCTCATTTGAATTTTATTGTCGTGATGAGGTCATTATCATGTGTGTTAGGGTGTTCTCGCACGCGACAAGGCCCTAACGCACGCGATAACGGCCTGTCGTATTTTGATAAACGACCCTGTAAGTCTGGTCGGGCCAAAGAGCTGTCTGAAAGTTTGTTGGCTAACTGCTGATAACCTTTTATTTTATTTATTTATTTAAAATCTTTTCTATACCGTCGTTAAGCTAGTTGCCGTCACAACGGTTCACAATAAGGCACATAATTTCAAACTTCAATGTGTTGAATTATATTAACAGGTACCATCAAAATACTGTAACATAGTTTCATATTAAATATTACTTAGTGGTGGTGATAAGTCATGTCAACTTTAAGTATATCAGCTATAAGATAAATTAACACTTAAGTATGGTCCTCTTTTTGCAATCTAATAGAGGTAAAGTACACTTGAGAGTGTTTTTTATATACTTTATGTAAACATCTGTATATTTTAAATCAGAAAATATGGGCAATAGATCCAGCCATTTGACTATTATCTATGATCATTCCATACATTTTAAATAGTGCTATAAATTGACTTCAAGCTGCATTTGTAACTCATCCATACTCAGTAGCTCATTAATATTAAGCAATAATACCTGATAGATTTTAATTCTTAAACTGTTAGTATTTAAAATCTGTCTACCTATTATTGAAAGGTATGAGCAGAAATCTTATATGTTAAAAAAAATAATTCAGCATAAGAAACAGGTCAAAGCTTGGGAAATATCATTGTATGTTCCAACCAATAAAAACACAAGAAGCATTCCATAAAGCTTAAAATTTTCATTATTCCTTGTATTTTATGTTATGGATTTTGTGCTGTGGTAATAGTATGAAAACTGAAACAATTTATAAAGCATTTCAAGTTATTTTTTTAAATAATGGTGCAGTGGAAAAATTTATGTAATGGGGATAAGGTGAAATGAAGCAATGATCAGAAATAATTTGTATGTGATTTTGTTCTAACCTCTGAATATGAGCTTATTTCATTCCATGTAGTTACAGTAAGCAACCTCTTCAGTCAGTAATGAATTTCCAGTATGACTTTCATCTGTTTCATTTTGTTATATGGTTTGTAAATCCTAAATTATATATATTCTTATGTTCTGCTTATTATTTTTTGAAAGATATTCTTAAATTGCAAAGAATTTTGTAAAGCAATTACATTTTTGTGAAAATGTAGAATGCAAGCAAGTCTCTCTCAGCATTCCCCATAATCTGAAAAAGAAAGAGGTCAGGGGAGAGTCATAAGTTTCAAAGAGTGTCATATACAGTCAGGAAAAATAATTTAAAATAATGTTATTTCAAGTGATCAAGCTACTTTCAATTAAACAAGGTTAAATAGAAATAACAAAGCAATTCTTTACCTTTATCAGACAAATTAACAATCTTTTAATTTTATAAAGCATCTATTGATGGCATAATTTATTCTCTAAAGAGCAAAAATAAAGATATCATTATAAATTATTTATGAATGCAATGCAGTCAGGCAAGGGATCCAGCAATGGTTCACTTGAAGATTTACATTTATCAGATGAGTTAATGTCCTATTCTTTAAACTTTGCAAGCTTGTGATCAGTCAACATCTTGCCTCATCATAAGCTGTGAAAAACATAATTTATTTTTCTCTCCACAAGAGCTACTTTAAATTTAGCAGGACAGAAAATCAAAATTCAGTTTTGAGTAAGCAAGAATGATCCAGAAGCAATACAAATTCTTTACAATAGGTGCTCTGTCTGACACTGTCCATAGCCCATTGCGTGGCAAGAGGCAGGTTATTGAAATCCATAGCGCCGCTTGCTGCTGCTATGTTTGTTGAAAGTTATCGGTTACATGTTGTATTGAGAGTGACTGTAGGCTTCTGCTACTGAATGTGGGTGCTTTTGATAGAATTACAGGATGTATTTTACAAGGTTTAAAAAAGAGAAGATCCGATGGTGCATATCCTCTCAGATGATTCCCAGGCAGCCCAAGTCTATTGTAAAGAATTTTTATTGCTTCGTGATGATTCTTGCTTATTTCAAAGCTGAATTTGTGATTTTCTGTCCTGCTGAATTGAGAGTAGCTCTTGTGGAGAGAAAACAAATATGATTTTCACAGCTGGTTCAATAAAACATTCTACGCACTTAAACCCGAAGTCATAGATTGAAAGGAACTTAGCTCATTTATGTTCTTTTCTTCTTAGATTTTATAGCTATGAACCATTCAACTTGTGACATTGCACACCATCTCCAATGCTGTGCTACTAAGTTTCAAACACCCAGCCCAACCCGATCCGACATAGGGCCATGTTTCAGCGAACCATTCGCCTGCCTCAGGGGGTCACAAGTACTCTCAAATGTTTCATTAACGGCACAAGGCTCATGTTATATTGAGAGTGATTGTGTGGTTCTTTATTTTTACAGTTTTATCAAAAAGCATAAATATTGAGGTCTCACCAGACTTATGATCACCACCCAGGATTTTAGATCCTGGGGCATCTTTAGAGGATAGAATTCGCATAGATGAACCAGACTTAGCAACACTATAATATTTATCAATTCTTAAAGATTGGTAAATTTCATAACTCAAAAGTGTAATCTTTTCAGCTGAGGTGCTAAATAACCTTTCCTCTGCATTTATAGGCTTCCCAATAACCTAATATTCTTTTAAACTTTGCCTTTATTGTTAATAAGACAAATCAGTAACAACAGAGTAAACCCATCTTGTGTGATGATTTCCTCTCAGTTCATTAACTCTTCATTTTGCCTATATAGAAAAGCATTATCCTAAATCAAAGATGTTCTTTCTTTATTCACTTTGCAAAGTTCCTGCTTCAGTTTTTGAGAATCATTATCAAATATTATTGCAATATTCAAGACATTCCTTAACTAAGGTCAAACTCTAGTTCCTGAGTGCCACAAATAGGCCAGCTTTCCAGGATATCCACAATGAATATGCACGAGAAAGATTTATCCTGCTCCATTGTATACAAATGCTGGGTCTGGCTTTGATTCTTTTTCCTTTGCTTAGAGTCAATAATGAAGGTGGAAGAGTGGAAGATTTTTTTTTCTGGTGCTTGTCTGCTTATGACCAGCTAATAGAAAGTAGTCACTGCTACAGGAGGTTGCCTTCCCCATGACCAGAGACAGTGGGCTGTGACTATTTTTGAATGGTTTTGACAAACTGTTTTTGTAATGGAGTTTTTTTCAGAGTTTTGAGAAGAAGGGACTTTTCCACCTTTCCCCAGCAGTTTGGATGCTGGAATTGCAATGGGGATATCCTACCCTTCCAGGGGAAAGATTGTTGGACATGGATGCTGGTGCAGGGGAGAGAAAAAATGCAAAGAGGAGTGGCATGGATAAGGAGACCACGGTTCTTCTGACATTAGGGGGTAGATTTTCAAACATACGCGTGCGGTTCCCGGCGCACTCACATGGATGCGCCGATTTTATAAAATGCGCACGCCGCAAGGGGTGTGTGTGAAGTTTTGCAATTTATGCATGGCGACACAATCGGGCCTTCCCCAGTTCCCTTCCAGTCTGCTCCAATTAGAAGAGAACTTCCCTAACCCTCTGCCTAACCTTCCTTCCCCTTCCCCTTCCCCTCTCCTCCCCACCCCCTAAAGCTAACCTACCTTGCATGAATTTTTTTATTTTATTACTTGCTGCTCCTGTCCCGGCCGGCCTCTGTCCTGCCCTGCCCCCCCCTGCCCAGAACACGCCCCCCCCCTGCCCAGAACACGCCCAGAACACGCCCCCGCCCCTTTCTCAGGGCGTGGAACTTGTGCATGTATCGCCACTTACGTGCGTGGCTGATTTAAAATTTGGCCGTAATTTTTTTCTCATGTTGTTTTTAATCTTTAAAATTATTGCCTTGATTTTGATTTCTAAACTAAAGTCAATTTTTGTTGCGCACCATTTTGGACTCAGAGACTCTTTTTTTTTCTTTGGGATCCCAGGACAGTGAATGGAGATGTGCTGCTATTTTTTTCTTTATTTTTCCTTATCTCTCTCTGGATCCTCCTGCAGAGCCCTGGCCCAGCAAAGAAGAGCAGTGGTCAGTGACTGAATTAAAGTCTCCACTGACATGTTCACACTAAGGGCTCATGAGATCAAGCTTCCCCTCGCCAGATGAATCCTGCCATATAGTGCCCTGAATGCAGCACATGTATTTGATTTATATTCTGCTTTTTCAGGCACCTTCAAAGAGGATTACATTCAGGTACTATAAATATTTAAGTGACCCCAGAGGGCTTACAATCTAAGGGGGGTCATTTACTAGGCCACAATATTTTATTGTGGGAGGGAAAAAATGTGCTCCCACAATATTTTCCCTCTTTGATGAAAAAATATTGCAGCGACTCCCCATGATATTATTTCTCATGGAAAAACTCCTTGAGAGGAAATATCGTGGGGAAACATGAGCTCTGCATGATGGCAGCCCTCTTCGCTCTGGGCCGCCATTGTCTTAAAGGACCAGCAGGGGCCCCAAACACCCCCAACCATGTAAACTATCCCCCCAGGGGTCTGAGTAGATCCCTGCCCACCTCTGCCACCTGTAGAGGTGGCTTAAAAGTAAAACAATTTAAAAAATCAATGTTTACAATCGAGCAGTGACGCCCCACCCCCACCCCCTACCCAAATCCCTTCCCTTTCAAAGACAACTCATTCCCCCCCCCCCTCAGGAATCCAACCTTCCTGGTTAACCCCCCCGTAGAAGCTATCCTACCCCCCCACTTTCTTAGAAGAAGTCCCTGGTAGTCTAGTGGCTCCATGAAAGGGGCAAAGGTCAGCCCGTACTATTTTGAAAGATGGCATCAATCAGCCCGAAGCTTAGGCGGCACTCTGGGCCTTACTAGATCCCAGGGATGCCCACTAGACTACCAGGGATTTCTTTTAAGGAAGTGGGGGGCTGAAGGAGGGTAGGGGGCTCCTATGGGATAATTAAAATAGAGTGACATCCAATAATTAAAAAAAAATGTTTCCAGCTCCAAAACAAAAATTGAAAAACAGCGCCCCTTTCATGGAGCCACTAGACTACCAGCGACTTCTTCTAAGAAAGTGTGTGTGTGTGTGTGTATGAGGGGAGGGGGGGGGGGGGTTTAGGATAGATTCTACGGGGGGTTAACCAGGAAGGTTAACTGGAGTAACTAGGAAGGCTGATCAAGATCAAGTGTTAAGCAATGTGCTTCCAAAGGAATTTGAAGGCTTTACTATAGACGTGAACTCACAAGTTTTACTGATCATTCTACTGTATTATTATTTATTGATTTTGTCTGAAACTCAAATGGAGTGCTGTAAATATCCATCAGTCATCTAATCAACTATGAATAAAAGAAGTTGGAAACCACCCTGATTCTCAGTGTGTTTTGTGGCTGAAAAGACTGTGATAATTGTTAGTGCTGTTTACAAGGACAGAGAGGGCGTATACAAGAACTATTGCAAAGGGGCCTTGGAATTTATTATTCCCTCCCCCAATGGGAGCCCTGGAACTCAGAAGGTAAACTCTATCCATGGAGACACAGAGAGATTGAAGGGGAGTTGTGTGCAGAAAAGGTCCATCCTCTCTTTTCCTGTGTGCCCCTGTGTGCCAGCTCAAGGATCCATCCCGCCCAGGGGGTTACAGTTCTATTACCGTCCAACATTTGAAACACACTAATACATTCCCAAACTTTTCTAATATGTTTGAGCTTTGATCTCCCTCACTGCCCTCCTTCCCATCCTACTTCTTATCACTTTTTTCTCCCTACCTTCTCAACCCTTTTCCCCTTTTGGTGCTTCCCAAACCTTTCCTGGGGTCCCCACAGACAGTCAGGTTTCAGGATATACACTATGGATATGCACAAGATAAATATGCAAATCATGGAGACTCAGTGTATGCAAATCTGTCTCATGCACATTCATTCCGGATATCCTGAAAATCCGACTAGCCGTGGGGTCCCCAGGACAGGTTTGGGAAGCCCTGCCCTAGAGGAAAGAAAAGGATGGGAAGGGGGAATATGTGTATCTAATGCAGACATTTCAGTGGAGAAGAAGATCTAGATAAGAAGCTGGAGGGAGGTAGACTCGGTGGAAGAAAGCATTTCTTCAGAGAAACAACAATCCATTGGAGGTGGTAAGTGGTAAGGGGATTGAAGAAAGAGTGGGGCAAGCATAATGAGTTCTTAGTAAGTAAGAGAAGTAAGAGTAATATAGAAAAAGCAAGCAATCTGCAGTGTTGCAGTAGGGAGGAAGAATGTGCATTACAAATAGACCTTGCAGTCAGTATCTGCCATCATGTTCTCTGTTTCCCTTTAAATCATTCTTCAGTGAACTCTTGAAAACAAGACAGAAAATCTAAATACTTGCTACTGGTAGCCCCACAGTACAAGTATATTCATTTTCTTATTTTATTGGTGGGGATACTTGCTGTTGCTTAAACATAGAAACATAGAAATGACGGCAGAAGAAGACCAAACGGCCCATCCAGTCTGCCCAGCAAGCTTTCGCACTTTTTTTTTCTCTCATACTTATCTGTTACTCTTGGCTCTTAGTAACCTTTTTTATTCTATTTCCCTTCCACCCCCGCCAATAATGTAGAGCAGTGTTGGAACTGCATCTAAGTGAAATAGCTTAATTAGTTAGGGGTATTAACCACCACAATAAGCAAGCTACACCCATGCTTATCTGTTTATCCAGACTATGTAATTCAGTCCTTGTTGGTTGTTGCCTGAATATAGATCCACGTTTCTTCATTCCCCCCTGCCATTGAAGCAGAGAGCTATGCTGGATATGCGTGAAGTGTCAAACTTTCTCCCCTGCCATTGAAGCAGAGAGCTATGCTGGATATGCGTGAAGTGTCAGACTTTCTCCCCTTTATAAACATAAAGTTAATAGACTATACTAGTGATTCCCAACCCTGCCCTGGGGGCACACTTTAACTCATCTGCTTTTCAGGATATCCTTATTGAATATCCATGAGATATTTACATCACATACTATTAAGCTGCCTTAAGCATGATTGGAAAGCAGGTCTAAAAATGTAAGTAAATAAAAAATAAAGATAAGATAAGTTTTCATACTCTGGAGACTCAGCGCATGCAAATCTATCTCATGCATATTCGTTCTGATTATCCTGAAAGCCAGATTGCTTTCAGGACAGGTGCTGCTTCCAATTGAGGAACCTTCGTTCCCTGTAAATAGTTACCCAGTTACTGTTTGTTGATGTTTATTTCTTGTATGCAAAGTTTACTGTTCTATGTAATGGCAGTGCCAAAAGTTCTGTATAATGACACTGTCAAAAAGTTTTAGTTATCTGTAAACCGATACGATGTGCAAACGGCTATCGGTATATAAAAACCTATAAATAAATAAATAAATAAATAAGACAAGGTTGAGAATATGTTTATGGGATCAGTGCAAGACTATTAGGCACCTTAGGCAAACCTTCATCTTACGCCCCCTCCCCCACCGAGAATTACCTACTGGCAGCAGTTCCAGTACAGCAATTCCTTCTTTGGCATAGCGCCCCCTCAATGTCTTCTCTTACCTTCTGCCAAGCATCTCCCTCTCGTGCCCTGCCCATAGTGCCAAGTATGCCTCCTCTTTCTCTTCCCCCCCTGCCCAGTATCTCTTCTTGCCCCACTTCCCATGGTATTCTCTTTCCTCTCCATTCAATGTCTTTGCTGGGTAGTGAACAGGGCAGTTCCTCAGAGGTGGCTGCAGCCTGGGAGCCATCTAGCGGACTCATTTGTGACTAAAGTGAAGAGCAGGCTGCAGGGCTGTCCAGAAGGTTTGGATCTGCCAGACAACCGACGTCAAGAGGAAGTGATGGGTCCGCCTGGTGGACCCCAATCTGCCAGTGATAGACATCAAGAAGAGGCCATGTGGCTGCCCGGCAGATCCCAACCCACTGGGAACAGGCTGTGAGGAAAAGGCCATGGGACCCCATTTGCTGGTGGTGGAAGAAGTGAAGAGGAGGATCTGAGGCTGCCAGGGGATCCCAAGCAAAAAAGAGCTAGAAAGGCCCATTTGAGTGAGAACAAGTGTGTGAGTGTGAGCGAGGGAATGTGTATCTTTATGAGCAATCACATTCACCGGCTCTTATACATCCAATGTACTCCAGGCACCAATATATAGACTATATAACAAACTATTACTGTGTCTGATTTCTCTTTAAATATTTTTTAGTCCAGCCATCATACTATAATAGACCTCGACCGTATATTTTACCTCGACCCTATGAGTAGTGGTCCTACAAAAATTATTTAGTCTATTATAGTATGATGGCTGGACTAAAAAATATTTAAAGAGAAACCAGACACAGTAATAGTTTGTTATATAGTCTATGTTTATGAGCATGCATGAATGTAACTCACCTTGAACTAGCAATGAATAGGCGTGAACTAAATACACAATACATAAATATCTGTGTGTGTGAGAGAGGGAATGTGCATGTATGTGTGTATGTGTGAGAGAGGGAGTGTGTATATGTTTGTATGAGCATGAATGTGTGTGTGAGAGGGAGCATGCATGTGTATGTGTAAGCATGTATGTGTGTGTGTATGTAAGAGGGAGCATGTATATGTATTAGCATGTGTGTGTGTCTGTGTCTGAGCAAATATTTGAGTGTGTGTGAGAGAATAAGTGTGTGTGTGTATATTTATTTATTTAAGATTTTTATATACCGGTATTAGTGTGCAAACATCATACCGGTTTACATTACAACTGAAAGATTTGAAATTACAATGAACAGGGGAGGGGGGAGGAGTAAAAGGAATCACAGAGGTACAGTAGTACCGAAGGTTCAAAACAATAACAGTAAAACGGTAAACACAATAAATTATCTACAATGGTGCAACTATATACAGAGGGACCAAGAAGGAGATTATATACAGGGGTCCTGAAGGAATATAGGAAGATGTCAATGCTTAAAGATTAATAAATTCAGAGGTGTATGGGAGCAAGTATTAGAGGGGGGGAGGGCTATGAATGCGAACTATTCTGGGTATGCTTGTCAGAAGAGCCAGGTCTTTAGTTTCTTTCTGAATTTAGAGTAGCATGGCTCAAGTCTAAGAACAGTCGGGAGAGAGTTCCATTGTTTGGGGCCTGCAATGGAAATTGCGCGGTCCCTTGTGGTGGAGAGGTGGGCTTTTTTCAGAGGGGGTACTGTTAGAGTTCCTTTGTTGACAGACCTGGTGGGTCGATCAGAATGTGTAAGGCAAAAGGGCTCATCAAGCCAGTTGGAGTTGTAGGAGTAAATGGATTTGTGAATTATGGAAAGAATTTTAAATAGTATGCGGGATGTTATAGGGAGCCAGTGGAGGTCTTTGAGTATGGGAGTGATGTGATCGGATTTCCGTGTGTTTGTGATGACCCTGGCGGTAGCATTTTGAAACATTTGTAAAGGTTTAGTGGTGGAGGAGGGTAGTCCAAGGAGAAGGGCATTACAGTAATCGAGCCTTGAGGAAAGAGTAGCTTGGATAACAGTTCGGAAGTCGTGATAGTGGAGGAGGGGTCTAAGTTTCTTTAGGACATTGAGCTTATATATATGTATATGTGTGTGTATATTAGAGATAGAGAGGAGAAAGTCTTTGTGTTCCTCCCATCCCACTAATCCACAACAATCTCATGGTGTCTGTAAATAAATGTTCCCAGGCATGGAGAGTAGGGGATTTTTTTTAGACTTATTAGTTTTAATTACAGGGTGTTATTCGATGTGTCTGATGTTTTGAAATATTTTATTGGTGTCTGGGAAATTTTAAAAAAATTATATGAGCTTTTAGTTATTAGATGTTCTAGTCATCAGCTATTTTGAAATATTTATTCTTTTTATATGTATGGTTTGATGTTGTGAGATTAAGAACATAAGAAATTGCCATACTGGGTCAGATCAAGGGTCCATCAAGCCCAGCATCCTTTTTCCAACAGTGGCGAATCCAGGCTACAAGTACCTGGCAAGTACCCCAAAACTAAGTCTATCCCACGCTACTGATGCTAGTAATAGCAGTGGCTATTTTCTAAGTCAACTCAATTAATAGCAGGTAATGGACTTCTCCTCTAAGAACTTATCCAAACCTTTTTTAAACTCAGCTCACTAACTGCAATAACCACATCCCCTGGCAACAAATTCCAGAGTTTAATTGTGTGTTAAGTGAAAAAGAATTTTCTCTGATTACTTTTAAATGTGCTACATGCTAACTTCATGGATGCCCCCTAGTCCTTCTATTATCTGAAAGAGTAAATAACCGATTCACATCTACCCGTTGTAGACCTCTCGTGATTTTAAAGACCTTTATGATACCCCCCTCAGCTGTCTCTTCTCCAAGCTGAACAGCCCTAACCTCTTTAGTCTTTCCTCATATGGGGAGCAGTTCCATCCCCTTTATCATTTTGGTCGCCCTTCTCTGTACCTTCTCCATTGCAACTATATCTTTCTTGAGATGCGGCAACCAGAATTGTACACAGTACTCAATGTGTGGTCTCACCATGGAGCAATACAGAGGCATTATGACATCCTCCGTTTTATTCATCATTCCCTTCCTAATAATTCCTAACATTCTGCTTGATTTTTTGTAATGGAGTGTTGTTTTGTCTGCAGGTAATACAGGATTTAGCAGCGAGATTGTTTTTTTTCCTGTCTATGACAAGTAAGCGTGTGATCTTTATTGATACACCTACGTTGGCTGGCCATTAAGGAACATATACAGTTTAAGATCATGGTATTAATGTTCAAGATCAAACAGGGGACTGGGTCTGGATATCTTAAAAAGTTGGTTAAGCTCCATGCTCCTAAATAGGATTCTCTGCTCAGCACAGAGAGTTCTTTTTTCTAAATCTACAATCAGAGAGGTGTGAACAGTGGACTGCAGAAGAAGAGTAATCTCAGTGATGGGACCAGAATTATTCAATTCTGTCCTGTTGGATATTAAGCTTCAGGCCAATTATCTGGCACTTAGAAAGTATTATGTTTGGCTGGCCGCGGAATAGGCCTGCAACCGGCTGCACTCTTAAATTCATCCCAGTAAATTCTTGGCATGACAGGAATGACGCCGCATGCCAACAGGCCTCAGCTTCCAACGCGGCTTCAATGCTGCCTGAATGCTACCATGCTCCTTCCCCTCCCCGGGGTCACCAAAAGGCATACGCGTGCAGTGCATATCATCTCTTAAAGATCCTACAGTAGGAAGCCCTGACTATATAAGGATTCCCTAGACTGCCTAACATTGCAACAGGTCTCCTGCATAGAACAGTGCATGTTGCCTCTGCGTTTCTTTTGTTCTGAATTTCATTGTTCCAGCTGGGCCTTGCCTAAATTATTTCATCCAGCCTTGCCTTACCCAGCCTGTCCTGTCCAGTGTCTCCTCTCCTGTCCTCATCCATCCTGCTGCCTGATCTCTTAGTATTGACTTCTTCTCTTGGACCTAACCACACTAGCCTGCTGCCTGGACCTGACTATTGCCTTGGATCTGACTACTCTTGCCTGCCACCTGGATCTGACCATTGCCTTAGATCTGACTGCGCTTGCTGATGCCTGGATTTGACCATTCCCTTGGACCTGACTATGCTTGCTTGCCATCTGCCATGAATATTGGCCTGCTCCCCATATCTCCACTGTGCTGCCTGTTCTGACCTCAGTGTATTTGACTCTTGCTCATGCATCACCCTAGGGATCCACCGAAGTCCTGCCGACTGCCAGAACACAAGGGCTCAACCTGCGGGGGAGATGACTAGTATAAGGGAAGCTCCAGTATGTCCCACTTCAGGGCGCATTCACCATCTGTCGGCATAGGCCTTGTAGGTTTGCCTACAAGGTTGTGTCAACTATGCCACAGCACTAAGGGCTCACTCCCTCATCATCCACAGAAAGAGAGTGAAGGCTAGTTATTTCCAGATGGGGGTTGCTAATCTTAGTGGAGGAAGTAGTGAACTAGTGGTCTTTCTCCAAGCTCTTTGAAGGGTTTTAAGTTGCGCAGATTTTTATATTTTCCTTTTATTTTCTTATATTTTAATAATATGTTATTTTGTTTTATATTTAGCTATTTTTATTGTTGATTTGTAGCGTGTTCTCTTCTATTTTTGATATGTGTTTGTACACCGTTCCAATCAATTTATGCTGTGTGCATGGTATACAAAAGACAGTGAAATAAATAAATAAATACAGGTCTTGATTTTATTGTTTGATGTTTATGAGGAAAATATTTGGTTTTCTATTGTTGCACTGCATATAGATTTCAGTTTTTGTCTGCACATTTCTAATTATAACTTATAGACTTTATACTTTGTATTTGGTTAGGGTCTGTCTATGTTCTGCATGTGTGACCAAGGTGAGATATTTTTCAATCAGTTAGATTATGTGTAGAGATCTATAGTTGTCCTGCTTGTTCTGTTTCTCTAATATGAGGTTATTGGTGTTTTAAGACCTGGTGTAATATTTTCACTGTCCTTTTTCATGTAAAATCTGTTATTATGAATGCATAATTTTTAATACTGTATGGAGAAGGCCATGGGAGAAGGGTGGATGTGCAAGGTTTACCTAGTGAGCCTAATATCCATGCACCAGCCTTAGGGGTGAATTTTCAAAATGTTATGTGTGTAAAAATTGGTGTATATGCATGTAAGTAGCTTCTGCTCATGTAGTCTGTATTTTATAAAAATTGAAATCACATGTGTAATTTCACATTTGTGCGCACATATATGTGCGTAGAAAAGGGGTGATTTAGTGATGTTCCAGGGTGGGGCCAACATTTACGTGCATAAGTTGTTATTTTAAAAGACATGCACTTAGGTAAGTCCACTTACTCATGCAATTCAATACCTGCTAATTATCTGATGTAAGTGATATTAAACATGTTTATTATGTAATATTGACTGAGTGGGAGGTCTGGGTGAACTAGAGGATGTTCATGCTGAAGAACCAGGAGGGTCCAGGGAAGGATTAAGGGAAAATATTGGCTCAGAGGATTTTTATCCATACTGGCCCATGGATGAACAATTGCGCATACAAAAAAAGAACATAAGAACATGCCAAACTGGGTCAGACCAAAGGTCCATCATGCCCTGTATTCTGTCTCCAACAGTGGCCAATCCAGGCCATAAGAACCTGTCAAGTTCCCAAACACTAAGTCTATCCCATGTTACTGTTGATAGTAATAGCAGTGACTATTTTCTAAGTCAACTCAATTAATAGCAGTTAATGGACTTCTCCTCCAAGAACTTACCCATTCATTTTTTAAACACAGCTACACCAACTACACTAACCACATTCCCTGGCAACAAATTCCAGAGTTTAATTGTGCATTGAGTGAGAAAGAACTTTCTCTAATTAATTTTAAATGTACCATATGCTAACTTCGTGGAGTGCCCCCTAGTCCTTCTATTATCTGACAGAGTAA
This sequence comes from Rhinatrema bivittatum, assembly GCF_901001135.1. Classification (NCBI taxonomy): domain Eukaryota; kingdom Metazoa; phylum Chordata; class Amphibia; order Gymnophiona; family Rhinatrematidae; genus Rhinatrema; species Rhinatrema bivittatum. The sequence continues at coordinate 70,504,031 of NC_042620.1, read as the reverse complement.
ATAACTGATTCACATTTACCTGTTCTAGGCCTCTCATGATTTTAAAAACCTCTATCATATCCCCCCTCAGCCATCTCTTCTCCAAGCTGAAAAGTACTAACCTCTTTAGTCTTTCCTCATAGGGAAGCTGTTCCATCCCCTTTATCATTTTGGTTGCCCTTTTCTGTACTTTCTCTATCGCAACTATATCTTTTTTGAGATGCGGCGACCAGAATTGTACTTAGTATTCAAGTTGTGGTCTAACCGTGGAGCGATAGAGAGGCATTATGACATTTTCCGTTTTATTCACCATTCCCTTTCTAATAATTCGCAACATTCTGTTTGCTTTTTTGACTGCCGCAGCACACTGAACCGATGATTTCAATGTGTTATCCACTATGACCCCTAGATCTCTTTCTTGGGTGGTAGCTCCTAATATGGAACCTAACATAGCATGGGTTATTTTTCCCTTTATGTATCACCTTGCACTTATCCACATTAAATTCCATCTGCCATTTGGATGCCCAATTTCCAGTCTCACAAGGTCTTCCTGCAATTTATCACAATCTGCTTGTTATTTAACTTCTCTGAATAATTTTGTATCATCTGAAAATTTGATTACCTCACTCATCGTATTCCTTTCCAGATCATTTATAAATATATTGAAAAGTACTGGGCCCAATACAGATCCCTGAGGCACTCCACTGCCCACTCCCTTCCACTGAGAAAATTGTCCATTTAATCCAACTCTGTTTCCTATCTTTTAGCCAGTCTGTAATCCACGAAAAGACATCGCCATCTATCCCATGACTTTTTACTTTTCCTAGAAGCCTCTCATGAGGAACTTTGTCAAACACCTTCTGAAAATCCAAATACACTACATCTACCGGTTTACCTTTCTCTACATGTTTATTAACTCCTTCAAAAAAGTGAAGCAGATTTGTGAGGCAAGACTTGCCTTGGGTAAAGCCATGCTGACTTTGTTCCATTAAACCATGTCTTTCTATATGTTCGGTGATTTTGATATTTAGAACACTTTCCATTATTTTTCCTGGCACTGAAGTCAGGCTAACTGGTCTGTAGTTTCCCGGATCACCCCTGGAGCCCTTCTTAAATATTGGGGTTACAATAGCCACCCTCTAGTCTTCAGGTATAATGGATGATTTTAATGATAGGTTACAAATCTTTACTAATAGGTCTGAAATTTAATTTTTTAGTTCCTTCAGAACCCTGTGGTGTATACCATCCAGTCCAGGTGATTTAATACTCTTCATTTTGTCAATCAGGCCTACCACATCTTCAAGGTTCACAGTGATTTGGTTTAGCCCATCTGAATCATTACCCATGAAAACCTTCTCCAGAACTGGTATCTCCCCAACATCCTCTTCAGTAAACACTGAAGCAAAGAAATGGTTCAATCTTTCCATGATGGCCTTATCTTCTCTAAGTGCCCCTTTAACCCCTTGATCATCTAACAGTCCAACTGACTACCTCACAGGCTTTCTGCTTCGGATATATTTTAAAAAGTTTTTACTGTGAGTTTTTGCCTCTACAGCCAACTTCTTTTCAAATTCTCTCTTAGCCTGTCTTCTCAATGTCTTACATTTAACTTGCCAACGCTTATGCATTATCCTATTTTCTTTTGTTGGATCCTTCTTCCAATTTTTGAATGAAGATCTTTTGGCTTAAATAGCTTCTTTCACCTCAACCTTTTAACCATGCCAGTAATTGCTTTGCCTTCCTTCCACCTTTCTTAATATGTGGAATACTTCTGGACTGTGCTTCTAGGATGGTATTTTTTAACAATGACCATGCTGCAAGCCCAGGGAGAGCCCACAAGATGGCCGCCTGAGCATAAGAACATAAGAAATTGCCATGCTGGGTCAGACCAAGGGTCCATCATGCCCAGCAACCTGTTTCCAACAGAGGCCAAAACCAGTCCACAAGAACCTGGCAATTACCCAAACACTAAGAAGAACCCATGCTACTGATGCAATTAATAGCAGTGGCTATTCCCTAAGTATAATTAATTAATAGCCATTAATGGACTTCTCCTCCAAGAACTTATCCAAACCTTTTTTGAACCCAGCTACACTAACTGCACTAACCACCTCCTCTGGCAACAAATTCCAGAGCTTTATTGTGCGTTGAGTGAAAAAGAATTTTCTCCGATTAGTCTTAAATGTGTTACTTGCTAACTTCATGGAATGCCCCCTAGTCCTTCTATTATTCGAAAGTGTAAATAACCGAGTCACATCTACTCATTCAAGACCTCTCACGCTGCTTAAGACCTCCTGAACTTACCTGAATTTACCTCTTTAAAATTGATTTTGAATTAGAAAATATGCCACACACAAAAAGGAAAGCTAGGGTTCGAGGGGAGGAGAATACTTCTACCCCGTTGGATACATCTCAACCCCGCATCGGGAGCTTCTTTTCAGCTGCAACACCTTTTTCAGCGGGTGAGCTAGTCGCTGAAGGGATGGCAGGGGAGCGTATGCCGTCCCCTCTGACTTTGGAAACATCATTAAGCCCCAGCTCACCATGCAGACCGGCACCACCAGGATGTAAAGTAGCAGAAAGTCAGGAAGAGACCGTGGCCCCGTTGGGAAGTCCCTGAGGAAGGGAAGGAGTGGTCATGCAAGGTTTAACAACGGCAGGACTTACCATCGTGCAGCAAAATGAAAAGGTACAGCCCCAAAGTAGTGGTGGAGGATTGGGACTGAGTTGTGTGGATTCGCTGGGAGCCTCAGCCTTAAAATGGCGCCAGTGATACAATGGAAAGAGGAGGTGAGGGATGGGAAATGCCTAAACTGGAAGGTAATTTACAAGCCCTTCCAGAAGCAACACTGCCTTCGATACGGATTGCTCTGCAAATGTTAGAAAAATCTATAACTACACTTACTAAAGAAGTAATTGATGTAAAAAATCAGGTTCTTCTAAATGCTAATGGGATCACGCAGCAAAATCATAAAATAGAAGAACAATTGAAAGAAGTGGAAAAAGTTTGATCTAATACAATACAAAGTGAAATCACTATTAATAAAAGGTTTGAAAATATAGAAAACAGCTTAAGAGCACATAATTTGAGATTTCTTAACTTTCCAGTTACAAGTAATATTTCTCCTTTGGAATTATTTTAGCTATATATTTCCCAGATTCTGAAGATTCCAGACGAAGTTAAACTGGTTGTGACCAAAGTTTATTATCTTGCATACAGAACAGACCCAGCAAATCCAGAGGAACTTATATTGCCTTTAGATGTTACTTGAATCTTAGGATTTGGATGTGGAAAAAAGGAGACCTTTGTTGGTCTCCTTTGTGTTTCTTATGGATAAAAACAAAGTATTCAAACACTATTTCTGGAACAGAAAAGCTTTGTTTTTGGACACAAAGTATGGTGTTATCCAGATTTGGTAAAAAGTACACAAATTAGGAGAAAGTCTTTCCTAGATATGAGACCAGAAGCTTTGCAGAAAGGGACAAGGTTTCCACTTTGATTCCCTTGTAAATGCTGTATCAGATATAATGATCAAAATTATGTGTTTTTTGATCCATTACAGTTGATGGCATTCTTAGACTCTCACACCTGAAATATCCCATTGTTTGCATGGTATTTATGGGATAAGTGTTGCACTACTCAGGCTACCCAAGTTTCCTTAAGGAAAGTAAGTTATAATTTCCTTAATATTGTAACGCTTCTATTTCATGGGTTCTCCCATATTACCTTTATTTTTATTAGTAGTACAGTATGGTTAATCAGTAATAATGAATATTTTCTGTTTTTCAAATTTTCTTCTGTACTCTAAAAATTTCATGGCAAGTGGATACTAGTTTGTATAATTTAAAATAATAAATAAACAATTAAAAAAAAACAAACAATGACCATGCCTCTTGCACACTTTTCACCTTTGTAGCTGCTCCTTTCAGTTTTTTCTAACTATTTTTCTCATTTTGTCAAAGTTTCCCTTTTGAAAGTTTAGCATGAGAGCCGTGGATTTGCTTACTCTCCCTCTTCCAGTCATTAATTCAAATTTGATCATATTATGATCAGTATTGCCAAGTGGCCCTACTACTGTTACCTCTCTCACCAAATCTTGTGCTCCACTGAGAATTAGATCTAAAATTGCTCCCTCTCTTGTCAGTTCCTGAACCAATTGCTCCATAAAACTGACATTTATTCCATCCAGGAACTTTATCTCTCTAGCATGTCCCGATGATATATTTACACAGTCAATATTGGGGTAATTGAAATCTCCCATTATTACTGCACTATCAATTTGGTTAGCTTCCCTAACTTTTCTTAGCATTTCACTGTCCGTCTCACCATCTTGGCCAGGTGGACGGTAGTATACTCCTATCACTATAGTCTTCCCCAACACACAAGGGATTTCTACCCATAAAGATTTGATTGTGTATTTAGTCTCATGCAGGATGATTTTGTTGGACTCTATCCCATCCCGGACATAAAGCACTACACCGCCTCCTAGGTGCTCCTCTCTGTCATTGCGATATAATTTGTACCCCGGTATAGCACTGCCCCATTGGTTATCCTCCTTCCACTATGTCTCTGAGATGCCAATTAAGTCTATGTCATCATTCATTGCTAATCATTCTAATTCTCCCATCTTACTTCTTAGACTTCTTGTATTAGGATACAAACATTTCAAAGTTTTCTTTGTTTGTATTTTCATTCTGCTTTTTAATTGATAGGGATAATTTAGAATTTTTTAGTTCAGGTGAGTTTTTAGTTACAGACACTTGGACTACTTTTCTTATTACTGTCGGGATGCCCTAATCCTAATGTGTCATTAGTATCCTTTGAAGACACCTCCCTTCAAACCATGCCCTGCTGAGCGACTGTAGGCTTTCCCCTTTGTTCTAGTTTAAAGCTGCTCTATCTCCTTTTTAAAGGTTAGCGCCAGCAATCTGGTTCTACCCTGGTTAAGGTGGAGCCCATCCCTTTGGAAGAGACTCCCCCTTCCCCAAAAGATTCCCCAAAACTGAATCCCTCATCCTTGCACCATTGTCTCATCCATGCATTGAGACTCTGTAGCTCTGCCTGACTCTGGTGACCTGCGCGTGGAACAGGGAGCATTTCAGAGAATGCTAACTTAGAGGTTCTGGATTTAAGCTTTCTAAGAGCCTAAATTTGGCTTCCAGAACCTCCTTCCTACATTTTCCTATATCGTTGGTGTCCACACGTACCACGACAGCGGCTCCTCCCCAGCACTGTCTAAAATCCTAACTAGGTGACGTGTGAGGTCTGCCACCTTCGCACCAGGTAGGCATGATACCAGGCGTTCCTCACGCCCACCAGCCACCCGGCTGTTTACATTCCTAATAATCGAATCACCAACTATGATGGCCGACCTAACCCTTCCCTCCTGGGCAGTAGGCCTTGGGGAGATATCCTCAATGCGAAAGGACAATGAACTACCTGGAGAGCAGGTCTTTGCTACAGGATCCTTTCCTGCTGCACCAGGTTGATGCTCTCTGATCATGAGACCTTCTTCCTCCAAGGCAGCACCAGGGCTGCCAGCCTGAAGTTGGGACGGACTTGGCTACTATGACCCTGAAGGTCTCATCTATATACCTCTCTGTCTGCCTCAGCTCCTCCAGGTCTGCCACTCTAGCCTCCAGAGATCGGACTCGTTCTCTGAGAGCCAGGAGCTCTTTGCATCACATGCACATGTACAATTTCTCACAAGTGGGTAAAAAATCGTACATGTGGCACTCGATGCAAAAGACTGGGAAGCCCCCCTCTTGCTGCTGGACTGCTGCCTTCACCTCAAATTTGTTCAGTTCCTTGTTAAGTTTTAGGTTGCTATGGGAATAGGAATGTGTCTAATTAGCATCCTTTAAATGTATTAGTGAATTCATTATATGTCTGGTAGTGGCCTACAGGGGAATGATCAAACTTTCAATAAGGTGTGGGGAATTCATGAAGTGAAATTAAAAGCTGGTTTTTTTTTCAGTGTAAAAGTGGCACCTGCCTATAAATTAAAGGATGAGCCTGGGGTGGGTGGGTGAGAGGTGGGAGGGTTACGAAATACAAACAGTCCAACTTCTGTTTTTTCACTGCCTTACTGACTATTAAAAGCACAAACACACTAAATATTCCCCAATAGTTAACTTCACCCCAATACTTTTAAAAAAGAAAATTTCCCAAGCAAAACTTACTGATTCCTTTCAGCCACCAGCAAGGTGGTCATCTCCTCTCAGTGCTCCCAAAATACAATATGGGGTAGATTTTAAAAGAATGCGCGCGCGTCCATGTGCACGCGCTACCCAGTGCACACACATGGACACGAGATTTTATAACATGTGCGTGCCGGTGTGTGCATGTTATAAAATCGGGGGGTCAGCGCACGCAAGGGGGTATACATTTGTGCAACCTATGTTTGCCGACGCCTGCGGCCTTCCGCAGTTCTCTCCCAGTCCGCTCCAATTTAGAGCGGCCTGGGAGGGAACTTCCCTACCGCTTATACTTACCTTCCTACCCCTTCCCCTAACCTTCCTGCCCCCTAGCCCTATCTCAACCTCACCTCAAATCCTTATCTTACCTTTTGCGCCTGCTTTGAGCAGGTGCAAGTTGCGCGCGCCAGCACTCTCCTGGCACGTGATCCTCCGGCACAGTAGGAAATGGCCGCTGTGCCGGGTGCCTCTAACCCTACCCTGCCTCACCCCCGCCCCTTTCCCGAAGCCCTGGGACTTACACGCATCCCGTGGATTTTTGCGCGTGGCCGGGCCTCTGAAAATTGGCCTGGCGTTTGTAAGCCCAGCCACACACATACTTCTTGACCCTTTAAGTATAAGTAAATTGTGGAATAAAAGGCAAAAATATATAAAGTTCCAACATCGTAATATAGTGCAAATTTTAAATACTTAATATATCATATATAAAATATTTCAGTAAGCACTTTCAATCAACAAGAAACCTACTGGATTGAGTAATTTTCTATTTTCAGTGGAAGAGCAGGTGGCAATCCAACAATGCAGTGTTCCACAGTCACCAGTAGCTTGAGTTGACAGGCTTAATCCCAGAGTCAGAAAAAACTGCTGAACTGGGACATTTCCCCTTACCACTCACCATGCAAAAATAAATATTCAAATGCTGATGTCACCTCATTAATAGCAACAACAATTCCCTCAACTACCAGAAACATGGTGTAATCCAAAATCCTGCAAAAAATTACTCCTGCCATACAATAACATGCTAACTGCCAGACTCGGACAGTAACAGCCCTACCTCTAAAAAAGCAAAACTGGAAATATAGCATCAGACCCCTAAACACCAATACAGCTCCTTCTGCTATAGATCCATACACAGAAACTCCATGTTAGCAGAATACCTCACCATGGTCACGCATGCAGAATTAAAACAAGTCAACCATACTAATAAAAAGAATAAAAATTTCAAAAAAGTTATTTAGAACATCCAATAATATAAAATTTACCAAAAATAACAAAATATTTAAAAACTGCAGCCATCAAATACTACCCAATAATTAAAACTAATAGGGATGAAAAAAAATCCTCTGCCATCCATACCTGGGAACTTTTTGATTTCCAGCCACCTGAAATTGTCATGGATTAGAAGGGGAGGAGGATGGCAAACATACTATCTTCTCTCTCTATCACACACACACACACACACACAGACACACACACACATGTTCATTCACTCAAATAATCATACTGTATAAGTTCACTCTCAATCTCTCTCATTCACACACACACACACAGGCTCTCTCCTCCTCATATACAGACAAACTAACTCTCACTGGCGCTCTCTCTCTCCCTCATTCACATACACACTATTTATTTATTTATTTATTTATTTATTTATTTAACATCTTTTCTATACCGTCGTTAAGCTAGTTGCCGTCACAACGGTTCACAATAAGGCACATAATTTCAAACTTAAATGTGTTGAGTTATATTAACTAAACAGGTGCCATCAAATACTGTAACATAGTTTCATATTAAATATTACTTAGTGGTTGTGATAAGTCATGTCTACTTTAAGTATATCGGCTATAAGATAAACTCTCACTGGCTGTCTCCTTACTCACACACACTAACACTCACTGGCTATCTCCCTTTCATACACACACACTCTCACTTGCTCTCTCCCCCTCATGCATACACTCATTCACTGGCCTGCTCACAATCCAGGCCTCCTCTTCTGCTGCAGGCGCTAAAAGATCAACGGGGCCTTTGTATTAAGCAATTGCTGGCTCCGGTATGCCTCTTTTTTAACTGCGGGCAGGGGAGACAGTGTCGGCGGCCCCGCATGTCCTTTGTAGTTAAAATTCCTGTGGGAGGGGTGTTCCGGCCCCGTCCCGCTAAGCCTCCTCTTCAGCCCCACTGGTTCCTTCTTTCTTCTGCCACAGGTAGGAAAGCTTTAGACGGTGGCCCTGTTGGGTTTTTTTCTTGGCCGCGGGTGGGAGAGTTGGTGCTGATCCTTTCTGGGCCTCTTCTTCTATTGCTTGTTTGCAGGCTGCAGGAGCCGGGGACACTTTCTGCTGGTACTGCCTTGCAATTTTTCACCATGCCAGGCCCGCAGTTCAACAATTAGGCAGGGGCCGGGCACGGTGCAAAATTGTAAGGCAGTGCCAGCAGAAAGTGTCCCCAGCGCCCACAGCCCGCAAACAACTCTGTGGTGCCTGGAGTCTGACGGTTGTAAAATTAGGCCAGGCAGGAGCTGTGGGAGACCATGTGACCAGGCAGACCGGCCCTCCGGGGCATTCCTGATCCCCTGATAGGCCAATCTTCCCCTGTTGATGACCCAGAAAAGGAATGGGCGAACTGGTGGACTAATTGGTAAAATTGATAACTTCCTTGATGCATGCATGTGTCAGCCTCCCAGCCAGCAGAGATCCTCACAGATCCACCCTCTCTCCTGTACTAGCCACCTCTTTGATGCTCCCATGATGCAGCAGGGCCAGCCCTATTTAGACCTGTCTCTCCCAGAACTCAATGCGTCTTCATCACGTCACTTTGGTTCTTTGCATTGGCCCACTTTGTCTTGCTTTCCTTCTGCCTTGAATTCATACCTGGGAACTTTTGAGTTGTGGTTACCCTGAGATTGCTGTTGATTAGCAGATTGGGGGGGGGGGGGATAGGAATGGAATAATATGTATCAACTTTTTCTCTTCCACCACTCAGCTTCCTCTCTTCCACCCCCAATCCCCCCAGTTTCTCTCTCTTTCTTCCACCCACCACCATCACCAATCCCCCTTCTAGAGATGATTTCAGCATACTTTCCCTTTCGTTCTCCTTGACCCTAACACTCTCTTTGCTCCCACCCCTATAATTCACAGCTCCATGACTTCTGCATCCTCACTCTACCTTTAGCTGAGTGAGTCCTAAGTTTGGAATCACAGTTGCAGTTCCTCTTCATTTTCTCCTCACATGCTGCTTCCAGTGTCTACTCCAGACTTGCCCCACTTCTCCTGTTCTCTGCAGGCTTATTGAGGAAGGGGAGTGGCTGAGAGGCCCTGAGATTTCTAGTGTTTCCCCTAAGACCCTGCAACTGATTTAAATTCCCTGAGTCTCAGGGTGAAATCTTGAGGGTTCCCAGGTTTGCTTGTCCTGTGGCCCCCTGTGGCCTTCTGCCTTCCTTGTGGCCTTGGTAGCCTTCCACCTTACTTTGTGGCCTCCCTGGCCTTCTGTCTTGCTTGTGGCCTTTCTGGCCTCTGTATCTTGCTCTGTGGCTTTGAGCCTTCTTGCCCTGCTCAGCATTCCTGGGCCTTCGGTCCTTCTAGTATTTCCTTTTCCTGACTTGGCCTTTGGACCTTCTCTATTTCCTTGCCCAGCCTTGGCCTTTGGGTATTTCCTTCTCTTGTCTAGTCCTTTCTGCTCCTTGTCTCATCCTGTCTAGTCCTTCCTGTAGCCCCAGTTCCCAGTCGGCTTTCTGTGCCTCCCTCTTCAGCGCCTACGTCCAGTTCCAGCCATGTCTCCAGTCCAACCCTGTCTTCAGGCCAGGCCTTACCTCCTTTTCCAGCCCTGTCTCCAGCCATTGTCTGTCTCCAGGTCCTACCTACCTTCAGTACCCACCTGTGCTTTGTTTTCCAGCCCCTGCCTCCAGTTCCAGCTTTGTCTCTGGTTCCTGCCTCATCGCCTGTGCCTGCCTTGTCTCCATAGCCTGCCCTGTCTCTAGACCCAGCCAAACACCTGCTAGCCACCAAAACCTGTGGGCTCAACCCATGGGGGAGGTTGCTGGTCAGGTGGAAGATCCTGTTGGGCTTTGCCCTAGAGTCTGGCCCTGCTCCTGCGAGGGAAATACCCCATCCAGCTGATTCCCCAATCCATGACAGCATATTTTAAAATACACTGACTTATGTGCATAAATCCCAATTTATGTATGTAAGTCTTATTTTACTTTTGTGCATAACATGTTTGCACATATATTTTTAAAATAGGTAGGAAAAGTACACATGTTCAATGCACTGATATATGCACTTTCAATGCATTGCATGTATTGTGCATGTCTATATAAGCATGTATGTTGCAGGGTAGAGATATGCGTATTTTATAAAGCACGCATATATCACAGCCCCCTGAATATCAATGTAAAAGCTCCCAAACCAGTGGGATAAGAATCTGCTTAACTAGTTTTACATAGGCTTAGCAATGAAAACTGGTCTGGTTACAAGAACTTCAGAAATATTTGAAACTGCAAAGACAGACTGGCCCTGTTACTCAGGTGACAACTGCAGTACACAGTACTGCCATATGGAAGGCCCCCGGTTTGATCCCAGAATTGGACCTTCTACTCCCTGGCTTGGCAGAAGCTTGGGATGCTGACAAGGCAGCCTTCACAGCCCTCAGGGAGGGAGGAAGTCATGGTCATTGTTTAAGAGTGACACCTGATGGCTGGATTCAGGACCCATGTTTGCAGGGTGGACACTGTCTGACCCAGGAACATCATGACAACGGCCAGACTAGGTATATTGGGGTGGGCAGGTAGGCGATATATATATAAAAAAAAGAGAGAGAGAAATCCCTGAGTAGTTGTGAATGAAGACTCGTAGTGCCAGATCCCATCTCTAGTTCTGATTGAGCTGAATGTATAAAGGCACAGGAGGAAACTACAAGGTAAAAAAGAAATTGTAGTCTATCTTGAAAAATGAAATGTCAGATGATAACATCAAGAAATACGGAAAATGCTAAAGAGGAAAATAAAAATATAAGTTGTAAAGAAATACTGTATAACTTCTTTTTAGAGAAGCTATGCATAGAGATGCTGACTATGCTGTACAGAAAGAAAACCGAACAATTAAGCGATTGTCACTATAAATTGTATCAGCAAAGAGGAAGCAATTAAGGAAATGAGAATGAAAATGCTAAGTAAAATTAATAATTTATACAGAAAAAAAAATCATTTCAGATAAATAAATACATTTAAAGTTTATATTTGTTTTAAATCTGATTTCAAGGAAAGAAAAATAATGCTTTTGTTATTCTGTTAATTGAGCACATTTTCATTGTAAAAAGAGTAATATATGTTTTTCCTCAGCTTTTGTCTCTTTTTCACATTTTTACATGTTCTACATTTAGAATAGCTTGTGTAGATTTAGCAGCATGAATTAGAGACAGATAGTCCTCGGTGTAGGATTTATATACTTAAAGAGGAATTACATGTGCTTATATGGACTCTTTACCTAACCCAGCTCTTATTTACTATCACAGTGTGAAAGATAAACCACCATCTGGGATTTGCTGCTGAAAGAAGATAGTAGTCCATAAGAAGCAGATAATACTAACTGGAACAGCTGTGCAGTCTCTCAAAAGAGAATTATGGGAGATGTATAGAATTCATGGCATTGCTTTCAGAGGGGTTTGTTTTTATACCATTTCTGAAAGATATTGGTTGGATATTCTGTCTGCTATAATAAAGTTAATATGACCAATTCAACATAAATGTTTTCAGAAATGCAATTTTTAACCACATTTTAGCACTTCCTAGTTTTGTCTAAATAAAACAAATTATATAGATGAACAAGTTTAGAATTGCATGGCAACTTAAAAAACTGCACTTGATTTCATGAGTTGCATGTACAGTATGGGGTAGATTTTAAAAGGTGCGCGCGGGAGTAGATTTGTTCGCGCAACCTGGCGCAAACAAATCTACTCCCGATTTTATAACATGCACACGCTACTGCACGCATGTTATTTATTGCCTTTTGTTCCCTATCTACTTGTTAATTGTAAACCGACATGATGCAATTTTATCGCGAATGCCGGTATAGAAAAACTTAAATAAATAAAAATAAAAATAAATGTTATAAAATACAGGGTCAGCGTGCGCAAGGCTGCGCAAAATTGGCAGCCTGTGCGCACCGAGCCGCGCAGCCATCCTCTATTCCCTCCGAGGCCGCTCCGAAATCGGAGCGGCCTCGGAGGGAATTTTCCTTCCGGCCCCCCCCCCCACCTTCCCCTCCCTTCCCCTATCTAACCCACTCCCTAGCCCTAAATAATTCTCCCCCTACCTTTATTTTACAAGTTACGCCTGCCTAAGGCAGGCGTAACTTGCGTGCACTGGCTGGCTACCGACGCGCCATGTTCTGGTCCAGGGGCTGGTCCGGAGGCTGTGGCCACACCCATGGAACGCCCCTGGGCTGGAACCACACCCATGGCCCCGCCCCCGGAATGCCCCAATGATGCGCCGGCCGTGACACGCCTCCTGACACGCCCCCCAGGAAAGCCCCAGGACTTACGCGTGTCCCGGGGCTTGCGCGCACCTCCGAGCCTATGCAAGATAAGCTCGGCACGCGCAGGGGGTGGAAGGGGCAGCTTTTCGGGGGTTACATGTGTATCTTATGCGCGTAATCCTTTGAAAATCTGCCCCTATGTGTTACAGTTGTTTTGGGCATGTGTGTGTGTCTTGTAGTTTCTCCTGGGGGCCAGAGGCTGGGGAGAGGGAATGGGGAAGAGTATCTGACCATGTGTGTGTGTGTGTGTGTGTGTGTGTGTGTGTGGATGGGGGACTAGGTGTAAGGGAAGGTATGTGAGTGGGAATGCGTAGGGGGTAAGTGTGGAGGTGGTTGACTGGGGTGTGGGGTGTGAGGGGTGTGTGTGTGTGTGGGGGGAGTTATGCTGTTGTTGTATGAGAGGAATATGCAAAGGGTGTGGTATGGAGCATGATGGAGTAGGAGAGGGATGTGAGTGGCTAGGGGTGAAGGTATATAGGTGTGTGTATTTGAAGGTATGGATGACAGCTGAGGGGTGTATATTTGAAGGTATGGGGGACAGCTGAGAATAGTGAACTATCTACAGTCCGGAGAATTGATGGACCAGAGGCAACATGGATTCACCAGGGGAAGATCCTGTCAGACAAATCTGATTGACTTTTTTGACTGGGTAACCAAGGAATTGGATCGAGGAAGAGCGCTCGATATCATATACTTGGATTTCAGCAAAGCTTTTGACACGGTTCCGCACAGGAGACTGGTGAATAAAACGAGAAGCTTGGGAGTGAGTGCCGAGGTGGTGACCTGGATTGCAAATTGGTTGACGGACAGAAGACAATGTGTGATGGTAAATGGAACCTTCTCTGAAGAGAGAGCGGTTTTAAGTGGTGTACCGCAAGGATCGGTGTTGGGACCGGTCCTGTTCAATATCTTTGTGAGCGACATTGCGGACGGGATAGAAGGCAAGGTTTGTCTTTTCGCGGATGACACTAAGATCTGCAACAGAGTGGACACGCCGGAAGGAGTGGAGAGAATGAGACGGGATCTAAGGAAACTGGAAGAGTGGTCGAAGATATGGCAGCTGAGATTCAATGCCAAGAAGTGCAAAGTCATGCATATGGGGAGTGGAAACCCGAATGAACAGTATTCGATGGGGGGGGGAAAGGCTGATGTGCACGGAGCAGGAGAGGGACCTTGGGGTGATAGTGTCTAATGATATGAAGTCTGCGAAACAATGCGACAAGGCTATAGCAAAAGCCAGAAGAATGCTGGGCTGCATAGAGAGAGGAATATCGAGTAAGAAAAGGGAAGTGATTATTCCCTTGTACAGGTCCTTGGTGAGGCCTCACCTGGAGTACTGTGTTCAGTTCTGGAGACCGTATCTACAAAAAGACAAAGACAAGATGGAAGCGGTACAGAGAAGGGCGACCAGGAAGGTGGAGGATCTTCATCGGATGACGTACGAGGAGAGATTGAAGAATCTAAATATGTACACCCTGGAGGAAAGGAGGAGCAGAGGCGATATGATACAGACTTTCAGATACTTGAAAGGTTTTAATGATCCAAAGACAATGACAAACCTTTTCCGTAGGAAAAAAATCAGCAGAACCAGGGGTCACAATTTGAAGCTCCAGGGAAGAAGATTCAGAACCAATGTTAGGAAGTATTTCTTCACGGAGAGGGTGGTGGATGCCTGGAATGCCCTTCTGGAGGATGTGGTGAAGACTAGAACTGTGAAGGACTTCAAAGGGGCGTGGGATAAACACTGTGGATCCATAAAGTCAAGAGGCCGCCAATGAAGAGTGGGTGACTCACCAGAATGATGGCTACTGCCTGGAGACAATACCCTTATTCAATAAACGTACACATGCTTACTGTGACTCCAATATCGTTCTAGCTTCAACAGCAAGAGGAAATGTGGAATAAAGGATCTGCACTCAAAAAGGGGGGAGTAGCTGGCTTGTTACGGCGGTTACTACCCCAAACCAAATAAGCCTGTTACTTCTATTTCTATGCATATACAGCATAGTTCTCTGCTTCAACGGCAGGGGAGAAGAAAAAACTGATACTTCACGCATATCCAGCATAGCTCCCTGCTTCAACGGCAGGGGAGAAGAAAAAAGGGTTCACACTCACAAAGCGGGGAGTAGCTGGCTTGTTACGGCGGTTACTACCCCAAACCAAATGTGTCTGATACTTCACTTTCGATGCATATCCAGCATGGCTCTCTGCTTCAACAGCATGGGAGAAGAATAAACTGATACCTCAAGCATATCCAGCATAGCTCCCTGCTTCAACGGCAGGGGAGAATATAAACAACCAATAAGGGCTGTATAACATAGTCTGAGTAAAACAAATAAGCATGGGTGTAGCTTGCTTATTGCGGCGGTTACTACCCCTACTACCCCTAACTTATGAGCTAGATATTCACTTGGATGCAGCTCCATCACTGCTTTCTACATTAATGGTGGGGGTGGAAAGGAAATAGAACCAAGAGCTAAGAGAAACAGATAAGTATGAGAGAAAAAAGTGTGTGAAGCTTGCTGGGCAGACTGGATGGGCCATTTGGTCTTCTTCTGCCGTCATTTCTATGTTTCTATATGATAGAGATCTCTAAGATCATGAGAGGTCTTGAATGAGTAGATGTGAATCAGTTATTTACACTTTCAAATAATAGAAGGACTAAGGGGCATTCCATGAAGTTAGCAAGTAGCACATTTAATACTAATTGGAGAAAATTCTTTATCACACAATTAAGCTCTGGAGTTTCTTGCCAGAGGATGTGGTTAGTGCAGTTAGTGTAGCTGGGTTCAAAAAAGGTTTGGATAAGTTCTTGGAGGAGAAATCCTTTAACTGCTATTAATCAAGTTTACTTAGGGAATAGCCACTGCTATTAATTGCATCAGTAGCATGGGATCTTCTTAGTGTTTGGGTAATTGCCAGGTTCTTGTGGCCTGGTTTGGCCTCTGTTGGAAACAGGATGCTGGGCTTGATGCACCCTTGGTCTGACCCAGCATGGCGATTTCTTATGTTCTTATGTACAGATTTGTGGCATGTAGAGTGTAGTAAGGAGTATGTACATGAGAGTGTATTGATGAAGCTTTGTTACAGTTGTTTTGTGTATGTATGTGTGGTTGTTACAGGAGGTCCCACACTCTCTTGCAAATTCTCTACTCCCCTTATGATTCTCCCTCACCCTGGACTGTCTCTCCCTATACCTATTTCCTGAACTGTCTCTCCCCTCCACCAAGCTCTTTTCCCTCCCCACTCAATTGTTGCTCACCCTCTCTATTCCTCATAATATTCCCCCAAATCATCTCCTAAGTTAATACCACTGGAGAAGGTGAGTGGGGTATATCAGTTAAGATTTTGGCTTAGGTCTGGAATGAAAAAACAAGGCTGGATAGAGCAGACACAACTGTTCTCTTTCTCATTCTTCTAGAAATGTCTCATTTTTCTGATCCGTGATATTTATGAATGTGGTCTGAAGCAATATTATGAATTGATATTATAAAGCAAACCAAAAGAGGATTTATATTCAGACAACAACCAACAAGGACTAAATTGCACAGGCTAGGTAAACAAGCATGGGAGTAGCTTGCTTATTGCTACGGTTACTTCCCCTAACCAATTAGGCTTGATACTTCACTTTGATACAGCTCCAGCACTGCATCAATGGCGGGGGTGGAAGGAAATTAGAACCAAAAAGTTACCAATAAGGGCCCTGACCTCAGCAGTTAGAGTAATATGAGAAAAATAAGTGTGAAAGCTTGCTGGGCAGACTAGATGCCGACATTTCTATGTTTCTATCTGAGTTTTTCTATTAATAATATTGTATATTGCTTTTTTTCTTTACATCTGGAGTTTGAATTGGATTGTCCTTGTAGTTCATTTTTATGGTTTTATTGCTGATCTTGATCTTTGGTATTATTTTAGGTTTAATTGTAAAAAATTTACATTTTATTTTATTTTATTCATTTTAAAACATTTCTTACCCACACAATTTACCATTTTTGGCGGCTCCATAAAAAAATCTCATTTGTAACATTAATCAAGATACAAACATTTTGACTGATATTAAATTTGTATTTTAGATATTGGCTAGGTGTGTTTATTGTTTGTTTTTATGATTATTGTACTATTCTGCATGGTTGGTTATTTTCCTAAGTTTGTCTAAAAAGAAATTTGTGGTTTCTTTATATGTTATTTTACTGGTTTATGTTTTTGTTTAACTGGAACCTACTTTGTACAGTATGCTGGCAAATGAAAATAAATTGATGAATTAAATTCATTTCTCCTGATATTTAGGCCTTTATCTTACTGAACAAAGCCTATTCTAACAATTTAGAACCCTTAATTATGCTTTCAAGCTAATTAAAAACCAACAAAAAATGAGTTTCAGATTGAAATGGTTTAACTTTTAAGCCAAGAGTCTTTAAACTGAAGTTCAATGTTTTTAGGTCATGTGGAGAGGAAGGAAAGGGAAGTGCGTGCTTTCTACAAAAATGCTGCTGCTTATTCTTTCCACTAGCACTCCCTTCTAATCATATTAATTTTACCTTCCTCACAAAAAGTCCAAAAACAAAAAAAAAAAATTGCAAAATGTGTTTGTGATACAAATAATAACTGATAAATTATGAAGTTAGTGAAAACACCAGATGAATGATTTGAATTGCGTGCTGATGAATAAGGAGTTTTTGCTTTCATCTGCCAAGAAGACCAGTTTAGCCAACACAGGGTTTACGCTGTGAGAACAGCCTGTATCTTATTTTCCTACATGTTGCTAGCCTTTATCCATCATGCTGAAAGCCTCCCCTGCATCTGACTAATCTTCCTCCCAGACAGTGTCCTCTGTAAACCGTAAAATCTTTCATTATCCCCACCCCTCTAGCTATTGCCAAAACCAGGAATCGTCACGTCACCGCGGAGAGGGCGCTTGTTTTTCCAACAGATCTGTTTGTCAGTTACAGGGTATATGAACCTAATATGATATAATAGCTTCTGTTGAGAAACCAGGGCTTACGCAATAAGCCCTGCTGAGATAAATCGTAGGCTGAGGAGGTGGGGATCTACGAAGGTTGAAAAGAATGGTAGGGAGAAGGTAAAGAGGAAAGCATGGACTGGTGCTTCCTCCTATAATTCCTGAGAAAAGGGACATATGTAGGAGATTTGTTAGAAACTTGTCAGTAAAGCCAGTCTTATGGAAACGGGTCAGGGGTTAGAGGGTTAAGAATCTGGTTGACTGTGGACAGAACTGTGTAAAACCTTTGGCACAGTGTTTAGAGGCAGTTTTTGCAAAAAAAAAAAAAAAAAGGCAAACAAAATTCTAGGCTGTGTAAATTGACTTGGTGAACAGAAGTCAGAGGAAATTACAGTATTCTACACTGTACACGGGATTGTTAAGGCCACATTCAGAACACAGTGTTCATTTCCTCTTGATGGGCTTAAAGACCTTCAGTAACATAGAAAAGACCAGAAAAACATTGCATTCTTTAGAAAAGGGGTGGCTAGGTGATAGATTCTGAAAGAAACAGAGTGCTTAACTTGATATCAAGCTATCTGAGTTACAGCTGTTGAAGGTAAGGAAGGGGACCTATGGCATTCAGGCAGAAGAACAGCATCATGTTGTACATGTGTACCACGATGTGTTGAATATATTACCAGTAATATGTTTGGCTACAGGTAGAAAGAGTTGTGCAACGAACTCATGATAGAACTTCAGAAAATAGGAGGTACAATCTATAGCTAACATACATTTCATAATAAGAATGCACTTTTCATGGCCTCCTAGGGAAAAAGGCTCTCAAAGTCCAACAATAGGGGAGATCAGTCTCAAAGATACACACCTAGAAACCCTCCTCACACTATTTTTAATGATTTTAGATCACTCATGAACAATAATATCAAAATTTCAAAGGACATTCATACTAGGCTTTGAAGCTATTATAAATCATGCCTATCCAACACCATAAGTTTAATCATCAGTTCACATGTTAAGGAAATTGTTTAGATAAGTTTTTCAAAATTGTAATTAAAACGTATCTTTGTAAGTTGCAATATTTTCACACATCTTTACAATCTATTATTGAGTCCATTGTGAAACAGGCAGAAGAACAAGGTTTTACAAACAGCAGGAGGTGTGAAGTTTGGTGGTCTCTCATCCTCGAAAACCTGCGACATGCACGTTCCCTAAGAATCATAAGAATCTGTCTAATCCATCTGGAAAACCTATAGTATCCACCACAGAGTCAGTTTTAGAGCCCTTATACATTTTTGTGGATCATCTTTTGAAGCCTTTTGTTTCATGAGCAAGATGGTATGTCAGGGACCCATCACATATAGTATGCTGTAGAAGATGACGGAAGTGTTAGATGTGACAAGTGATATGATTTTGGTCACTTTTGATGTTTAAGCATTATATATTAATATTCCTCAAGGCTTTAGAAGTTATCACTATAGTGTTAGACACTTGTCCTAAACCTCAAAAGGTTCCATCAGATTTCATACTGAAGTTGGTAAATCTAGGCTTGTGCCATCATTTTTTCTTTGACAAAATATTTTATATGTAGATCCATGGCACAGCAATGGGTGCTACAATGGCACCTGATCTAGTTCATTTTATATATGGCACAATTTGAAGAGACATTTTTATATGGGTAAGAATGGTTTTACAAAGTAAAGATGTGGGTTAGATAAAGTGATGATATCTTCTGTATCTGGACTTCCACACCATGTCATTTAAATGAATTTATGAAATGGTTAAATTCGTTGGATATTAATCTTAAATTCATCATGGAATATAACATTTTGGAGATTACTTTTTTGGATATCAAAATTAAAAAACAGGGCCACCATCTTCTCACATCTCTCTATCATAAATTACTGAAAGTAATCATTTTTTAAGATTTTAGAGTTTCCATCCATAATCTCTTAGAAACAATTTACCTGTAAGCCAGTTCTTACGTATCCTGCATTTAGGAATAGATGTTGGAGAATTTAAACATCAGTCTCAGGACCTGATGCATGACTTTTGCATTGTGGATAACCCTACAATACAATGAGGAAAGCCTATAAGACAGCCCTATGTGCTAATAGGGAGTTATTGTTAAATGGTTCAAATAAATCTATGCCTCAATGCTTAATCTGTGTTTTATGGTTTACCAACAGAGCTCAAGATATTGTGAAAAGTATATGCAAACATTGTCATATTCTGACATTCCATTCCATTTATAAAGTATCACCATATGTAGCATACGCTCGTGGCATAAACATAAAAGACTGGGTGGTCAAATCTGTTTTGCCAGTTATTACATACCAGGTTTCCTTTACCCATCTGGGACATTATCCATGCAGACAATGTAGTGTGTGTTCACAAGTATTATCTGGACAATATTGGCAACATCCCATCGCTCAGTGAATATACTGTACAATTTGAGTCACAATACAAACTGCAGCTATACATTTGCAGTATATGTAATTGCCTTTACCCTAAAATCTATAAAGCGAATTTTAAAAGCCCTACGTGCGCCAAAACCGGGAGATGCGTGCAGAAGTCGTGCCCACGCACGCTGCACGGATTTTAAAAGGCATGCAAGTAGGCACGTATCTCCCGGTGCATGCACAAAACGTTTTTCTTAAAAAAGGGGTGGGGCATGAGCATTCCAGGATTTTTTTTAATGAAATTTGTGCGTAACTTTACTTCTGCTATGGATGGCAAGCAAATTGTAAAATAAAAAAATCTAGGCTAGTCAGCAGGGTTTTAAGGGTGAAAGGGAGGCTATTTAAATGGAGGGGGGGAGGGGGGTTTTAAGAAGTCCAACCTGGGTGAACTGGGAATAAATTGGTGAAAGCGGTAATTGCGTCAGCACGCGTGTCTCTTAAAATCTCCCCACTTCATGCGGTACAGGCAGCATTTGCACACACCGACATGCACCCATATAAAATTGTGCATACATGTACGTGCGTACGGCCTATTTTATACCATGCATGTATGTTATAAAATGGCTGCGTCCCCATGCATGTATGTTATAAAATGGCTGCGTCCCCATAGGTAGGACAAGAAAAGCTATGTTATTTTAAATTACTCTTGTAGCTCCATGGCAAATGTGGTTTTTGCTTTATTTCTTTCCCAGGCTGTGATGCTTACAGAAAATAACTAGAGATGCATGTGGAAAATAGTAATTTGAAATTGAACCAGGTAAATTTTCAACCTGGTTTGAATTGGAACCAAAAAAATTGGAACCAAAAAAATTCCCAGATTTGCTGTGGAAATTTATCAAAACTTTCCCAGTGAGTCTTGGGGAAATTCCAACAGATTCAAAGTGGATGAATCAATATGCAGGGATTCTACTAGCCAATGCCATAGATTCCACAAATTATACAAATCTGTATGAACTCCAAAGCAGATACACTGTTTCAAGGAATCTATATTGGAATTTATTTTAAAGCTTCACCACATTAGTTCAATAAACCCCTGAATTTCTTGTGGATTTTGACAAACTGGTTTGCAAACACTTATTTTTAAAATGCTTTCCTTTGCGCATCCTTAGAAAAGATTAGCTATAGAAGAAATCTTGACAATGCTATGAGAAATAAGACATTCAGACTTTATATTTTCCCAATTAATTCACTGTTATTGAACAATCACAGAAGCACTTTGAAAGAGGAAATGAAAAATTAGAAATATTCTTGGAATGGATGGTATCCAAATATAGTCTTGTATCTCTGTAGCTTTCACAACATGATTAATAACAGTTACTAAAATATATTACTCATATACAGTAGAGGATGTAGATGACCTTTCAGGTCTTCAACCATCTGTTTATGGTGAAAACAGCCCTTTTGGATATCCCTGTGGATTAGACAAATTCCGGGAGGGCCTGGAGAAGACAGAAGAGGAATGCTGCTTTATGTTCAGATTCTTTTGTATTTTTTCCTTCACCAATTTAGTTTTATTTTACAGAACTACTCGAAACTCTTAATGCTTTCCGTTACATTTTGCAGTGATGATTTTGTTGTGACTGGACATTAGTAAGGCTGTCATTCCTTAAATTGTTCTTGGCTGTTAAAAAATATCTCAGCATTGAATAGAATCATTTGATTGAGAAACCTTTCTTTTGATCAAAAGTATGTCCTTTGCTTTATACGAAATGTAGGGCAGAGGAGCAGGGACCAGGCAGAGCCTGGTGGTGGTGCTAACCTTTTAGAATAATTTTCTGTGAACTTTCTTCACCCGCTTGCACTCCCTTCAGGAGATTTATTTAAGTAAGGTCTGGGACAGCATGGCTTCTGGAGATAAAATCAATTCATAATGCTGAGGGTTCAATACAGCTTGAGACAAAACTTTTTATTAGATGAGTGGACAGACATTTTTACCTTTTGGGTAGAAGTAGCATAAGAGAGCACAGTGAGACTTTTATACTTTCAAAGAATATACTGAACACCACACACATTTTTATAAATGCTGTACAGCAATGAATAGCTTTATTGGGGTGCTTGTGGGGATAGGTACTTTCAGACATATGATAAGGAATGCCCCAAATCTCAGACCTTTAGGTGGAGAACATTTTATCTAGGGCCTCATTCATTAAGGTCTTTTCCAAAAGATGCAATATGGGAGAAAAGCCTTCGAGAATCTGGTCCTTAGACAGATATGTGGTTAGAGGATGTGGTTAGTATAGCTGTGTTTAAAAAAGGATTGGATAAGTTCTTGGAGGAGAAGTCCATTACCTGCTATTAAGTTCACTTAGAGAATAGCCACTGCCATTAGCAATGGTAACATGGAATAGACTTAGTTTTTGGGTACTTGCCAGGTTCTTATGGCCTGGATTGGCCACTGTTGGAAACAGGATGCTGGGCTTGATGGACCCTTGGTCTGACCCAGTATGGCATTTTCTTATGTTCTTATGTTCTTAAAATGGTTAAACAATACATAAACATAGAGGTCTATTTTCAGTTGCTGTGCATGCCACTGAATATACCCGTTTATCTTAAAGTTTATCCAGCTATTTTTAGGATAGGACTGTGGTCTGATCAGGGTTAGCTGGATAAGTTCTCTGGTTAACGCAGAATATTGGAATTAACCAGGTAACTTATCTGGCTAATGCCGCTCCTCCCTGGAATGCCTCCCACAACCCCTGGAATGCCCCCAAATTATCCTGCTAAATTCTAGCTGCATAACTAGTTAAACCTGGCTAGAATTTAGCTAGATAAGCAGCTGAATATGCTGGCTTTGCCATTTTGATGGATAACTTTTATATTATCTGTCTAAATGCCTTTTGAATATTGACCTTATAGAAAACATATTCTCTAGAGAAGCCGAGCAATGCAAACATCCCTCTATCACAACATGCTGGACAGGTTTTTGGGGTTTTTTTTTTGTATTTGCCACACTGAGTGCATCAAAGGATTCCAGGAAACTAGAAAACACTGCAAGATAATTTGTTAAAGAAATAATGTGATATTAGCAACAATGTATGATCCCAAAGAATATATAAATTGATTTACCAGCATCAGTCATAGAAACATAGAAATGATGGCAGCAAAGGACCAGTCTGCCTAGGAAGCTTATGGTAGCATCTGCTGCGCTATGCAGGTTACCCCAAAGCTTATCAATTTCCCAGACCATACAATTCAGGGCCTTCATTGGTTCCTAATTGAATCCAATTCTCTGTTACCCCTTGCCATTGAAGCAGAGAGCCATGATGGAGTTGCATCAACAGTATGAAGGCTTATTGGTTAAGGGAGGTAACTGCCACACCAGCAAGTTATCTCCATGCATTTTTTTCTTCATTTCCATTCTCTAACCCAGTGGTTCTCAACCTTTTTTCTGTCGGGACACACCTGACAGATGGTTCTCACATGCATGACACCCTGACCCATGATCGTCATGGGGCTAGATGTAAAAGTACAGTTTGCATCCACGGGAACCTCCCTGACCCACAATAATGAATGAAAAGCAGAATTATGACATTCCCCATACAACTCACCCTACAAAAAAGATAAGAACATAAGAACATAAGTCATGCCATACTGGGTCAGACCAAGGGTCCATCCAGCCCAGCATCCTGTGTCCAACAGTGGCCAATCCAGACTACAAGTACCTGGCAAGTACCCAAATGTTAAATAGATCCCAAGCTACTATTCCTATTCTGGTTCTGGTGTCATCTCAGTAACAGCAACTCAAACTCCTTCTACTTCCAGGCTCAATAGCCCTACTTATGAAAAGACAGCAGTTTACCACCAATGCATGTCCTCTTGAGAAAACACAACAAATAAGACTGATACTGCTTACATGCTAGTAAAATATCTCATCTCAGTAACAGACACAGAACTGACCTAACATACTCCCAGGATCTGTAGTAATGCACATAAACTAATCCGCACACAGTTACACCTGTATTATGGAATACACTCAAACAGGAGCAACCCTATCTATGAAAAGGCAACACTACAAATATTAAATCAGGCCCTAAAAACCAATACACCTCTTATTAGGAAAACAGAACTAGCAAGCAGCTATAGATCCCCACACAGAAATAATCGTAAAACTATACTAATAAGCAGAATAAATGTTTCAAAACAGCTATGAACAGAATAACATCCAACAATTAAAAACTCATAAAAACTATTAAACATTCTCCAAACACCAATAAAATATTTAAAAAAAGCAGACATCACATAATAATAAATAATTAAAATGGCAGTCAATCAAGAAAAATAAACTTAAAAAGTCACCTTTACTTACCCCCTCCAGCAGCTCTCCTACTCCCCTTCCATGCAGGCCATGGCACACAGCAGAAGCAGCAGTAGAAGCTAAGCTCTATACTCATGGTCCTTTTCCTTAGTGCCCATGTCTCTCCCACACACACCAAACCAGTCATGCCCCCATGACCTGTTTCTGTCTCTCACACACCAATCATCTCCCAAACAGTCTTTGACACACACACACCAGTCACCTTCCTGAACAGTTTCTCTCATGCCATACACACACACAGGCTTCCCACTCCTGTGTTCTACTTACATATATGGGCTTCTCACTCTCATAATTACTTTCTCTGTCTCACACACACACACACACACACACACACATACACACACACACACACTCACCAATCTCTCACTCCCATGCTTGTTCTCTCCACATGCACAGGCTTCTCATTCCCATAATCACTTTCTTTCTCTCTCTCTCTCTCACACACACACACACACACACACACACCAGTCACCTGACCTCTCTCATGCATACACACACACACAGGCTTCCCACTCCCATGTTCTCTTTCAGATATACAGGCTTCTCCCTCTCATGCTGTGTCTCACACACACCCAGGTTTCTCACTCCCATGCTCATTCTCTTCACATGCACAGGCTTCTCATTCTGATAATCACTTTCTCTCTGTTACCACACCCCAGTCTCTCTCTCATTTCCATGCTTGCTCTCCATGTGCACAGGCTCTCATTCTCTGAATCACATTCTTTCTCTCTCTCTCTCTCACACACACACACACACACCACATACCGGTCACCTGATCTCTCTCATGCATACACACACCCACACAGGCTTCCCACTCCCATGTTCTCTTTCAGATATACAGGCTTCTCCCTCCCATGCTGTGTCTCACACACACACACAGGTTTCTCACTCCTATGCTCACTCTCTTCATATGCACAGGCTTCTCATTCCCATAATCACTTTCTGTTACACACACACCAGTCTCTCTCTCTCATTTCCATGCTCACTCTCCACGTGCACAGGTTTCTCATTCCCTGAATCACATTCTTTCTCTCATTTTCACACACGCCAGTCTCGTTCTCTTACACACACCGTCACCTTACCAACCAGTCTCCCTCTCTCATGCATGCACACACACACACAGGCTTCCCACTCCCATGCTCTCTCTCACATAATCAGGCTTCACACTCCCATGCTTTCTTTCACACACTCCCCCCCCCCACCAATACCAGGCTTCTTACGCCCATGCTTTCTCACATACCCAGATTTCTCACTTCCATGCTTTTTCTCTGTCTCACACACACACATCAGTCACCTCCCTGACTAATGTCTCACACTCTCACATACACATCAGTCATCTCCCTGAGCAGTCACTTTCATTGTCTCTCACATATACACACACATCAGCTCTCTGACCAGTCTCTCTCAACCACAAACATGCTCTCAATCACACGCTGGCTGGCTGCTTCTCTCTCTTTCTCTCACTCACTTCCTCTTCCCCCGAGCCCAAATGGTAGCTGCAGCAGCCTCCTCCTCCAGCCCTCGCAGGCCAAGAAAGAAGAATCCCATCGGCCGTGGGAGGCTCATGCTGCTGTCTCCTTTCCCGATTACCGGCTGCTTCGATTGCTTGGGGGCCGATGCTGCCGCCACCTCTGCTATTTTTCCACACGGCACGGCTCTTTCTCCTTCCCGTGCAGCGCGCATCACTTCCTGTTCCGGGTCACCGGGGGGGGGGGGGGGGGGGGTCGCGGGAAGAAGAAAAGGCCAGCCGCGGGTGCCACAGCTTCTTCTACCACTGCTGCCATTCCCACTGGGCTTGAACATATTGATAGCCTGGTGGCAACGGCAGCAGGGAAGGAAGAGCAGCGGGAGAGACTGGGAGCACGCAACACACCTGCCGGAGCTTGGCGACATACTGGTTGAGAAGCGCTGCTCTAGCCTTTAGGAATCCACAGTGTTTATCCCATGCCCCTTTGAATTCTTTCACTGTTTTTATCTTTACCACCTCTTCTGGAAGGACATTCCAGGAATCCACCACCCTCTAAGTGAAGAAATATTTCCTGATGTAGGTTCTGAGTCATCATCCCTGGAGTTTCATTTTGTGTCCCCTAATTTTATTGATTTCTTTCCAGTGGAAAAGGTTTGTCGAATGTGCAACATTAAAACCTTTCGGGTTTCTGCAGGTCTGTATCTCCCCTGTACCTCCTCTCTTCCAGGATAGACATAATGAGATCCTTCAGCCTCTCCTCATAGGTCTTCTTATACAGACCCCACACCATTTTGTCATTCTTCTCTGGACCACCTCCATCCTGTCTATGTCGCTTTTGAGATATGGACTCCAGAACTGAACACAGTACTCCAAGTGAGGCTTCGCCAAGGACCTGTACAAGGACATTATCAGCTCCTTTTTCTTACTGATTATTCCTTTCTCTATACAGCCAAGCATTCTTTTGGCTTTAGCTATTGCCTTGTCACATTGCTTCACTATCTTCAGATTTCCAGACACTATTACTCCAAGACTGCTCTCTTGCAGGCCGATACAGTTAACCGGCATTTGGATGCGTGTTTTTGACGCGCTAGCTTTACCCCTTATTCAGTAAGGGGTAATAGTGCGTCAAAAACACGCGTCCAACCCCCCCCGAGACTAATAGCACCCGCAACATACAAATGCATGTTGATGGCCCTATTAGTCATTCCCGCGCGATACAGTAAGTAAAATGTGCAGCCAAGCCGCACATTTTACTTTAAGAAATTAGCGCCTACCCAAAGGTAGGCGTTAATTTCTTCCGGCGCCGGGGAAGTGCACAGAAAAGCACCCTCTGACTTAATATCATGGCGATATTAAGTCGGAGGTCCCAAAAGTTAAAAAATGTTAAAAATTAAAAAAAAAAAATTTAAGATGGGCCCGCGGCTCGCGGGTTGAAAATCAGATGCTCAATTTTGCTGGCGTCCGGTTTCCAAACCCTTGGCAGTCAGTGGGTTTGAGAACCGACACCGGCAAAATTGAGCGTCGGCTGTCAAATTCGCTGACAGCCGCCGCTCCTGTCCAAAAAGAGGCGCTAGGGACACACTAGTGTCCCTAGCGCCTCTTTTTACCTCGGGACCTAATTTAAATAAAATAACTTACTGAATCGCGCGCACAGGAGAGTGGTCTGTGCGCTTGCCCGCTCTCCCGCGATTTTTACTGTATCGGCCCATTGGTCAGTGTACATCGGTCTTTCACCCCCCATCACATACAGCTCTTTTGGATTATTGCATCCCAGATGCATGACTCAGCACTTCTTGGCATTAAATCCCAGCTGAAAAAACAGTAAAGCCAATGCGTACCCTATATATGCAATATATGCAGTATGTGAAAAAACAGTACCCACTAAAGGTATAAAATGAACCCCAAAAGGCAAATAATTTAAGATAATTTTTTATATAATGAATTTTTACATTTTTTTTAATTTTTGAGGAAGGAATAAAGACTTCATAAACCACCTGTGGCAAACAATTTGCCTAAAGCAGTTGGGCTGCTTAATCATGAGTCTTAAAACCTCCATTTTTAAAGTGAATGATATTCTCAAATGTGTATATCAAAATAACTTAACCTGTGTAATTTATAAATTCCTTCAGTGCTTTGTGTCGAACTCCATATGACTATTTATCCTTTTGAAAGAACTCTGACGTTGGCCAGAAATTTGCCAGTCTACGGCTGCGTCATTTCTATTGCAATGACCAGAGCGCACAGGATCTTCAAGAAAGAAATGTATTCATTTTCAAAGAAATTATATAAAATATATCATACCCTGAAGTTCAATGTTCTAAAAAACAACAGTTCATTGAGTCAGGACAGAAGGTCTGTGCACAACATATGTTTGAGAAAATGGCAGAAACAGACGCTGTGACCTCTTGTGCCACTTATAAAATCTAAATTGTAAAAACACTACATGTCAATTGGTTAATATCAAAAAACCTGGCTGAAGAATATTCCTTTATGTTAGATCATAATGCTTTTATGTATAAAAACTTATTTAAATGAAATCCCCATCTTATAGCACCTATGAAACCTCAATGATTGAGAATAACAAGCATTTCAGCAATCTAAGGGAGTCATTTTCAAAGGCCCTTTTCGCGTGCGATAGCATGCTGTGGGCGGAGTCGGGGTGGCGAGGGGGCGGTCTCGGCGATGTCTTAGCTGGCGGCGATAAGATTAGTAATCTTATCGTCGCCAGTAGCCCGCCGAATAGCACCTTTCAAAGTGGCGCTATTTGGTGCGAAAGCCGGCAGTGAAGACACTGCAGTGGTGTGAAGGCTGCCGGCTTTCAGAGGCCCGCCCCCTGTTTTCACAGGATTCATCATTCTGCGAAAGAATGATGAATCCAGGCCTAAGGCTGCAAACATCTGAACAGCAAAATTCAAACATGTAAAGTTTCGAAAATGTGTTACCCTCTAATGCAGAGTTCCAAATTGCAAAGCTTGTTTCGATAGCGACATAATGTCTACGATAACATGTTCAAGAGAAATAAGGCAAATGCCTCAGCTTTATATACTTCTGTTGGAGAGATGCCATGCAGAACCAGCATTAGAATTGGTTGCTACAATAGCGTGAATTTGAAATGCTGAATGACTATAGGTCAAATCTAAGCAACCCATAAAGTTGGAATTTTCCATCTCAAAATGATAAATAGAATAATGATTGTTTTTTTTACAAAACAAAATGATCATTTCCTGTGCCACTTTTGAAAAAACAGTTGCACAGCTAAAAATGATTCTTGAGTGGTGCCCTTATTAAGAAATTATATAATTGAATACTCTTTTTTTTTACGTTTTTGATGATTCAAATACTATGTATTCAAAAAGACGTCAAAAAAAGTTGTGCTTTTTTGACGTCTTTTTGAATACATAGCCCTTATTAAGAAGACATGTCTATGAATCTGACAATTAATATAGCCAGCGTCTCAGCGATATACGGCTGCAATGTTCAACCATATGTTGCGCTCCTGCTCACAGTTCTAGCCGCGAGCAAGCACTTACCTTTGTGGCACAGAGCCGTCGACGTTCTTCGCCGCAGGAGCCGCAGTCACTGCTCTTCACCGCGGCAGGGAGCTGTGGACTTCAGGGCTTCTCGCGGTAGGGAGTGCCGCTGATACCTTCATCCTCCTCGCGGCCCGGAGGCCACGGTTCTCGGGCTCCCTTGTGGGGTGGAGCCGCTCTCCAACCTGCCTTCTGAGGCAGGGAACCACCTCTGGCATCGGGGCCTGCTCCTCGGCCCAGCCCTGCTCCTCTGTCGTCAGCGTCTGTGCAGGGCCGCTGGCCATGGTCCTGCACAACTTCCTGCTTCCTGTTTCTAAGGCACGGGCCGCACCTCCTTCAGAGATTTAAAGGGCCCGCGGCCGGAAATGCCCCAGGCCCCACCTGGACTCCATCTTGGTGTCTCCTGATCTTCAGCCCTATTTAAGTGCCCACTTCCAGTTCTTAGTTGCCTTCGCAAGGAGTTAGTTCCTCTCAAGGACTTCTCGTCTTCACTCCTGCTGGTATTTCCTGTTCTTCGTGGGATCCCTCATTGTACTTCATGTTTGTGGTCTCTTCTGGATTATCTCTCATCTTGTCCTAATGTTTCGTGGTCTTCCTGATTTTCCTTCCTGATGCCTCGTGTCTGCTTCTGCTTCCTGGACCCGTGGTTCCTCATTGCTACCTCTTCACCTCGTGGCATAAGCCTGTCTTCTCATCTGCAGCGCAAGCCTCCAGAGGGTCTTCCTCGCCTAAAGCCAAGTCTCGTCTTGGTACAGTGTCTCATGCATGAAGCCAAGTCTTGTCTTGGTCCCTTGTCTCATGCCTGAAGCCAAGTCTCATCTTGGTCCCTTATCCTGAATCTCGTCTTGGCCCTTGGATGTTCTTGTGGCTGCTCCATCCATACCTAAGTCTCTGACTGAACCTGCTCCATTCCAGCATGGTCCGTGACCAGCCATGGGCAGCTGTGTAGGGCGTGTCTTGGTGCAGGCTTCTTCTGAATCTTCGCCATATTCCGGCTTCATCTTCTACATATTTGTGTGGAGTCTGCTTCACACTCAAGCGTAGTCCGTGACCAGTCCTGTGGGTCTGCCCTGTGGTGGGCTGTGTAGGGCATGCCGCGTCGCAGCCTCAACCCAGTACTTGACTTTGTTCCTAACCTTGATCCTGAGTCTTCGTGCTTAAGCGTCTCGTCTGAGTCTTAATGTCTCAAGCTTCTCGTCTGTGTCTTCATGTCTCCATTTCCTCGTCTTGAGTCTTCATGTTCCAGAGCTTTCATCTGCCCTTGTCTCATGTCCGCCCTGCTGCTTTTGCTGTTTTCAGCGGCAGGTCCGAAAGGGCTTGGAGTAGTCGGAGGACCCCTCAGAGACCAACCTTGCGTGGTTGGTCTCACTCAGGCTGTGCAGGTTGGCAGGGGCCTGGCTTCCTGGTCTCAGCCCAGGCTCGGACATGTCTTGCCTGCCTCGGTACCGCCTTGGAGCCCTCTGGGGTTGTGCCGAGGTCCAAGGGCACACAATCTCCTCAGAAATGGGTCCACTCTCCTAGCGCTCCCTAACAGATTGTGAAGGCCTCTGAGCTTTCCCATGCTCAAGGTCTCCATCT
Organism: Rhinatrema bivittatum; assembly: GCF_901001135.1. NCBI lineage: Eukaryota > Metazoa > Chordata > Amphibia > Gymnophiona > Rhinatrematidae > Rhinatrema > Rhinatrema bivittatum. The sequence goes on along the minus strand of NC_042620.1, from coordinate 70,473,020 downwards.
TCCCTAACACCAGTGCCTGTTTCACTGATTTTTAAACAACTTCTGTGTTCAGATATTCTGATGCATAAACTCCTGGTTGTCTTTCCTACATATTATTTTTTGCATGGACATATTGCTTTGTATATCGTGAAACTGGGTGAACAAGAACTATAATGATTTAATCATTAACTCTTCTTAGTAGATGGCTGTACAAATTCTTTCAGGTTTGTAGTAGCTTCACAAGCTTTGCACAAGCCGCACTTGGCTGATTTGAATAGTCCTTCATTCAGAAAAGCAGGACATAATTTTTCCCGTAAGTTTTTACCTCTTGTATATGTAATGCATAATTCTTTATTAGCAAAACACTGATTTAACTGAAGAAGTTGAAAATTCTTCTTGATGATTTGGCGAGTAATTCTACAACTAGAAATATATAGCATGATGCGGATCAGGATATTATTATCTGACTCAATTGTAGCTCTATTTTTCTTCAAGAGATATTCACGCAGGATGTATAGCGCTCTCCTGTAAGCTTTCTATTGCCATCATCTTGGACTGCTTTTTATATTCTAAAATGTCAGTGCAGGTCTTTTTTACACATTAAAATTGAGAAAATTGTAAATTATCTTTTAAAGATTTTTGATGATGGCTATAATAATGAAGGTATGTATTTCTATCAGTAGTTTTAACATGTAATGTGGTCCTTAATTGCTGTTCCTCATCAAACCTTACTAGTACATCCAAGAATGAAATTTCTATGAAATTGTACTGAAATGAAAATGAATGCTCATATTGCAAGTATTGAGCCACAGATGAAACTATTTCAATTCCAAAACCATGCCATTCCACAAAATAAAAATATCATTTATAAATCTGCACCAAAAAATATTTTTTCAAAAAAAGGAGATGCCAGTATCCAATTTTTTTTCAAAGGCTGACATCTATAGATTGGCTATTGAGGAGCCATAGTGGCCCCCATCGCTGTTCCTTTCATTTGCAGATATAATCGATCCTGAAAAATGAAAAACTTTCTTTTAAATCGATACTGGCTAATTTCGCTATGAAACAAGATGGAACTGTGTGAGGGAGAACAAGTTGAGAGAATTCTGTTGGAATTACATCCATCGCTTCCTCTTGTGGTATGTTAGTATATAAGGCATTGACATCAAAAGTAACAAAAATTGTGTTTTGAGGTAATTCTTGAAGACATTTTAACAAGCTTAAAAGTGAGCAGAATCATGTATATAAGTAGAAATTTCCTGAACAATTGGTTTCAAAAAATGTATCTACATAATTAGATAAACATTCTAATATGGAATCATTAGCTGAAATGATAGGACAACCAGGTAGATGTTCCAAATTTTTATGAACTTTAGGTAACATATATATGGTTGGTATTCAATGAGATCAAATGTTGAGAAATTGAAACTCCTTTTGTGTAAGGAACCCAGATTATACCGCTGTTAACTGTGGTTCTTCTGATGAGAGTCCTTAAGCATGGTGGAATCCAATAGAAGATGTCTATAATTATCTTTGTCTGAAAGTTGATGATTTACTTCTGATATGTAATCTAGAAGATTCACGATTACAATGCTGCCACCCTTATCGGCCGGTTTTATGACGATTGATCTGTCCTCTCGCAACACCTCCAGTGCTGTGCATTCATCCTTAGTGAGATTTTGAAAAAAAGGTAACTGCTTATCTTCAATTGCTTGAATATCTCTCAATACGGACTCTTTAAAAATATGTAAGTTTGGATCCAGTGGTCTTGGAGGACACCAGGAGGACTTGGAGTGTACCAATGAATTATCTTGTGTACTGATAGATTGTTGTGAAAAAAATAAATTTAATTGTAATCTTCTAATAAATTGTTCAAGATCTATCCTAAATTGAAAAGAATCATGTTGCACAATGGGTACAAAAGATAGTCCTTTAATTAAAACAGAAATTTCAGTGGCTGTTAATGCAACAATCAAAATGCCAGTTCTACATGCATCTCTCCAATGGAAGTATATAAGACTGAGGCATTTGCTTTGTTATTTCTCTTGAACATGTCGTCGTAGACATTATGTCACTATCGTAACAAGCTTTGCAATTTGGAACTCTGCATTAGAGGGTAAGACATTTTCGAATCTTTACATGTTTGTGGAAGATATACATCTGATTGAATTTTGCTATTTAGATGTTTGAAACCTTAGATTGCTGAAAACCTTGTTATTGTCAATCATTGAGGTTTTATAAGTGCTATAAGATGGGGATTTCATTTGACTCTGGGAACTGTGACCCCTCTCTGGCTCCCTTCAGCATCCTGCCCCTTTTCATCCCCCAAATAATGGCACATTACACAGTAATCTTGGTATTAATCGGCCGCAGCTTTTATTAACATAACAGTTAATATGAACTTAACATTATAACAACTTCATCCACCCGGGCCAATCCTTCGGTTCCACCGCTACCTAGTCCACGCCCCTTTCGCTGCTTGCCGCGATTCTAGCAAGGCGACATCGCTTCCGCGTTTACTAGCAAGGGGGCCCTGCCTCCGGGCGTGGTCCCCACCCCTCCGACAACCTGCCTTTTGTCAGCCCCGCAGCTGACCTATGTCCAATAAGTCTCTATTGGCCCGGGTACCCGCCCCCCAAGCTGCGACATTACCTAAGAGCACATTGGTGCCCTGCCCCCTCATTGATCCTTGGCACTTTTAATCCTTCCCTGGGTGGGTGGGTGGGTGGGAAAGTCAGTCGCCGGAAAGAGGCCGGCTGCGACGCGGTCTCAGCCCTAAATACTCCAGCCAATGTCATCGGGGCCGGCTGCGGCATCCCCGATGACGCCAGCCTGAAGAAACGCCCCTAGTGCGTGGTGATGCTGCTGACGTCATCAGGATGCGCCGGAACGCCGGCGTGCTCCGATGACTCCAGCCCATGCTGCTCCCGGAGCACCGGAGCACCCCAATGCCGACCGTTGGTGCTGCCCCCGAAGCCGGATCTTCGCCGGTCTTCGGCCCATGGTCCCAGCTAAGCCGTGGGCCCTTGTATTCACTATGGGCCCACCCATTAAATAAATTTTTATACATAAAAGCATTATGATCTAACATAAAGGAATATTCTTTGGCCAGGTTTTTTGATATTAACCAATTGACATGTAGTGTTTTTACAACTTAGATTTTCTAAGTGGCACAAGAGATCTCAGCATCTGTTTCTGTCATTTTCTCAAACATATGTTGTGCGCAGACATTCTGTCCTGACTCAATGAACTGATGTTTTTAGAACATTGAACTTCAGGGTATGATATATTTTATATAATTTCTTTGAAAATTAATACATTTCTTTCTTGAAGATCCTGTGCGCTCTGGACATTACAATATAAATGACTCCCTGATGCAGCCATAGATTGGCGAAATGCTGGCCAACATACAAGTTCTTTCAAAAGGACAAATAGTAATATGGAGTTCAATGCAAAGCACAGAAGGAATTTATAAATTACACATGTTAAGTTCTTTTGATATACACTTTTGAGAATATCATTCACTTTAAAAATGGAGGTTTTTAAGATGCATGATTAACCTGCCCAACCGCTTTAAGTAAGTTGTTTGCCACAGCTAGTTTATGAAGTCTTTTTTCACTCCTCAAAAATTAAAAAAAAATGTTAAAATTCATTATATAAAATATTATCTTAAATTATTTGTCTTTTGGAGTTCATTTTATACCTTTAGTGGATACTATTTTTTCACATATTGAATCCCAGCTGCCAAATCTTCAACCACTCTTCCAGCTTTCTTAAATCTCTTTTCATTCTCTCTACTCCTTCAGGCATGTCCACTCTATTGCAGATCTTAATATCATCCACAGATACATTTTACCTTCTATCCTTTCACCATGTCACTCACAAAAATATTGAACAGAACCAATCCCAGAACCGAACCCTGTGGCACTTTATTTAATATGGTTTTCTCTTCAGAGTAGGTTCCATTTATCATTACACTCTGTCTCCTATCAGTCAACTAGTTTTAAATTCACTCCTCCACCTTGGTGCTCACTCCCAAACTTCTCATGTTATTCACAAGCCTCCTATGCAAGATTGTATCAAAAGCTTTGCTGAAATGCAAGCAGATCACATCAAGGGTTCTTCCTCAATCCAATTCTCTAGTCACCTTATCAAAAAAATCAAGCAGAATTGTCTGACAGCACCTTCCCCTGGTGAATCCATGCTGCTTTGGGTCCAGCAATCCATCGGATTGTGGATAGTTAACTATCCTTTCTTTTAGCAAAGTCTCCATTAATTTTCCAACTACCAAGGTGAGGCTAACCAGCCTTCTCTCTGCTACCACTCTTGTGAAGCAGGACCATCATCTCTCTTCTCCAGTCCCGCAGCACCACTCCCGTTTCCAGGGATCTATTGAACAGGTCCTTCAGCTGACACGTCAGCATATCTCTGAGCTCTCTTAGTATCCTGGGGTATATCTTATCCGGTCCCAAGGCCTTGTCCAATTTCAGTTTTCCTAGATCCTCCCAGACATTCTCTTCTGTAAATGGAGTTTCATCTTCTCCATCCCCATCTACAGTCTTGTTAACCAGCAATGGTCCTTCTCCAGGTTCTTCTTTAGTGAATACCGAACTGAAGTATTTGTTTAATAATTTTGCCATTTCTTCATTACTCTGTACACATTGCTCGTTGTCACTTTTCAGTTTCAATATACTACTTCTGACTTCCCTTATTTCACTAATAAATCTGAAAATTGTTTTGTCTCCTCGCTTTACCTCTTTGACAATCCTTTCTTCCGCTTGATCTTTTGTTTCCTTATTTCTTTCTTCGTCTCCCTCAGTTTTAACAGATATTCTTCCCTGTGTTCCTTTTTTTGGGATCCTTTATACTTCTTAAACACTATTCTTTTAGACTTTATTTTTTCAGCCACTTTTTTAGAGAACCAGATTAGTTTCTTTTTCCTCGTACTCTTGTTTACTTTTCTAACATATAGATTTGATACCTTTGTAATAGCTCCTTTTAACTTGTTCTACCTCATCCATTTTCTCCCAGTCTTCCAGTTCTTCCTCCAGGTACATCCCCATTTTGACAAAGTCTGTATTTTTGAAATTCAAAATTCAGGTCTTCATGTAACTTCTCTGTGTCCTATTCGCAAATTCAAACCATACCGTCTGATGATCACTGATGCTCAGGTGAACCCCTACCTGAACATTAGAGATATTATCACCTTTAGTGAGCACTAGATCGAGTACTACACCCTCTCTTGTGGGTTCTTTTACCATTTGTTTCAGCAAAGCCCCTTGAAGGGCATCTACTATCCCTCTACTTCTCATAGATTTTACAGAAGGAATACTCCAATCCACATCTGACAGATTAAAATCTCTGATAAGAACATAAGAAATTGCCATGCTGGGTCAGACCAAGGGTCCATCAAGCCCAGCATCCTGTTTCCAACAGACGCCAAACCAGGTCACAAGAACCTGGCAATTACCCAAACACCAAGAAGATCCCATGCTATTGATGCATTAATAGCAGTGGCTATTCCCTAAGAAAACTTGATTAATAACAGTTAATGGACTTTTCCAAGAACTTATCCAAACCTTCTTTGAACCCAGCTACACTAACTGCACTAACCACATCCTCTGGCAAAAAATTCCAGAGCTTAATTGTGCATTGAATGAGAAAGAATTTTCTCCGATTAGTCTTAAATGTGCTACTTGCTAACTTCATGGAATGCCCCCTAGTCCTTCTATTATCCGAAAGTGTAAATAACCGATTCAAACCGGAGACTCTATCCAGCCTCCTGTCTGTGTTACTCCTGCAGGTGGTGTTCACCACACCAAGCTACAACCCAAAACCGTAACAGATACTTCAGGCCTATATTAATCAATTATCCTAGGTCCTTAGAAGAAATATTTAAGAAGAAAACACTCTAGGGGTTGGAGGGAGTGGGGAGGTTAGGAGGGACTAAACAGCAGAGATAAAGCAAACTATAATGCGAAAATACAGAATAAAGTTATATTAAATTAGACTGTTAGACTTAGCCAAAACAGGAAACCGGGTGAGTAATGCTGGAACCAGGTGCGCTGTGCTAGAATTTTATGCGTAACTGGACTTTAGTAGTACTTGGCTTGATTACCCCTTACTGTGCAACTGATTATACACCTCAGAAAGTCTAGTAAGTAGAGTCCTGCATTCCTCTTTTAAAAACACGTAGGGATTTTTAAAAATGTCTATCAAAATATGACCAGAACACTCAGACAGAGTAAGAGCCTGAAAAAATAAGATTACCATCTATAGGACTTTTTTTTTTTTTTTTGGTAATATTGTTCAGCCACACACATCACAGAAGCAGACCAGGAGAATAAAGCAATGTCTATTGGAAAACAACAATCCTGCCCACCACAACAGACTATAAACAGCAGAAATAAAGCAAACTATATTGGGAAAATACAGACCTAGCTAAAGCGGGGAGCCAGGTGAGCAGAAGTGGAATGCTAAAAATTTTTCCCATTTGATATGTATTATTTAAGGAGTTAAAGCATAAATAAGTCAGGCTTTATTCACAACTGGTGTGCTGTATTTCCTGATCTTTATTTCTGAAGATATAAGATTTTTGTCATGCAGTTGGTTTATCTGCATTTGATGTGCATTCCTAGTATGGGATAAAGTGGGCTGTATGATACACAAGAATGGTAACTTTCAAACCAATGCAGGTGCACACAGACTTCAGCCTACGCCCAGGTACGTGGCTATTATATAAAATATGTGTGCATATGCCCATATGTTATAAAATAGCCTTGCTGCGCACACGTGTGCCGAATTCTAAGCAAATCCCGCTTCTACCACGTAAATCATGGATTTTAAAAGGGGGGTGTGCCGATGCCATTCCCAGTTTTACCAGTTCATCCTCAGTTCACCCAGTTAAGAGATAGGTCCTCTAACCCTCCTTTCCCTCTAACCCTTCACTCCCCCCAGTTAGCCCTGACCCTTAAAACCCCCACATCTGCCCAGTTTTCTTTAATTTTTAACTTACACGGCATCCACAGCAGAAGTAAAGTTTTGTGGTGGTGGGGGCCTTGGCGCACAGCAGATCACGTCAGAATTTACATGCATATCTTCGGTTCACGTCCTGAAACACCTGTGCCCCGCACAGACCATGCCCATGCCCCGCCCCTTGTTGAAAACTTTTGAGCTGTGTGCACTGCAGCAGATACGAGTGTTATCTGCGCCCACAAGTCCAACTTCTTCGTGCATCTCCTAATTAATGCGCACATCGGGCTTTAAAATTCATCTCTAAGGCCGTTATTATTATTTCTCTATGTATTTGTTTTTGCAGCATTTTGAATGTGATTTGTCCAACAATCCATTTTCTTGATACACTAAGCTTTACATGACTTTTATTTATTTATTTATTTAGAGCTTTTTTATACCGGCATACATGATACAATCACATCATGCTGGTTTACAGGTAACAGGGGGTGATAACTTTGAACAATTAACAAGTGGTGAGAAGCAAAAAAGTAAAAGTTACAATTTTATGTTGCTAACAAAGGGCCTCATTTTCCAATATCGCATTGGTATCGCATGCGATACCAAAAAAGGGTGTACCTTATGCTAATAAGCATGTGTATTGCAAATTGTGATATCACCTATGCAAAACACTCTTAACCCAATTTGGGCCAGTATATATTGTGGGTGGGGGGAGGGAGGGAGAGAGAGAGAGACTTGCTATGGTGCCTCCTCCCTAGACAGGTATTTGTATCCCTATGGGAGGCCCACCTAGTAACTCGAGGTGGGGTTTAGGTATGAGTGTAGGGGGTTGGGGGCCACTTTCACATTCAACATGAGACGTACGAACAGAACAGAACAGTGGTCTCTTGTGAAGATATGCTGGCCTTCGAGTGAGGAAACTCACTCCAAGATGAGATTTGGGCAATGTTCTCTCCACCTAGCTTGATGGACACGCTACCTGGGCAACAACAAGCTAGGTGGAGAGAACATTGCCCAAATCTCACCTTGGGCATGGTGGGCCTCCCATAGGGATACAAATACCTGTCTAGGGAGGAGGTACCATAGCTAGTCTCTCTCTCTCTCTCTCAAAACATTGTGAACCACAATAAACCTTTACTGGCCTCTAGTACACAATGTAACACAAATGAAAGAGGTGTAGTTATTGGCTGCTTTGTGGCACACGATAAATCCTCCCTACTTTACATTTACTCCGCCCCCTGAATTAAAAATTTGCATTTGCAAATCGCAAATTTGCGGAATTATCACCCATGGTAACTCCTTGGAAAATGACCCCCGAAGTCCTTTCTTATGGTATGCTTTACTTTTTTAAAATTAAAAACTGTCATTATTTCCAGTCTAGTTCTTTTTTTGTTAAAATTATTTTTTATTGACAATTTCCATGTGCCGCAACCTGCAGTGCAGTACCAATACCACCAAACCTGAGTACAGAAACACATCAGCATAGACAGATGTAACCATCAATACAGAACAGTTAGAAAATAAGGGCCTGCCGTACAGATATAGGCTCAGTCATCCATCCATCCAACAGACATCCCATTCATCCCCTCACTCAGCCACATTCATCATCCTCCCCTTATCCCCACCCCTCACCCCTGGAGACCAAAATGGGGCCACTAGTGTGAGGTGTCAAGTACCCAGCTCAACACAAAAGAGTGAAGACTAATACCATGTCGCTTTGTACCCTGTAGAACATAGATTACTTTGCATATCTATAGGCAGAAGGTCAAAAAACACAGCCCAGCAATTACAGTAAATTTTATCAAGCTTCCTTTGTCCCACAGTATGGTCTAGCCATTCGAGTTGCATCGTCCGCATCATCCGTTGATACCAGGCTTGGACAGAGGGCTGGGAGGTAGGTTCCACCCAAACGGACAATACAGTTTGACAGGCCAACAATACAGCACAGCGTCCAAAACGGTCCAGGGAAAGTCGCCGCAGCCGAGGGCCTCGCAGCAATACCTCCGTTGTTTGGGCCACTGGAGCCCCAGCGCATTTGCCAATATCATCCATCACCTTCGACCAGAACCCGGCCAGGGTGTCCCAGAACAGCAGCCGGTGGGATAAAGTGCCGTCCTCTCTCCAGCACTTAATACCGCTCGGAGAGGGTTAAGCGCTTCATTTGGAAACGACGAACATCATCGCAAATAGCGTGGTGAGGTATTCAAAACTGTAATTCCTTCAAACCCTGATCCGGGATCTGGTGATGCAGTGCCTTGAAACATCCAGCTAGGGCAACGGGAGTCCAAGTGTCCCCCGACACAGCAGTCCAATACAGTGATAATGCATCCAAGTGGGAGCAGTGACGAGAATTCTTGCCCAATACGTTCCAGCCAGTGATAGAGTTTTTCACACAAGCGGTGTCAAAAACAAGGGTGGCGAACGCATATTCAGCAGCAAAAGCCCCTCAGCTGTCCATCAAATCTCCTGTATTTTTTTGCTTATTTCCAGTCTAGTTTTGATGGATTTTGAACAGATTAGCTTTGAACTTTAGATTTATTATTAATGATTTTGTTTCTGTAGATGTTTTCCCTTGCATTTTTGTTCATTGAATGTATACCACTGCTACGCTTGTGTTTTCGTACAGTTAAAATAATAAAAAAAAAAACTTGCCAAAATAATATTAGCTCTGTACCTTGAGGACAGTCTGCTAGAGGAAACGAGAGGTTTGAAAATAGCAGACAGAACATATAATACCTGGTTTTCAACTGACTGTACACTGTGCACTGGCACAGCATACCTTGCCAAAACAGTGACTCAACTGATTTACATTAATTTTGCAGCCAGAATAGATTTATTTGGAGCAATATAATGACTCTTTCCAGCAACAGATTCTTTCCAGCAACAAATTTATTTTATTATTTTTTTAGTTCTTACTACAACCATCATCAGTTTACTATTGGCAGTAGTTTCAGATATTACTTAGATGAAGTATTAGCCCTATCAATTTCTCACTCATGAACATGAACAAACCAACCCATTGACAGGATGGGTACTTAAGCAAATCCAGCCCTGGACCCCCCCTCCTCCCACCATCCTTTTTCTAAATCTATTTTTGACTTTAGAAATAAACACTGATGGTGTAATCCAACCAATTTACATGCATAGTAGATAACATCTTTCTTAGATCATTTTGCAAACTTGATGGGAAGATAGCTCTTGACAGCTAGTCACAAATGCTTTAGGCTACTCTAATAAAAAAGTGGTCATCTATATCCATCTTGTTGACATTTATTCTACATAACTGTTGCCTGGCAAATCTTCTCAACATTTTTTATTATTGTGAATGGGTCACAGTAAGGTCTTGGGTATTTACCTGAGAAAAGTAAGGTCAATACCTATCAGGCCGATACAGTAAGGACGCGTAAGAAAAAGTGTGGCAGTGCCGGGCGCCCGCTCGTTTGCCGCGCGCACAGTTCGGATTACATACCGCTCGATTCAGTATTTAAATGGCATGCAAATGCAAGCCGCGTCCAAAGCGCGTCCATGAAGCGCAATCCATTTTACTGTATAGAGCGCTAAACAGCGCCTATACAGTATCCTGGGTGTGCTGGTACCTGTCATTTCAAATGTCATTTCAAATGAAATTTGAAATGACAGGTACCATGAAGTGGATGGTTCTCCTACGCTCGGGCATCGGGGATTGCCAGTCCTCTCTCCCCCTCCCGAAGCAAGGCACAGGGCGAAAATTAACTCGACATGTTATTAAAGCAAATCGAAATTGTAACAAAAGTAAACTTACTGCATGCTTCCAGCAGCCCCAGTCCTCTCTCCCCTCCTTCCGAGGCGCCCACCATGTCTCCCCTGCCTCCCGGGGGCAGCCGGCGGCGAAAGCGGCTTCCAGCAGCCCCGCCGGCAAAGGTGCATAAACGCACGTCCAATTTGGGCGCTCAAGCAGCGAAGGCGCATGCGCGCACACCGTGACCTCGGACGTGCTTTTATCCTACAGTATGGGGAAAGATTGCAGTTTCCATGCCACCTGAGAGAAAAGTAGTCTGTGTTGGAAAATATTTTTTTCCTGTTTTTTGTTGGGAAGAAGTTTTGTCACCATTCCTGCCAGAGAGAAGGAGAAAATATTTTATATTTGCTGCAGAGTGGATTTTTAAATCAAAAGGTCCAATTTAACATCAGAAGGAGATCAAGAGACCTCAGTCCCCACACTAGGATCCCATCTTCCACCACCTAGAGGATATTTTTTTCCTAGTGCCTGCCACCTTAAGGAACATTCACTCAGTTGAATATATCTAGGAACATTCTGGATTTAACTCGGAGACTCTGGAATTCCAAAAGAATTGCTGGGTCTTCTGGTCAACTCTACAAATCTCTTGGTGGTGCTGGATCTCAAGTACCATATGGGCCCAGATGAAGAAGTCACCTGGGCTCATAGGCAGGGAAGAAGGGGGAACATCAGGTGCATGCCTGAAGAAGGAGCAGGGGAAGCATTGGGCGCATCAAGCAGCATCAGATTGTCAGGCCATACCGAAAGAAGGAGCAAGGGGAGGGTCGAGTGTGTGAAGCAGGAAGAAGGAGGAGACAGCATCGGCCTGCATGGCAGGAAGAAAGAGGAGTCCTGTTAGCCACGCAGGCCTAAAGGGCTGCTGCTGCTGCTGCTGGTGAGTTCAGGTGGGGGAAGAGGAAGAGAGAAAGAGATAGAGATAGAGAGGTATGAGAAAGTGAGCATGTATTGAATGTGGGTGAGTTTGTGTGGCTGGACCTTTTGTCAGACACTCATTGACCTTAGCTCCTAGCTCTTAGCATTTATATCAGCTTAGGTGGAGACAGCATTCCTGCATAGGCCCTCCCCAGAGGCTGCCTATGGGTGATGATTTCCCAGTCCACAAGGGAGAGTGAACCCTTGTGAAACTGTGGTAGTGTGAACCCTTGTGAGAGTGTGGTAGTGTAGATGTGATTTCAATGGAGAAGTGTTTTCAGTGTGCTCTCCAAGTTAGGCCCTCAGCTTAGAACAGAGAGGGAAAGACACTGCCCTGCTAGGTCCCCAGATGTTTCACAGAGATTTCTAACAAGAACAATGATATGGACTGTCCACTGGTGAGCTTGCTTTTGGAATACAAATCCCCATGAAGCAGATGGTTACGAAACATGATGCCATGTAGGGTAAGACTATAAGGCCTTACTATACAAGATAAGTAACTTGTTTATTCATGGATTTGATATTGATTTTTCAACTCACTTGTTTTTTGGACATTTTTGAAATGGAATTATTTTGCTAATAAATCAAAATGTTTTTCATTTGCAAAAAAATACAAAAATCATAAAAGTGGACCTACTTCAATTCAGCCTGTATAAAAATACATTAGGTTGACCAAGTGGCAGTCCCACATATACATATAGATTTATCTTTTATTGATTTTTATCTGCCAATAGTTTGCTACTGAGACTTGTATATTGTGTTTGGCATGAGCTCATTCATACCAGAATAAGAAAACTGATGCAATCCTAGTAAACTTTCATGTTGAAATGGCTTTTGAAGTATTTATTTTGGATTTTGGGGCAATTAAATTTAGAAGAAAATTTCTCAGAATGGGTTAAATTATAACATATGTGTTTTAATAGTGTTTTAATAAAAAATCTGAAGAATTTCAGTTTAGAAGATGTATATGGCAACCTATGTCCACTATTCCCACTGTTGTTCAGTCTAACCTAAGAGCTTGTAGCAATTATTAAACTAAGAGAACTGAAGGCCTTTGAAGGATAGAGGTGAGGAAGAATAAATTCAAAATTAGTATATTTGCAGATACAGTAATACATTATATTTTCATAGGTAATTTTGGCCAAGCATTACCTACCGTAATACCTGACAGACTTACATTTGGAAAATTTTCAGGATTAAAAGTCAAGTTTTGCATATAGACTCCATCCTGTCAAAGAGATGGCAAGATCATTTTTCTTTCAAATAGTTTAACAGTATAATTAAGTATCTAGGAATTCAACTCCCAAATACCAAGGTGATTTATAAACTAATAGATAGATTTTAAAAGCCTTGTATGTACAAAAATGGCCACATACATGTGTAAGTGGGCCACATGGGAGCTACATGAAGTTTAAATAGCCGGGCAGGGCGTGTGTACATTAATGTATGTGCACCCAGAAAAAGAAGGTGGAAAAGGGGCATAGCATGGGCATTCCAGAAGTGGGGCCGGCACTGATGTGTCTAACTCCTAATTTTTCTCAGCTGGTTTGTGTATGTTATCTGCCACTTTGCTACAATTCCTGGGGGGAAGAGAGAGAGAGAGAGCCTCTTCAAGAGGCTCAGTCCGGTACTCTATACATGGATGATTTGGGGTGAATTTTCGGGAGGTGGGTTGGGGCTGGGGGGGGGGGGGGGGCGGTTACAGATACATTCAGAGGTATCCATTTTAAAATTGACATCATTAAAGAATTTTAGACCTTATAAGTGATGAAAATTCTAACAAGAGGAGTTGGTTTGTACACTGCAGTCTCTGCTAGCTGCAGTGTACAAATCAACTCCTTTTCATCACTTATAAGGTCTAACAATGGGGGGGAGGGGGGTGGCATTACCAGATGTGAAATTATATAACGTAGCTTGTTATATGAGATTGATTTTTGACTAGATTAACAATACCTGTAAAAATACTATTCATTATCATATGGAAGCTCTAACTAAACCATATCTACCAGCCAGTACCCTCCATATAAAATGGCATAAAATGTCCTAGAAACTAAAAAGTTATAAAGACCCAGTTGGTATGAAGATCGTGGAGGAAGAAGGGGAAAATGAACTCAGGTGTCTCTGCATTTATTAGATTAGTTGGTAATGGAGATTTTACATAAGAACATAAAAACATAAGAAAATGCCATACTGGGTCAGACCAAGGGTCCATCAAGCCCAGCATCCTGTTTCCAACAGTGGCCAATCCAGGCCCTAAGAACCTGGCAAGTACCCAAAAACTAAGTCAATTCCATGTTACCATTGCTATTGGCAGTGGCTATTCTCTAAATGAACTTAATAGCAGGTAATGGACTTCTCCTCAATCCTTTTTTAAACACATCTATACTAACTGCACTAACCACATCCTCTGGCAACAAATTCCAGAGTTTAATTGTGCGTTGAGTAAAAAAGAACTTTCTCCGATTAGTTTTAAATGTGCCCCATGCTAACTTCATGGAGTGCCCCCTAGTCTTTCTACTATCCGAAAGAGTAACTAATCGATTCACATCTACCCGTTCTAGACCTCTCATGATTTTAAACACCTCTATCATATCTCCCCTCAGTCGTCTCTTCTCCAAGCTGAAAAATCCTAACCTCTTTAGTCTTTCCTCATAGGGGAGCTGGTCCATTCCCCTTATCATTTTGGTAGCCCTTCTCTGTTCCTTCTCCATCGCAATTATATCTTTTTTGAGATGTGGCGACCAGAATTGTACACAGTATTCAAGGTGCGGTCTCACCATGGAGCGATACAGAGGCAGTATGACATTTTCCGTTTTATTCATCATTCCCTTTCTAATAATTCCCAACATTCTGTTTGCTTTTTTGACTGCCGCAGCACACTGTACCGACGATTTCAATGTGCTATCCACTATGACACCTAGATCTCTTTCTTGGGTTGTAGCACCTAATATGGAACCCAACATTGTGTAATTATAGCATGGGTTATTTTTCCCTATATGCATCACCTTGCACTTATCCACATTAAATTTCATCTGCCATTTGGATGCCCAATTTTCCAGTTTCACAAGGTCTTCCTGCAATTTATCACAATCTGCTTGTGATTTAACTACTCTGAACAATTTTGTGTCATCTGCAAATTTGATTATCTCACTCGTCGTATTTCTTTCCAGATCATTTATAAATATATTGAAAAGTAAGGTTCCCAATACAGATTCCTGAGGCACTCCACTGTCCACTACCTTCCACTGAGAAAATTGTCCATTTAATCCTACTCTCTGTTTCCTGTCTTTTAGCCAGTTTGCAATCCATGAAAGGACATCGCCACCTATCCCATGACTTTTTACTTTTCCTAGAAGCCTCTCATGAGGGACTTTGTCAAACGCCTTCTGAAAATCCAAGTATACTATATCTACCGGTTCACCTTTATCCACATGTTTATTAACTCCTTCAAAAAAGTGAAGCAGATTTGTGAGGCAAGACTTGCCCTGGGTAAAGCCATGCTGACTTTGTTCCATTAAACCATGTCTTTCTATATGTTCTGTGATTTTGCAGCATGATGTTCTGTGATTTTGCAGCATGATTTGAGAGATCACATTTTTGTAATTAGTATGAATTGGGAATATATAATTTGGGATGTCTGAATGAAACGAGTGGTGAATTTTTGTCCTTTGAAGCTGTGGAACAAAAATTGGAACTACCAAATTTTCATCTTATAGCATTTTATAAATTAGATATTATTTCAGTACCCTTCCCTCATCAAATTTGGAAAGTATTAAAAGAACAGGGATAGATGAAATAATCTTGGATACTAAAGAGACCAAATACAGAATTTCTTACTGGTATTTAATAATCAGATGTATAGTAATTATGAGAAAACGTATATGGATAAACTTGTGACATAATGGGCTGAAGAAAAATTGGAAAGGAGATAGACAAAAACAAATTATGGGGGTTATTTTCCAAGCCTTAATGCATGTGAAAAGCACCATAATGCATGGTATGATGCTAATTTGGAAAAGGGGGAGGATTTCTGGCCAAGTGGGCTGGCTTTGCAAAGCCATATCACACTGTTTTAACTATACCTTTTTCATTAAGCTGAGTGATATGGCTTTATCACACTTTGTGATGTTTTTGCAAATAGTGTTTTCAGTATTTTAAGCTGGAGAGAGAGAGAGCTCCTAACTATTGTTGCGTCCATCGGTGCTAGACGGCTTCCCCCTTTGCCTCACCTTGTTCACAGCTCCTCCCGCATTCCTAGGGGAAATGGCTGCCGCCGCGTCTACAGGCTGACCTCTCCGGCATCCCCGGAACAGCTATAGTGCTGTCTCCTGCCATGCTCCTCCCAAGGGCCTACTAGGGTGCGCACGTGCACGCCACCCACTTCTTTATTCCAGCATTGGCGCGAACCTCGGGGGCGTTCCTCTCTACTGACGTCATGCAATCTGGGTATATAACCTGTACTAAGTTGCTAGCTCGTTGAGTTAGCAAAGGATTGGTTTCAGCCGGTTCTAAGCTACTCTGCTGCTTCCGTGCTGCCGCTGGAAACTCTCTCTCTGCCCTTCGGGGTATTGCTAACCTGGGTACCCGCTCCTCGGGGGCCCTCTGCTTTATTTCAGGTGCCTTACAGGGATCAGGTACTCGCTCCTCGAGTGAGTAATCTAACCCTCAGTCTATCTCATCCACAGTGCTACCTTGCTGGGAAACCTGCACCAGAATTCCCCTATACCAACGGGGTGAGGAGGATTCCGTCTGCTGAGGGTCCTGTGACTGCTACTTCCAGACTACCTCACTACTGCCACCTCTGGTGGTACACTACAAGCTGTTTAAAAAAAGAACTAAACTCTGCGTTTGTGCGTCTAGCCCAGTACTGTGGTGCCTCACGGGGCCCCGTGGTCGTGTTCATTTGCCACAGTACCCAAGAATCCACCCAAACACCGCTTAACCATAACAACTATAAGGCTCTTCTAGTAGTTAGGTATTTATTAGGGATGTGAATCAGGCTTCGGACGATTGAAAATATTGTCGATATTTTCAAAATCGTCAGAAATCGGGGGCTCCCCCAAAACGATAGAAAAACCCCATGATATTGTTCGTGGGGGTTCTCTTATCGTTTTGGGGGAGGGCGGGAAAAACGGCACACAAAAATAACCCCTAATCCCACCCCAACCCTTTAAAACTAATCCCTTAGCTTCCCCCACCCCCCTGACCCCCCCAAAAACTTTTTACAGGTACCTGGTGGTCCAGTGGGGGTCCCGGGAGTGATCTCCCTCTCCCGGGCTGTCGGCTGCCACTAATCAAAATGGCGCTGATGGCCCTTTGCCCTTACCATGTGACAGGGTATCTGTGCCATTGGCTGGCCCCTGTCACATGGTAGGAGCACTGGATGGCCACGCCATTTTTAAAGATGGTGCTGGCCATCCAGTGCTTCCTCCATGTGACAGGGTCCGGCCAATGGCAATTATCCAAACACTAAGAAGAAGTCTCAAGAAGAGCTCTGAGGTACACCGCTTTATGGTGGGATAGCAATATAGGAGGATCTACCAGAGTATACACTAAGGGGCGGATTTTAAGAACCCTGCTCGCCTAAATCCGCCCAAAACCGGGCGGATTTAGGCGAGCAGGGCCCTGGGCGCCGGTGAGCCTATTTTACATAGGCTCACCGGCGCGCGCAGACGCCGGGACTCGCGTAAGTCCCGGGGTTCTCCGAGGGGGGCGTGTCGGGGGCATGTCGGGGGCGTGTCGGGGGCGGGCCCGGTCGTCGCGGCGTTTAGGGGGCGTTTTGGCAGCGTTTTGGGGGCGGGTCTGGGGCGTGGTTACGGCCCGGGGCGGTCCGGGGGCGTGGCCGCGCCCTCCGTATCCGCCCCCAGGTTGCGTCCCGGTGCGCTAGCGGCCCGCTGGCGCACGGGGATTTACGCCTCCCTCCGGGAGGCGTAAATCCCCCGACAAAGGTAAGGATGGGGTTTAGACAGGGCCGGGCGGGTGGGTTAGGTAGGGGAAGGGAGGGGAAGGTGAGGGGAGGGAACGGAGGTAGGCTGCGTGGCTCGGCGCGCGCCGGCTATACAGAATCCATAGCCTTGCGCGCGCTGATCCCGGATTTTAGCGGATACGCGCGGCTCCGCGCGTATCTACTAAAATCCAGCGTACTTTTGCTTGCGCCTGATGCGCCAGCAAAAGTACACGAACGCGCCGTGTTTGAAAATCTACCCCTTAAAGTATGATGGGAGATGTAAGAACAGAAGCAGGACAGAATGGAGTCCCAAAATCCAAGTAATGACAGAATATCAAGGAGTAGGTGGAGAACAACTGTGCTGAAAGTAGTGGATAGGTCAAGGAGCATGAGGATCAAGAAAAGAATTTGGATGTGGCCAGCATCAGGTCATTAGAGACTTTAGCAAGGACTATTTCTGTGGCATATAGAGATTGAAAGCCAGATTGGAGTGGATCAAGAATGATTTGAGATGAGAGACAGTGGAGGTGAATAACATGTTCAAGTAGTTTGTATGCAAAAAAAGAGGAGGAAGATGGGCCAATAGCTGGGCAGGTAGGGCCCAGTGAAGGTTTTTTTGAGGGTTGCTGTGATCACAGTATATTTGAAGGCAGGAACAGTTATAGCGGAAAGTGATAGATGTGACAGACGTAAGCAAAGATTGCAGGAGAAATTGAGCCGAGGAGCTGGATGGGAATATGGTCAGAAAAACAAATAGTGAGTTTTAAAGTGGAAAGAAGATGTGCAGATTCATCTTCTGTGATTCAGAAATGGAAGAAAGGGTAGCAGGGGCCAAAGGAAGTGGACAGGAATGAAGTGGGGGTTGGAGGTGGAGGTGGAGAACTCAGGATTCTTGTCATTGAAGTAGTCAGCCTTACTCTGGGCAGAGTGAAGGGAAAGGAGTTCGAGCAGGGGCAGTTTGAGGAGAGAGTTGAGTGTGACAAAAAGCCGATGAAGGTTGGAGGCAAGACAGTTTGTCAGATGGATATAATAGCAGGGCTGGTGGAAGCACTAGGCAGACTAGACAGCTAGCTGGAGCACGAGATGTTTGGGCTGGTTGCCTAGTGCTCCCTCTGGCTCTGGTTGGCATCTGCCCTGTGGGGTTAGAAGAAAGAACTGGAGCAAAACAGCTGAAGCTGGCCTGGCTTAGGCTGAAGGAGTGCAGAGCCAGAAGAAGCAGCAGCATTGGCTGGGCTGTGCAGGCCAGAATGGTCAACTCAGGAAGCACAGTGTCAACCTGACGGAGCAGTAGCAGCATCAATGGGGCCATTGCTGATAACAGGAGCACAGTCACCTTGCAAAGGGTGTGTGTGTGTGTCTGTGTGTGTGTGTGTGTGTGTATGTCATATACAAAATGTCCTTAGAAATGCATATATTTCACTTATGTGTGGGGAGGTCTGGGAGTGGCGGTGCCAATCTATATGATTTGCCTGGGTGCCTAATACCCTTGCACCAGCCCTGAATAATAGTATTGCTTGGTAAGTCCAACTGCAGACTGGAAGGAGGTCAGCTCAAAGCTGAAATGTATAAAATTAGCATGGGCATGAGATTCTAGCCAGAAGTACTCTGCAGACTGGGCTCAGAAATGTAGGAAATGAATTCTGGAGGTAAGCCAAGGCTTCGGTTTAGCAGCCTTACAGGACATGGAATGGGAGGAGAGTAGTGTTATAAGAAGAAACTGTTTCATCAACAGACTCTGACAACAGCCTGACACCACCTCCATGGCCAACCAAGTGAGTTGTATGAGAAAAAAGGTAACATCCATGACATATCGTTTTAGTCGTCCTTCTCTGAACCTTTTTCAATTTTGCTAGATTTTTTTTCTATTATAGAATTTTTAAAATATATTTATTAATTTCAATTATGCAGCTTCAAGCAAACCAAACTTGACAGGAAATTTAAAGAGCCTCATCTATCAAATATACATAAGAAATTAACAAAAGGCAAATCCTATTCTATGAGCAACTTTAAATTCAAGGCCACCATATACCACTACCCAGAATAAAACATGGCTAGACAGCTAGAGGGCCCCGAAGGTCACAAGGCAAAGACAGAAGGCCTAGAGGGCCGTACAGGAACAGGCAGAAGTAGGCCAAGCAGGGAGGTGGAGTGACTCGATGACAAGGCACCGGGAATTGAGAGAGGCAGGGCTAAATAGGCCTGCCCCTGCTGAGTCATGGGCCTTTCGAGAAGGTGGCTAGAACGAGAGCAAGAGGAGTTCCATGAGGACCTCTGCTGGTGGGAAGGCTGCATAGCAGGCGGAATTATTAAAGTATGCAGATGGGCTGCAACCTCCCCAATTATCTGGCAAGCAGCTAAAAGGAGGGTGGGGATGTCGGCAGCCTAAACCAAGGTGGGTTGTCATGGATTTGGGAGTTTACCACCGAGGAAGCTGAGAGAAGTATAGAGATGGGCTGCAACCTCCCCAGTTACATAAATGTTGCCTAGCAAATTTTGAGAGAAAATTTTGTAATTAACCACAAGGTCCTTACCCTAATTCTGCAGAAAAGCTCTGAAATAAGGCTAGCTGCTCAGTTTCTGAGCAGCATTTCATAAATCCAGTGACTACAGAGTGAGGGCACAACTTTTTCCTGTATCACTAGCTGGGAGGGGATGAATACAGACTTCCTCTGTCCTCAGTATATAGAAACCTCAGGTCTAACAGGCAGCTGGAGAACATTTCAGAAATAGTCAAGCAGCCCAGCTTACAAAGAATAAAGCAGCAAGAGGCTGGTCCATTTGAGAAACACAATCAGCCTTCTCTTCCCTTTTGTAAGACTGATCAAAAAGCTTATCTGTGTTTTGAATGAGAGATCCTAGGATCACAGATCTCATGCCGTGATTTGCATAAGGGATGCTGTGCCAGAACACAAGATAAAAAAAGAGAATGGGGGTGCAGGAATGATACAGGAGTGAGAAGTTGTAAAGCATACAGCAAGAGATAAAAGCAGAATGAACAAAGCAAAATATATTATCATGCTGATAAAAGAGAGGAAAAGTCAAGGGTTATGCGAGGAAAGAAAATTAAAGAAAATATGAAACACAAATATGGATTAAAAGAAACGAATTGTCAAAGGTTTCTATGACAGGATTCAGTTCTTCATTGTGATGTGAGCTTGATTCCTATATCCCAGAAAGAATCATGAGGGTCATACCTTTTCAAGTTGATAAAGTGTTAGACGAGTCAGAACAGGGGCCAGCCCAAGAGGTCTAATTTGGTGGGTTATGTATTTTTATTTTCTGAGAGACATAGGGCTTTTGAGCTGCATTTTTAAAAGATAAGATAGAATTGTTTTCACTCACCAAAACTGTCAAATCTCTTTTAGATGTAAGGTTTTCTAAGGCCCAATTTTGAAAGAATCAAGCCTGAAGACCTTAATATTGAAAGAATGCCAGTGCTACTTCGGGAAACATGACTGTATTTTGCCACCTGCAAGGGTAAGCTGAGCAATACAATATTTTACAAGCTAAAAAATGTAGATAAAATATAGCTAATGGTCAGTATAGGCTTTAAAGATTGTTCTTAAATCCATACGGGCGGATTTTAAAAGCCCTGCTCGCGTAAATCCGCCCGGATTTACGCGAGCAGGGCCCTCGCACGCCGGCGCGCCTATTTTGCATAGGCCGCCGACGTGCGCAGAGCCCCGGGACGCGCATAAGTCCCGTGTTTTTTTTAGGGGGCGTGTCGGGGCGGGGCGGAATGACGCGGCATTTTGGGGGCTGGACACAGCGTTTCGGGAGCGGGCCCGGGGGGCATGGTTTCGGCCCGGGGCGTTCCGGGGGCATGGCCGCGCCCTCCGGAACCACCCCCGGGTCGGGTCTCGGCGCGCCAGCAGCCCGCTTGTGCGCGTGGATTTACGTCTCCCTCCGGGAGGCGTAAATCCATGGATAAAGGTAGGGGGGGGGTTTAGATAGGGCCGGGGGGGTGGGTTAGGTAGGAGAAGGGAGGGGAAGGTGAGGGGAGGGCGAAAGAAAGTTCCCTCCGAGGCTGCTCCGATTTCGGAGCGGCCTCGGAGGGAACGGAGGCAGGCTGCGCGGCTCAGCACGCGCCGGCTGCCCAAAATCGGCAGCCTTACGCGCGCCGATCCAGCATTTTATAAGATACGCGCGGCTACGCCTGGTGCACCAACAAAAGTACGCGATCACGCTTTTTTAAAAAATCTACCCCTATGATTCTGACTGCATTTTAGAAACCTATTGATCATTCATCTACAAATTCAACAATGTAAGAACATAAGAAATTGCCATGCTGGGTCAGACCAAGGGTCCATCAAGTCCAGCATCCTGTTTCCAACAGAGGCCAAACCAGGCTACAAGAACCTGGCAATTACCCAAACACTAAGAAGATCCCATGCTACTGATGCAATTCAACTAAGTAAACTTGATTAATAGCCGTTAATGGACTTCTCCTCCAAGAACTTATCCAGACCTTTTTTGAACCCAGCTACACTAACTGCACTAACCACATCCTCTGGCAACAAATCGCAGAGTTTTATTGTGCGTTGAGTGAAAAATAATTTTCTCCGATTAGTCTTAAATGTGCTACTTGCTAACTTCATGGAATGCCCCCCTAGTCTTTCTATTATTCGAAAGTGTAAATAACCGATTCACATCTACTCGTTTAAGACCTCGCATGATCCTAAAGACCGCTATCATATCCCCCCTCAGCTGTCTCTTCTCCAAGCTGAACAGCCCTAACCTCTTTAGCCTTTCCTCATAGGGGAGCTGTTCCATCCCCTTTATCATTTTGGTTGCCCTTCTCTGTACCTTCTCCATCGCAACTATATCTTTTTTGAGATGCGGCGACCAGAATTGTACACAGTATTCAAGGTGCAGTCTCACCATGGAGCGATATATAGGCATTATGACATTTTCCGATTTATTAACCATTCCCTTCCTAATATTTCCTAGCATTCAGTTTTCTTTTTTGACTGATGCAGCACACTGAGCCAACGATTTTAAAGTATTATCCACTATGATGCCTAGATCTTCTTCCTGGGTGGCTCCTAATATGGAACCTAACATTGTGTAACTACAGCAAGGGTTATTTTTCCCTATATGCAACACCTTGCACTTCTCCACATTAAATTTCATCTGCCATTTGGATGCCCAATCTCCCAGTCTTGCAAGCTCCTCCTGTAATGTATCACAATCCGCTTGTGATTTAACTACTCTGAATAATTTTGTATCATCTGCAAATTTGATAACCTCACTCGTATTCCTTTCCAGATCATTTATATATATATATATATATATATATATATATATTGAAAAGCACCGGTCCAAGTACAGATCCTTGAGGTGCTCCACTGTTTACCCTTTTCCACTGAGAAAATTGACCATTTAATCCTACTCTCTGTTTCCGGTCTTTTAACCAGTTTGTAATCCACGAAAGGACATCGCCTCCTATCCCATGACTTTTTAGTTTTCTTAGAAGCCTCTCATGAGGGACTTTGTCAAACGCCTTCTGAAAATCCAAATACACTACATCTACCGGTTCACCTTTATCCACATGTTTATTAACCCCTTCAAAAAATGAAGCAAATTTGTTAGGCAAGACTTCCCTTGGGTAAATCCATGTTGACTGTGTTCCATTAAACCATGTCTTTCTATATGCTCTACGATTTTGATCTTGAGAATAGTTTCCACTATTTTTCCCAGCACTGAAGTCAGGCTCACTGGTCTATAGTTACCCGGATCACCCATGGAGTCTTTTTTAAATATTGGGGTTACATTGGCCATCTCCAGTCTTCAGGTACAATGGATGATTTTAATGATAGGTTACAAATTTTAACTAATAGATCAGAAATTTCATTTTTGCGTTCCTTCAGTACCCTAGGATGCATACCATCCAGTCCAGGTGATTAGCTACTCTTTAGTTTGTCAATCTGGCCTACTACATTTTCCAGGTTCATAGTGATTTCGTTCAGTTCGCCTGACTCATCACCCCTGAAAACCATCTCCGGAACTGGTATCTCCCCAACATCCTCATTAGTAAACACAGAAGCAAAGAATTCATTTAGTCTTTCTGCAATGGCCTTATCTTCCCTAAGAGCCCCTTTAACCCCTGTACAACTCACCCTCTGTAATTTCAACAAACAATTAGTGGATGACATCAAGGAGGCCCTCCTAACCAGGACCTATCGGGCAGCACTTCTTCCAAATATGACCCTCAGTCTTCAACTTATCTGTACTTATTTTAAAATCATGCAGGAGATATGGACGTGGGACCTAAAATACATTCATCTATAGATTAAAAGAAATAAGGTACTGAACCAAGACATTGGATTTATGACTCATTTCTGACACCTGCTGCTCTTCGTCCTGATGAGGTGTGAACACCATATTCACCAGTGACTATGATTTCTGCTAAGTGCATCTAATTTATGCAAACTGAATATCTTATGGATTCTTTCTGATGACCCCTGCTGTGGGAATTCCTACTGTAAGCATTATCCAGTTATGAAAGCTTCTTTTTGTAGATATACAGCCACACCTGAAGAAGAAATCTGTGAGGGCTCCAAAGCTCATATAATGCATCTTTTTTGTTGATATTTTAAAAGGTATCAGTCTACAAAGACTCTAGTTTATAATGTCATAAAAATATTTTAGTTAATAATAAAATCCCCTACATTTTTTTGAGAGTGCTATTTTATCTTACATGGGTAGGAAGCAATGTTAGTCAAAATTAGATGCACAATGGTATGTATATAAAAGTCTTTTAATCAACTATCATAAGATATCTACAAAATTTGCAGCCTTTAGCCTTCTTAAAGTGTATGCAAATGATAAAGTTAACATGCTGAGCTGAGGAGTAACCTAGTGACTGGTGCAGCAGGCTGGAAGCCAGAGTTCAAATCATGCTGCAGCTTCTTGTGATCTTGGGCAAATCATGTAATTCTCCATTGCCTCAGGTACAAACTTAGGGCCTGATTTACTAAGGCTTTTCTTCCATTCTGTGACTATGTGGTAAAGCCTTAGTAAATGAGACCCTAAGATTGTATGCCCTCTGGGGACAGGGACATGTCTACAGTACCTGAATGTAATCTGCTTTGAAGTGGCTGACTAGTAACGGAAGGTGGAATATACATTTAAAATAAAATGCTTCTTACTAAATAGCCATTTCTCAGTGAATAAGGTGATAACTACTTTTTTTTTTTTTTTTTTTAGCATGACCTAACCCTTTTCACCACTGTAGAATTGCATAATTCTAAGTGCTAATCAGCCTGGTTTAATGAATAAACTTAATAGAGTGCTGCTGATGCTGAATATATGGGCACACACTTTGTGGTTTTGATATTGCGGATGCTGTTAACACAGGAAGTAGTATCATGTACCACCATAAGTTACTTTTACCTTGACATTGCCAATCTTATGAACAAAGCTGAGCAGATTGATGCAGTTTTTCTATTTTCATGCCTTGTAATGGAAAACAGATTGTTTATTTATTTTCTTCTGCAAATGGAAAAATAAAACCCACCTGAGGCCTCTATAAGACAATGCTATCATTCCCTGAAAGGATCAATTATCCTAGTCCTGTAGTCTTCCATTTCTGTGACTTTAGATTAAATAAAGGTCATGACAGATATGACAGAAAAATATATTTAAGAGATCTGAAATCAGAGCATGCCACCTCTCAACCCAGATTAAGGTATGTGATGTACTAGCATTTCAAGGTAGTGATGAACTAGTGTAGATTGATAGATCTAAAAATGAGATGAAACATATCAAGAGCTAAACTCTGTCAGGCCTGCAAGGAACTGACTGTAAGACATTCTGAAGCAATGAAGCTGCAAAATAGGGCTGGCGTTCTTGGGAGGGAGGAAGGGGAATACAGTGAACCTTTGTGTAATGGGGTATTGCTAATTTAGCTTTGTTTGGAAGAAGACAGATGCCAAAATGGGAACGCTCTTCAGAAGGGGGCTAACAGGAGAGGTGAAAGAAACCATCTTGGGATCGTTCAAAGGATTAAGCCCTCATTGTGAGATCTAGATTTAAATGGTAATATTGAAACAGGGTTCAGGGTGCTTTCGTATAGGATAGACTTCTCTTTAATTGACTTCTTTTACTCAAGACTCATTATTAAAGTACAATGAACCTCTTGATACTTGAATTTCAGAATTAATCTGTTTTTTCTGTGTGGACCTTTTGAGGATAATTTTTCCCCATAGGCACAGAATAGAAGAGATCCTTTCAACAGTATAGCCCTAATAGCATAGAATAAAAGTTAGAGGAAATCAATCTTAAGAAGTATCTCTGTGATTAGCTCGGAATGCCTTTTGAGGTTACAGGATCCAGCCAAGCTCAGGATTGTTTGGAACAAGAGTGCATTTTAGGAATTCCTATGCATGAGTGAACATAGTTTCTAGAAATCTGGCTCTTAGTGGGGTTTTGGATGCTACCAGTCAAATTTTTCTTGCTCTTTGTGTTTTTGTTACAGCTCACTAACGGTCTATTTTGAGAATATTTCCATGCTAACATGCACTCTTGCTTGAATTTGTGATACTAGTGGTAAATAATGAGGACAAATTTCATAGGGATTTAGCAGATTAACTGTTGCGTTGATTGGTCGCAGACGGCTGCGACCGCTCTACCTCACCTCTCTTTTACCATTTTCCTCCTCTCTTGGAAGGATGGCTGCCTCCGCTGCTGTTTGCCAAAACCCTCGGCGTCTCTGACCCAGCATGGGCATCCTCGTCCGCCATGCTTCTTCCTGAGGCCTCCTAGGGCACGCGCGCGCATGCTGCCTACATTTTTGAGTACGTCATGGCGGGAACCTCGGGGGTGGCTCCACTGCATGACATCAGTACCTCCGGGTATTTAAACCTCAGCTCCACTCCAATTCAACGAGTTAGCAAGGACTTTGGTTTTGCTACTCTGACCGCTTCTAAGCTGCTCGTTTGGATTCCTCACTACCCTTCGGGGTATCTTGCTCCATTGGAAGCTCTGGGTACCCGCTCCTTGGGGGCCTCTCGCTTCTACTCACCCTCTGCAGTTAATCTGCCTAACCTGAAGAACACCTGCTCCTCGGGGGTCCTGTCTCCTTTCTTTCAGGAACCCTCGGTGCTCCTAGGTACTCGCTCCTCGAGGGCCTATTCTGTTCAGGGTATCCTTCACCTCGGACCACAGGTCCCTCTCTTCATTCAACTACTTAAGGAAGTTATCAGCACTGCTACTCTGTGAGTATCACTACGCTCCAGCTCTCCTCATTCCACCCTTCAGGTTCATAGCCTATCCCGTGCTGTGGAACACTACCAGACCTTTGCTACATCTGGGTGAGACCATCAACTTCAGAGACTGTCTGAGCTTACTGTGATATCCCTGGACTACTGCACTGTCCGTTCCTTGGGCAAGATTCAACTCATCAACAGCAGTATAATAAAGCTTTCTTTTCTCAGTGTCTGCTTACTAGAGTCTAGCCAATCGTTGTGGTTCCCCACGGGGCCCCTCCCCATAGGAGGAGTCATCACCACTTCGAACAAGAGTCCACAATATGCCACAAATCCATCAGATTGCTAACTCCATGGACTCGGCTCAGCTCGCAGCCTTGCAGGCCATTCCTGACCTAGCCCAGCGGATCACTGAGCAACAAAAATCTCTGGAAAGCCTGGCTGCTGCCTTCAATCAGTTACATGCACAACTGAATACTTCAGCAACTCCAGTGAAAGAATTGCTGTCTCCGGTGGTGACTGTCAAGACCACCGTACCGTTATCCACGCCTACCTGATTCACAGGTGAAGCAAGAATGTGTAGAGGGTTTGTTAACCAATGCAATATGCATTTTTCTTTGCAACCTACCCTCTTTCCCACAGAAGCTTCCAAGACCACATATATCCTATCTCTACTTGAAGGAAGAGCCTTGGCTTGGGCTTCACCGTTATGGGAATGTGAAGATCATATCCTGAATGATCTATCAGTATTTCTGAAAATTTTCAAGTCTGTCTTTGATGACCCGGTTCGCCACACCATCGCTGGATCCACTCTGCTCAATCTCCAGCAAGGTAATAAGTCGCTAGCAGACTATGCGATCAAATTCAAGACTTTAGCATCTGAACTACACTGGGACACAGGATGTTTATGTGCTATCTTCATGGAGGGTCTCAACTCTCACTTAAAGGACGAACTGGTGGCTCGCGATCTGCCTGATACCCTTGAATCTCTCATGGAACTGGCTGGGAGAATAGACCACCGGATTCGAGATCGGACTCAAGAGGCTAAGAGTCCTTGGAAGCCTGCCCCGGAAGCTAACCACCCTAAACCTGTACCAATTGCCTCAAGCCTACCGTCTGTACCCTTAGAAGAAGACGAGCCTATGCAATTAGTGTTGCGACTGTCGCTGTCCGACGTCTCCACTACGCTCACCTTCCCTCTTTGGCGACTCCTTCTTTGCCTGTTGGAAGTTTGGCTGCCGCGGCGTAATCATGCTGTTCTCCTCCGGTGTCCCCAGACCGGCTAGACGCTGCAATCCGCCATGTTTCCCAGTAGCTTAAGGGCACACGCGCAGCGCGGCCCCGACTCAAGTACCAGCAATGGCGCGAACCTCAGGGGCGTCCCCCTGAGGTTACGTCATCTTCACCAGATATTTAAGGTCTCTGAAATCGGTAACAAATTGAGTTATCAAGGACAAGTTATTACGCTCCAAGCTACTCTGCCTCCTCGGACTTACCAGGGGTACCCGCTCCTCGGGGGCCTCATTCTCTTTTGCTTTTCAGATCGCAGTCTGGAACCGGTACTCGCTCCTCGAGGGCCCTTGTTCTCTGACTTGTTCCTGAATATCACTTCTGCCAGGAAGTCATTGCTGCCTACAACACCAGTAAGTTACCATATCTCTCTCAGAGCTATCCCTGGAACCAGGTACTCGCTCCTCGAGGGCCTACTTCATTCCTGCTCCTGGGCTACTTCTAAGAGACTATTGTGTGAGTGTTACCATCCAGGTTCTGTTCCTGAACTCTGCATACCCTGCCTACTCACTTTCTTCAGTTTCTCTACAGCTCAGTTATCCGGGATCACTGTTCCAGTATCTGAGGGACTACAGCCCAGCCGGGCACTACCAACTCACTACTGCCACCTCTTGTGGTTCAGTATACTGTTTAATAAAAGAACTAGTGTGTGTCTGTCTCCACACTCTGAGCCTAACCGGTGGTCCCTCTCGGGATCTGCCACCGGCCCAAGGATCCACCTACAACTACCACGAACACCAACAGATTACTACTCCCACTAAAGATTGCTAACTCCTGTTACAATTAGGAAGAAGTCATTTAACTTCTAAAGAAAGACGATTCCACAAATGCATGGGGTTATGCATGTACTGTGGCCAATCAGGTCACGCTGTCCAAACCTGTCCCATCTACCGGGAAACTGGCAAGCCTAGGATCTGCAGGAGGACTCCTCCTAGGCCTCACCGCTCCAAATCCTCCATTGTCTCTACCAGTCTCACTCCTCTGTGGAGGCCTTGAGTTTCAGACTCTTGCCCTCACAGACTCTGGTGCCGGAGGAAATTTCATTTTAAAATTCTTAGTAGAACATCTATGGATTCCTACCACACCAATAGCTAAGCCATTGCTAATATCTTTAATCCATGGGGAACCATTGCCTGGAGAAGTTTCGTTGATTACCCAGGCCATCGGCCTGTGCACCGGAGCTTTACACTCTGAAACCATCTCTTTCTTTGTATTGGAAAAAGCCATGCATCCGGTGGGACTTGGACTGCCCTGGCTACAAGATCATATGCCACAGTTTAACTGGGCAACGCTGGAATTATCCCGGTGGGGACCTGGCTGTCATGGCCAGTGTCTTGTGGTAGTTTCTCCAATGATATGCATGCCCACTACACCATCGTTACCAGGCCTACCTCCACAATACGCCTCCTTCCAGGTTGTCTTCTCTAAACAAGCAGCAGATGTACTTCCACCCCACAGGGTTTTTGATTGTGCTATTAACCTGAAACCTAATTCTGAGCCTCCAAAAGGGAGAGTTTACCCTCTTTCTGCAGCTGAGACTAAGGCCATGTCCGCCTATATACAAGAGAACCATCAAAAAGGTTTTATCAGACCCTCCAAATCCCCGGCTGGTGCAGGATTCTTTTTTGTGGGAAAAAAAGATGGCACCTTATTTCCCTGCATCAACCATAGGGGTCTGAATGAAATTACCATCAAGGACCGGTATCCCCTGCCCTTAATTTTCGAACTATTTGACAGACCCCAGGGAGCCAAGATATTTTCTAAACTGGATCTCAAAGGAGCTTACAACTTGGTGCACATTCGTGAAGGTGACGAATGGAAGACAGTCTTTAAAACTTCGACCAAGAGTCCACAATATGCCACAAACCCAACAATAACTAAGCAACTACCAGGTTAGATTCTCCTGACTGAAAATTGTTCCCCTTATAGTGGGTAAACATAGGTGCCTGCTTTCACAATGGATGTATTCTGTAAGCCAGACTAAAAGGAAGTGTTCCCAGGATGTCAGTAGATCAGAGGAGGAAGCAACTTTTGTAAAATTTAAGACTCAGATCTATGAATAGTGTTTTGCTCCATACTCAGATACTTTTATACCTCTAAACCTCGTAGACAATTTATAAAGCTCTGCAGGTACTGTGTCTGCAGTTACAAGGGCCACAAGTAAAGTTCCCATTACTTTATAGCAACATTGGCTTCTTAAAATTGTCTCCAATATTTCTTTTTTTATAGGACTCTATTGCACCAGGTGCTAGAAAAATTTCTCTGCCATAAACGAGTGTTTGCATTTTGTAAACTATGGTGACTGTCAGAATAAGTTTACTGTAAAAAATAGTGTAGGCGATGTGGTGAGCCGAGGTGGACATTTCTGTCTGGGCTCTGGGTGCCGCGTTCACCATATCTTTTGTAATCCGAAGTTTTCATGGTAATTGCAACGTGGTGACCATCTGAGCTGATAGGGCTTATGTCCATCATCCACTATATGCATAAATCTCCTCCGGGGTTGATTGCTAAAGGAAGCAGAAAGGAAAAGGAAAAACCGCAAGGGAGTGAAGCTAAAATGGCATCGTCGACCATCCCCTACGAAGTTACAGAGAAACCTAATGCTATCATTATGGAAATTAAAGCTGTAGTTTTAGTGGCGCTAGATGAGAAGCTGTCAGGTATATCTGCCCAGCTTACCGAAGAACAAAATACTCTTACCAACTTGAGTCCTTGTTTAGATCAAGCAGAGGGCCAGATTTGTCTGCTAGAGGGCAATTCAACAGCAGCGGCGACAAAGATGGCGTCCCAGAAAGACTATTAGTAAAACAGACTGATAAAATAGATTATTTCGAAAATTGCACAAGATGATCAAATCTCCATTTTTTGGGGATATTGGAAACCGTGGATGATCAGAACCTGAGAAAGATGTTGGAAACCTGGCTGCCAGAGGCTCTAAATCTTTCAGATATTTCCTAGCATTTTAAGATCAAAAGGGCACATTATCTCTGGGCACGTAAAGAAACTGAGACAAGGCTAAGAATAGTTATTGCTAAAATATTAAACTTTGTTCACAAGCATCTGGTGATGCAGGCTTATAGAAAAAAGTCTGAGCTCTCCTATAGTGCACATGGGGCCAGATTTTAAAAGCCCTGCGCGCGTAAATCCGGCTGGATTTACGCGCGCAGGGCACTCACGTGCTGGTGTGCCTATTTTGCATAGGCCACCGGCGCGTGCACAGCCCCAGGACGTGGTAAGTTCCGGGGCTTCGTAAAAGGGGCAGGGAGGGGGCGTGTCCGGGGCATGTCCGGGGTCAGGGGGCGGTTCGGGGCAGGACCGGGGGTGTGGCGCCGGCCCGGGGGCATGCTCGAGGCCTCCGGACCAGCCCCCGGGTCGGGTGATGGCGCGCCAGCAGCCCGCTGGCGTGCGCAGATTTCCGCACGCGTAAATCTGCCAACAAAGGTAGGGGGGTTTAGATAGGGCCGGGAGGGGGGTGGGTTAGGTAGGGGAAGGGAGGGAAAGGTGCGGGGGGGGGGGGGGTAGAAAGTACGCGCTCGCGCAAAATTATAAAATCTACCCCTATATGAGGATAGTTACTTTGAGAAGCAGTTATACCAACATTGATGGAAACTGCTATCTCATCCTGATGAGAACTCCAGTTTGGTTCATCCACAAAACCTGTATCAAGGGAATAGATCTGTAGAGCTCCCTGACCTACCATGGATTTTACAAGCAGAAACAGACATGACAGTCTCTGTAATTAAACTACCCCAGGCTATGTTGATTAATTGAAATGGGGTCTTCTTGACAATTTTCAAAATCGGTAACTTAAAGGTGTCAAGCTGCAATCCTCAAGGGCTGCAAACTGGAAATCCCCAATGAATATGCATGAGGTATATTTGCATAAATTTGCGAAAGTACATGCAAATATACCTCATGCATAATTCATTAGGGATATCCTGAAAATCAGATAGATTTGCAGCCTTGAGGATTGCAGATTGTCACCCTTGCACTATCTTATTGCACATTCTTCTTTTTTGGCCCAGCAGTTTCCTCCTTTGTACTTCCAGTTGGAACAAGGGCCCAGCAGTTTCCTCCTTTGTACTTCCAGTTGGAACAAGGGCTAGGATCCCAGTGCAATGAGTCCTAATTTGCAACTATGACAGAATTTTTTCCTCTATTTTATATCCACTGCCAAATTATGTTTTAGTTCAGTCATTACAATGAAGGTCCTGGACCGGGGACCATGCACTAGGGTTCCATCCTGAAACTTGTAAGGTGTCACTCTTAGGCAATGATTGTGACTCCCTCCTCTTTGATGGCTGTGAGCACTGCCTCCACAACAGCCCCTGCCGACCCAAGGTGCAGAAGATCAAACCCATGGACCGTTCACATGTCAATGTGCAATACTTATAAACTTGAGCCTCCGGGTCAGCCCATTGATTACACATTCAGAAATGTGGATCAGAACATCTCTTTCTTCATTTATTTATTTATTTAGTGATTTTTTTTTTAATATACCGCGGCACGTTAAAAAACATCACCTCAGTTTACAAAGAACAATAAATCAGCAACAGGCTTTACAATCAAATGAAATTAAAATGAAACATTACATATATCAATTAAAACCAGAAGACAAATGATAATCATATCATACAATTGAGACATGCCTAACAAGGGAAGGGAAAATCAGTGAAAATTATAGGTAACTTAGCAATAAGCGATTCACTGGTTTAGTATAGATCCATGGATCAGAAAACAGTCTTTACAAGGAGTGAGTGTAGAGCAAACATTTAGAAACATGAGAGGAGATGGAGTTATTGAATAATATCTATTTGAAGAATGATAATGTATTGTATGTGTAACATATGTTCAGCATGTCTGTAGAGGAGATGATCATTGAGTATAAGCTTGTTTGAACAGCCAGGTTTTAAGGTTCTGTTTAAATTTCCTATGGTAAGGCTCCTGGCGCAGGTCTGTAGGCATTTTGTTCCAGATGTTGGTTCCAGCAACCGTGAATGAGCGTTCTCTCGTCGAGACATGTTTGATATGTTTAAGAGTTGGAGTAACGAGTTTGGCTTGGTGCATTTTTCTATTGGTCTTTTTGATGTGTGGGATGTAAAATGATCAGAGAACCATTGCATATCTTGGTTATAGATGGACTTGTGTATGAGGGTAAGGACTTTGAATAATATCCTAGATGCTACAGGAAGCCAGTGAAGGAATTGGAGAGCTGGTGTAATGTGTTCATGGCGGTGTGTATCAGTGACTATGCGTGCAGCTGCATTTTGTAGCATCTGTAGCGGTTGTAGTGAATTTTTAGGGAGGCCTAGTAGGATGGAATTGCAGTAGTCCAGTTTTGACAATATTGTGGCTTGTAAAAATGTCCGGAAGTCGTGTGGGTGTAGTAGGGGTTTAATTTTTTTTAGAGTATGTAGCTTAAAGAATCCATTTTAATAGTGGACGTGATGAATTTTTTTAAGGAGAAATGATTGTCAATGATAACGCCGAGGCTGCGGACTTGCTGTAAATTGAGAGGGTCAGATGGTGAATGTAGCGTAGAGTTAAAAGAGATATTGTTTTGTGGAGTGATGATGAGGAGCTCTGTTTTGCTAGTATTTATTGCTAAGAAGTTTTCCGTGAGTAGTTTCTTTATTTCAGCAAGAGCAGTATCCCAGATTTTCAGAGCGTTGGGTAGGGAGTCATTGATGGGGATAAGGATCTGTACATCATCTGTGTATATGAAGTGTGGGAAACCCAGTTTCATCAAAAATCGACAGAGGGGAGTGAGGTATATATTGAAAAGTGTTGATGATAGAGAGGATCCTTGGAGTACTCCTTGTAGTAGTTTTCTATGTTTCAAATCATGGCGGCCAGTTTTTACACTGTATGTCCTGTCCTTCAGAAAAGATTGGAGCCAGCAAAGGGCAGTGCCTGCAATGCCAATTTGTGAGAGGCAGGTAATGAGGGTATTGTGGTTGACAGTGTCAAATGCAGAAAAAATGTCAAGCAGCGCAAGTAAGTAAGAGTGTCCAGTGTCTAGGGTTTTTAGTATTGATTCTGAGAGTGACAGGAGAAGGGTTTCAGTACTATGGTTCTTGCGGAATCCATATAGGGATGGGAAGAGTAGTTGATTTTCATCTAGAAATTCTGTGAGTTGCTTGTTGATGACTTTCTCTATAATTTTGGATAGGAAAGGGAGGTTCAAGACCGGGCGATAGCTGGTTCTGAGGGGTCCAAATCACATTTTTTGAGGGTAGGCTTTATTATAGCATGCTTAAGTTGTGCCGGTACAATACCAGAAGAAATAGATTTGTTGAGAATGTTGGTAATGGGTGTGGCAATCCTTGTAGGAATGGAGAGGAGTGTTTTTGTGGGCATGATATCAAGCGGGTGCATGGCTGGTTTGATCTTTTTGAGGATCGCTTCAATTTCTAGTGTCGTCATTTCAAAATTTGTTAGGGTGGCTGAGTGGAGCATGGTTGGATTTAGATTTTGTGTAGATGGC
Organism: Rhinatrema bivittatum; assembly: GCF_901001135.1. NCBI lineage: Eukaryota > Metazoa > Chordata > Amphibia > Gymnophiona > Rhinatrematidae > Rhinatrema > Rhinatrema bivittatum. The sequence continues at coordinate 70,438,446 of NC_042620.1, read as the reverse complement.
CTGTGGGTGGGGGTAATGATGTGTGTGTTGGTGGTCGGTGAGAAGATAGTTGGGGGGGAAGTGGTGAAACAAGCCATAATAGTATCAATTTTGTCGTGAAAGTAGGCTGCTAGTTTCTCACATCTGTTTTCATCTTCGTTGTCTGAATTGAAGTTTGCTGGAGGGGTAATGATGCTAGAGACATATTGGAAGAGAGCACGTGGGTTAAATTGGTATTGGTGGATTCTTGATGCATAATAGTTTTTCTTGGCTTCGTCTGTTGTTTTACGATACTGGTGGAGTAGCGATCTGAATTTTAGAAGTAGCGCTGGAGCTTGGTTTCTACACCATTTCTTTTCCATTTTACGGAGTTCAAGCTTCATTATTCTAAGGTCAGGGGTGTACTAAGGTTTTTTATCTTTCTTTTCAGTGGTGATCTCTTTCATACATGGTGGGTAAAGTCTATTTGCAATATTGCTGGTGATTTGAAACCAGGAAGAACAAGCCGAGTTGGCATCAGAGAGGTCTAACTTATGGAGTTCCTCTGAAAGCGCATCAATGATGTCTTCAGTTTTGCATTGTTTTCTGAAATATATGGTTCTTTTGTTGGGGAGAGGAGTGTGGGCGTTGCATTTGATCGTGCAGCAAGTGTCTATTTGGTAGTGGTCTGACCAGGGTATGGGGGTGCATTGGGGAGGGTCGGTGCGGATGAGTGAGTTCATGAATATAACATCCAGGGTGTGTCCTGCTTTGTGAATGGGACCCGAAACCAATTGTTTAAATCCAAGAGCATTAAGAGTGGCAAGGGTGACTTCGCAGGCTGGAGAAAGTGGGGAGCGGTCGAAATGGAGATTTAAGTCTCCTAGGATGATGGCGGGTATGTTAATGTTGATGTATTTAGTAATATATTCAGTAAGTGGTGAAGGGTTGTTTTCCAATATGCCTGGGGGAGCATAGATTAGGCAAATCTGTAGCACTTTTGATTTAAAGAGACCAATCTCAAGCTTGTGAGGAGGTAAGATGGCTTGCAAAGTGAGATTGTATTTCTTTTTAGCAGCAAGGAGGAGTCCACCTCCTTTCTTTTTAGGTCTAGGAATAGAGAAAACATTATATAAGTCTGTGGGTAGTTGATTTGTTATGGCGATATCTGTGTTCTTTAGCCAGGTCTCTGTTATTGCACAAATGTCAGGGGACTCATCTATAAGGATATCGCCTAATAGGGTAGCCTTTTTTAGGATGGATTGTGTGTTTAGAAGCAGAATTGAGAAGGTCATCAATCCTAATATTTGAGTGAGGGGAGAGGCTATGATAGGAATTAGCGATTTGTAGTATGGTGTGTTAAGCTTAGATCTCATTGTATTGATCGAGTAGTTTGAGTATTTGAGAATCGGAATATGGAGGGTGTTCATGATGAGCGTGGTTGGACTTATTATGACAGGCTGCAGTAAATTGAGGTTCCAGGAGGATTGAATCAAGCAAGGAGTCGCCTTTGTTAAAGAAATCAGCACACTTCAGGCTCAGGCTCGGCACTTCTTCAAATTTCAGGGGGGGGGGGGGGGTGCACGAAGGGGCACCCAAAGGGGCAGGCCCCTTTGTCGCGCTCCTTCGGCGTGCGGCACCTGGCTGAGTAAGCGATTTAAGCCCGGCAAGGTTGGCCTGGATTGGCTGGCTGTCCCTGCCCCCGTGGATTGGATAGGTCTGATCTGCGGGGGAGGCGGGACGAAGGTAGGACGATGCTGGAGGTCTGTCTGCGGTTGGGCGGAAGGCACGGATAGCCTCGTGGTCGGCCGGAGGACTCACTTGGGATAAGAGAGTATTTTCATGCAATGGTAGTAAAGAATTATTCAATGCACTTAATTTTTGTTTCTGCTCCTGTTTCTGTTTTATCTGTTTTATATTTTTTTAACCTTTTTGATGAGTAGGAGGTATGTGGGGAACATCCTAGGCATATCTGCATACATTTGACCTGAGAACCAAGTTAATGTGCTTGGTTGGTTACTTGGAAAACCAAACCTGCTTAAATCCCTCAAGAACCAGAGTTGTGCACTGCTGATCTTGTTAATATTCTGAATCCTGTAACTTGTGAGTTCAAATCCTGCTTCTTTCTGACCTCAAGCAACTCATTTCAACTTAATACATTTCAGTTTATTTATATATTATTTATCCATTTTGATTGTTTAGATACCCTTGCACCTGTGAAAACCTGGTCCTCTAAGCATCTCAGCTATGTCCCCTGGTTCACCCATTTCTCTGAAATCTCAGAAATGCCTACTCCACCAGGCAGTCTCAATGGCATAAATATGTCTTACCTACATTTTGAGACTTATAGGCAGTGCTTATCTTCTTACCATAACGCTGTCAACTCTACATAACATACATACTATAATAACAGAATTCTGAAGTCTATCAATAATTTGCGAGAACTGTTTTATGTAGTCAAAACTGTTACCCATTCCCCTTCCTCTTCTCCCCTTCTCCCCCAGTCTGGTTCTGATCAAGCCCTAGCAGAAGCTTTTGCCTCTTTCTTTACTTCCAAAACTCAGCACCTCTGTTCTTCTTTTCCTTCCTTAAACCCCATTCTGTCTTCTGTTTCCCCTTCTGCTCCTCTACTTTGGGACAATTTTTCAGAAATCTCTCATTCAAAAGTTTCTGAGATCATCTGCTTTATTAATTCTTCTAAATGCCCACTTGATCCCTGTGTTACTGTTTGCTGATACGCTGTCATGAAGAGATTGCCCTCTACATTGCAAGGGTTACCAATCTGTCTTTGTACTCTGGGAACCTCCCTGTTTCTTTGAAGTGAGCCTCTGTTAAACTCATCCTTAAGAAGCCAGTTCTGGATTCCTCTGTTTTCTCCAGCTATGGTCCTTTTTCATCTTTACTGTTCCTCTCTAAAATTATTAAACTTTCCATCCTGAAACAACTTTTGTCTTTTTTTACAATTATTACATTCCTGATCAATACCTATTTGGTTTACAATCTCATCACAGTACTGAAACTCTCTTGATCTCCAGTTTAGATACCATTCATCAAGGCTTTGACTCTGGTACTTGATATCTTTTGCTACTCCTTGATATCTGCAGCTTTTGGTACTATTGTTCACACTATTCTACTTTCTTGTTTTTCTGTTGTTGGTATTGCAAGTTCTTTTCTCCCTTGGTTTTTCTCTTATATCTCTGATCATTCCCAACAAGTCAATTTTTCTGGCACCTCTTCTTCTTGCTTCCCCATTTCTTCTGGAGTTCCACAGAGTTCTATTCTCTCTGCTGCACTTTTCAATATCTACCTCACCCCCCCCCCCCCCCCACCTTTGTCGCCTACTTGCACAACTTGGTGTCACATACAAAATCTATGCTGATGATATACAGTTTTTTTCCACTTTGCTCCACATGGCTTAGTACTGCTTGATTTGCTTCTTTTTGTCTCACTTTCATTAATTCTTGGCTATTCAATTTTAAACTCTCTCTTTAAATCTTGACAAAACTGATACTATTGTTCTTGTTCATTGCTCTGTCTATCCTATGAGTCATTTCAATTTACTGGTTCTTCAATTCCTCTTTCCATTACTGTTCATAATTTAGGTGTGACCATTGACTTCACTCTTTCCATGATTCCACACATTAAATCAGTCATCCTTTAAACTCAGAATGCTGCCTCATCAAAAACCTATTCTTGATTCCCTGTAACTTTCAGACCATCCTTCAATCCTTGATTTTCCCTCCATTGATTACTGTAATTCTTTGTTTACTGGTCTACTTCTTCATTCTTTGCGACCCTTGCAAATAATCCAAAATTCCACTGCTCGTTTATTGACAGGCACACAGCTGAAATCATGTTACCCCCATTCTGAAAGAGTTACATTGGCTACCAATTACATGGTGAATCAAGTATAAAATGGCAGCTATTATCCAAAAACTTCTTCGCCATGCATACTCTCCCTGGATCACTTCAACCCTCCATATACACACTCCTGCCCATATTCCTTGTTCATCAACTCAACAACTATTAGATATTCCATTTTCAAGCGTTGCTAGATTAACCTTAACTTGTGAACGTTCCTTTTCTATCTTTGGGTCTACCCTATGGTTCTCTCTTCCCTTATCTCTCCAGCTCACCTCACTCAAGACTTCAAACAATTCAGAAAACTTTTGAAAACCCACTTATTTACTGATGCTTTCAGTAGCCCACTTTGTAAGCCAGTGTGTACCTTCTGTTTTGCTTGCTTTGCCTGTATTTTATTTTTATTTTAATGTTAATTTATTATTTTATTTTTTAAAATGTTATGTATGTTCCAATTGTACTTTGCCCTGAAATTGTTTGGAGGGGCGAAGAAATGCTATTAAATAAATAAATAAATAAATAAATAATTGCAATTGAATAATGATGAAAAATAAAAACTGGGGCCAACCCAGTGGCAATGCTGTACACTGCTATGTGGAGGGACTTGGGTACAATTCCTGGCTCGGGTCTTTAGTTCTCTGGATTGTCCAGGGCTGGGGATACTGTAGAACAGAACTTCTCAACATTTTTTATATCAGGACACATTTTCAAGTTTGCTTGATCCTCATGGGGCAGCAAATCAAATTTTACAATGTTTTAAATTCATACCCATTGGTCATGTGATGTTGAAAATGCCAAGAAATGTACTTTTAACTAAATCAAACAGCACTATCGTCCCTCCCCAAGGGCCATCCCAAACAGCACTCTTTTTCTTTCTAAACACAACCTCCCTTAACATCCAATCCCAATTTCCTTCACCTCAATACCCAGTGGTCCCTTTAGGGATTGGCTTGCTGTGTGCATAAGGTTTTACACATGAGCAAAGTTTTTGGTTATATTACTTTGTGAGCACTATTTTCGTTGATGCAAAAAGCCTGTCAGTTTTATGCTTACAACAACCCAATCCTTAAAGTGACCATTGGGTAAGTCCATCCCTTGCTCAAAATAATCACTTAATATCTATTAACAGCAGTGAAAATAAAATGTGTATGAAAATTTTTTTCCAGCAATAACATTCAAAATTGCTTTCTGCATGCAGGTGAAATTAATAAAGAGCAAACTTTTGTTGAAAGAGGCATGAAGGGTTGACCATAATTCCATAAAAGCCAGTGATGATAAGTAACATCATTTTCACAGCAAGAATTAAAGTTACACAAGCCAGAGCCTTACCAAAACAATATAGAAAGGCCATAAAATATAAATAGAAATGTACCAACAAAAGCATCAAGCAATAAAATAAAGACATTAAACATTCATAATATTAAAATCATACTAATAAAAAGAACAAATATGAAAACAGACAACAAACATCCAATAATTTAAAAAAATGTGTTATAAATTTCCCAAAACACCAATAAAATATTTCAAAACAGCAGAAACATCAAACATCACCCAATTATTAAAATAAAAAGAATTTAAAAAACTCCTGCTCTCCATACATGAGATCTTTTGATTTTCAGTCACCCTGAGATTGTCATGGATTGGGGGAGGGAGGGCCACACAAACTATCTTCTCTCTCTCTCACACACGCAATAACACATTCATTCTCTCACACACTTCTTCTCTCATTCTCTCACACATACCTGTCATCTCACAGACACTCCCTCTTTCTCACATACACAGGCTTTCTCTCCCTCATAGAAACATTATGTGTGTGTGTGCCTGTGAGTGCCAGGTATGCAAACACAGGCTCTCTCACTGGCACATACACAAGCAAGCTCCCAAACTATCTCTCTCTCACACACACACACACACACACAGGCACACATACAAGTAGGTTCCCAATCTCTCTCTCTCAGGCACACATACAAGCAGGTTCCCAATCTCTTTTTTTCTCTCTTACAGGCCCACACACACAGGCTCTCACACAAGCAGGCTCCCAATCTCTCTCTCTCTCTCACAGGCACACTTACAAGCAAGCTCCCAATCTCTCTCTCTCGCACACAAGCAGGCTCCCAATCACCCTCTCTTACACACAGGCACACACACATTCAGTCTCTTTCTCACAGACACACCACAAGCAGATAACAATTCTCTCTCTCTCTTTCTCTCGTAGGCACACTAATAGGCTCCTAATCTCTCTCACACAATTGTGCCTCTGCTCATTCTTCAGCCCTACAGACCTGGTCTTCAGTGGCAATGACAGCTGCAGCTCTGGCTTTTTTTTTTTTTTTTTTTTAATATTTTGGCCCCACTGGCCTGGGCCTTCAGCGAGATCTTTCATTTTTCCATTTTGGCTCCACTGGCCTGGGTTCTGGCTGCGGCCTTCAGCGAGAGCTCTCATTTTTCCATTTTGACCCGCCGGCCTGGGCTCCAGTGGTAGTATTCAGTGGGATCTCTCTTTTTTTTTTTCATTTTGGCTCCGCTGGCCTGGGCTCATGCAAAAGCCTGCAGCCGGGTCTCTCTCTCTCTCTCTCTCTTTTTTATATACTTCAGGTCTGTTGTCTTTCATTTGCTCCACTATAGCTGTGCGCACCCGTGGGAAAAGTTGTGCACGGGCACGCAGCTTAGCGGGAACATTGCTTGCCATCAGTGAGGCTGTGTTGCATGTGCAGCGGGTGCCTATTAGAAGGCAGGCTGCTGCAGTGGCAAGAAGACATTAGCTAATAGATTATCACAAGCATGGGTGGCTGGTAGGTACTTGTAGAGGATCAAATGTTACAGGCTGCAGCGCAACATTATTGTGTGAGAAAGGAGGAGGGAAAGGGAGACCACTGCAGCACAGTAGGGATCTTGCTGCGCCATGGCACACCAGTTGAGAAGCTCTGCTGTAGAGGCTCACAGTCTCTGGGAGAGGCCATTCAGTCTTTGCATAAAGGCAATGCTTAGTGATCAGATTTAGGGGCTGGCATTGCAGGTTACAGAAAAAGCCCTGGTACATAGTCCCCCGGACTAAAGTTAATTGGGAGATGATATTAAATAAGGGGGAAAAAAAATCCCTGCCAGATCCCAGCTCTGGTTCTGATGGAGCTAGAAAACCAAAGAAGCAGGAGGAAACTGCTGGGTCAAAACCACTTGCCCTCAACAGAATAGTAATGGTCTTCTCTCTCTCTCCTACAAAGATCTCATGCACTTCAGGTACCAAAATTGGCAGTCAGATTTACCAGCTCAGAGACAGCTATATCATGCATGTGTGGGATGCAGGAATAGGCAATCTCCTGTCCTTGTATACACCAATCACCTTGAATTTTCAGGATGTCTCTAATGAATATATATGAGATAGATTTGCATTCTGGTGAAGAAGTGCACATGCACATCTATCTCATGCATATTCATTAGGGATATTCTAAAAATCCTAGGGTATTGGTGCCCATGAGGACAGGAGATTGCCTACCCTGGCATTCCCCAGTTTGATGTATTATAACTGTAAAAGATGTGGATGAAAGGAGCTTTATAAATTCAAATATTACTATTATTCCAAGAGGAACATTACCTTGTGAGAGGCTCAGTGTCAGACAATAACGGTTAGAAGAGAAATTGGAAAAAAATAAGAAACTGAGATGTGCACTGAATAATCTGAAAACCTCTGGTTGTTGGAAGTTATCAGATCTAGCCTGCAGGCAAAACTTGTTTCATTCCCTTGCTTAGGACTTCTATTTAAGAGCTGATTTTTTTGTTGGATTTTTGCCTTAGGGGAATAGCACCTGGAAGATGCTTGCTGAGACTGCTTTACTTTGTTAATGCTAGCTGCAAATAAGATGTGATTGTTCTAATACAAAATATAGATATATACCATACATGCATTATACTGTTCAATCGGTTTGGATCAGAAAATGTCATGCAATTTATTTAGGCTCTCAAATGATTTTAATTGCCATAAAAATTTGCAGATTTTGTTTTCACATTTATTTCTACATATGAGACAATGAATGAAGGGGAAGCTTGAATGTACGAAATTCAAGGCAGCCGATTACTCCACCACATAAAAGAACCTGCCTGTTTAAGCAATACATTTTAGAGCCAAGTAGATTGTGAGCAAGTTTATCAAGGCCTATTTGTCAATACTTTATTTGGCAGTATCAACCAATACTTTGATTGAGATCCAATCAAATCTAATTGATTTTTTGAGGATAATGATGGTATTTCTAACATCTAAAATGTCCTGAGTAGAGATTAGTCAATGATGCAGACTCACCCGGTTTGATGCATTGACATCTCCTCAGGCTAAATATAGGAGCAAGCAGGAGGTGCCTCAATGCACCAAGTTCATATCCCTGACTATGGCCTGTCTTGCATGGCAGTTTAGTTTGCATAGGAAAACCATTTTTTAAAAAATCTCCTTTTCTGCTTACTTTTATGCTAATAGAATTGTTAAAATTAATAAAGGATACCAGAAGAACTATGGCACAAACCTGAAATATTTCTTTGAAAAAATAATTATAATAATAAAAATATAACTGCATAACTATAATTTCCTAAAGTAATTTTAAACATTCGGGGTAATATTCAGTAGGGCAGGTAGTGGACAAGTTATCCAGATAAAGTTAGTTGGATAACTTCTCCCATATATTCAGCAGGATAAATGTCCCACTGAATATACTTGACTAAAGTTATCCAACTAAAAGTAGGTGGATCATTAAGAAACCTAACTGGCTATGTTTGGATATAGCTGTTTAGGTTTTTTAGTTATCAAGCCTAGTGTGGCTGGATACCTTAGCTACTTATCTGGATATCCTTTGAAGATATCTGGATAAGTAACACTGTAAACAAAACCCCCAGAAAATAAAGTAAAGTGCTTTTGGCCTGATTTTTCACCTTGCCCACAAAGTTAAAGATAGGCCTTCAGACCATGCTTCTGCCTGGGTTTACTGCTCCCCCCTGCCCCTTCCCCAGTTCTCTCTATAATAAAAAATATTGTTGGTGCCGGGACCTCCCCCCCCCCCCCCATACCTCTCTGCCGTTTAAATATTTGACGCCATACTATGCCATGCCCTGGACCTCTCCTCCCATCCCTCACCCCAGAACCCAAAAACTTGGTGTGGGGAGCGCTCAAGCACAGCCTCTGCATGCTTTGGGGGCATACATTACACACCGTTTATGCTTCCCTGCCAGAAATCAGTTCTAAACAGTCCTGAAAACAGAAAACCAATGCTCTAGAGGTTTATATACTGCACGTTAAACTCTATGAGGTCCATATTCAGCAGTGCAGGGAGTAGGAAGTTATCCGGGTATCTCTTCTTGAGTAACTTCAGGCAAAAGGTTCGGTGGCACTATTTGGGGATGCTCACCTAAAGTTACCTGGGTAACTTTAAGGCAGCAAATTTAGGACCAGATTTACCTGGGTGCTAACCCAGCTAAATTTAAGTCCTTCCCTGGAACACCTCCCCAACTTACCTCTTTTTACCTTGCTAAATTTTACCTCTAGTATAAAGTTACCCAGATACAATTTAGCTGCTGAGATGGGAGAAATGCTTAATTGCAGGTTTTTATTAGGGCAACTTGAAAGTTACCCCTTTGAATCGGAATCGCTATGTTTCTGAGTTTCAGGTCTCTGATTCCAGATCATGCCAGCGCGGGGGAACATGTGGATGTTATTCTTGGCGTCTAGCAGATGTATTATGGAAAATTCAAGGAATAAATCTCTAGCACAGCATGTGGAGAAAGTCTTCGAGAAAACATTTTTTTTCAGTCAGTCTGAAAATGTTTTCAGCTCCTTTTCTGGGAAACTGATAAGCCTTTCAGAGAAGGCTTTTTTTTTTTTTTTTAACAGAGGACTGTCAGAGGACTTTTTTTTTTTAGTTAAGTTATATGTTTGTAATTTTTGGACCCTGGTTCCCTAACAGCATCTCAGAAATAACAGCTGAAGATAAAAGTACATACTTTTATATGTGGAAGCACAGAAAATGTGAGTCAAGAAACTTGCCTGCCTGGTGGATCTCATGCATCATGTAGATAGGATTTTAGATAATGCTGAGGAGAAGCTGGCTGTCGTGGTGCATATGTGTACTAATGATATAGGAAGATGTGGGAGGGAGGTTCTGGAAGCAAAATTTAGGCTCTTAGGTAGAAAGTTGAAATCCAGATCCTCCAGAGAGGCATTCTCTGAAACTGATTTTTATTTAATTTAATTTCTATACTGGTATTCTGGTACAATCATACCGGTTTACAAATTAAATTAATCAATTCTACATAAACAATATCAATAACTTAAAAACATTCAATTTGCTAAAATGTTAAAACCTAAAATAATACATATCCAGTGCTTCCTGTTCACATGCAGGACCCCAGAGGTAGGCAGAACTCCCGAGTTTCAATGCATGGATGAGATGGTGCAAAGAACAGAGTTTTAGTTTTGTTAGGAACTGGGCAACATTTTGGGAAAGCGGAAGCCTATTCTGAAAAAATGGCCTTCACCTTAACCAGAGTGGAGCCAGGCTGCTGGTGCTAAATTTCAAAGAAGAAATAAAGCAGCTTTTAAACTAGAACATGGGGCAAAACCAATAATTACTCAGCAGTGCATGGTTCGGAGAGAGATATCTTCATAGGATACTAAAATAACAGAGGCTTTAGGGCATCCCAATTGATAAATTCCAATAAAAGAAAAAGTAGCCCATGTGCTGATAAGAACCACTTGGGTTGAAAGATTCCAAATTACCATTGACAACATATAAGCAATGAAAATTCTAACAAGAGGAGTTGATTTGTACACGGCAGTCTCTGCTAGTTGCTTGTACAAATCAATAGGGATGTGCATTTGTTTTTCACAAATTAGACAATGTCAACGATATTGTCTAATTCATCATGGTTCGGTAGCGCCGATATACGAAGCAATTTTTGCCGAAATTTCAGCAAAATTCGTATTTCGTGTTAGTGCGCACTAACAGAGTTACTGCACACTGTATATCTCTTAGTGCGCAGTAATACCAATTAGTGCACACTGTTTTTCTAGCTAACAAACTTCTCTGAATTGATACTTTTTAATTTTTAAGTTGCATTTTTTTTAGTGCGCACTAACATTAGTTACAGCGCACTACTACATACTTAGTGCACTGTAAGTTCAACTAGGGTGACTAACTAACCTGTTAGTGTGCACTAACAGGCCTTAATGCACATTAACATCTAGCTAGTACACACTATCTCGTTAAGTGCACTGCACACTAATGCTGAGATAGTGTGCATTAACTGGTTGTTAGTGCTCAGTAAGGCGCATTAGTGCGCACTAATGCACTTTGTCAAAAATTGCCGAAAAAAAAAAAACGAACCGTGGGAAAATGAAATTTTCCATGGAGCACCTGATCCGAAGCCTGAATCATTATCTTTAAAAGAAGCACATCTGTACAAATCAACTCCTTTTCATCACTTATAAAGTCTAAAATTCTTTAATGATGTCAGTTTTATAATGGATACCTCTGAATGTATCTATAACACCATGCCCCCTAACCTCAACCCACCTCTAAAAACTCACCTCGAATCAAAGTGCTCTCTTACAATGGTCCATATATAGAGTATCAGACTGAGCCTTATAAAGAGTGTCTCTCTCTCTCTCTCTCTCTCTCTCTCTCTCTCTCTCTCTCTCTCTCTCTCTCTCTCTCTCTCTCTCTCAGGTTGGATTTTAAAAGCCCAGCATGCATAAAAATCACCACTTATGCACATGGCCCTGCATGCATTTTCAAAAGGGCCCAGCTATGCACACAAGTGCCGGGCTATTTACTTCTGCTCCTGAGGAGCAGTAAATAAAAAAATGGTGAAAGGTAGGTTAGGTTTAGGTGGGGAGGGGAAGGAAAGTTAGGGAACTGGGGAAGTCCCCATTGTGTCACCGTGCATAATTTGCAAAAACACACATGCACACGGCCAACAGATTTTTATAACATGCATGCGCCGGCATGCACGTTATAAAATCAGTGCATCCATGTGCATGCACCGGGAACCGTGCTAAGTGTAACCCCTGGGCATAACAGATCCTTTACATAGTACCCAGGAGCAGTTAGAAAAAATAAAGGATGGACCCTTTCTGCTTAAAACATCCCCACAGTTTCTATATACCTCTCTCTTGCTCCACAGATAGCTGAGGCCAGGCTCCCAGTTGTGGGGATAAACCATAGCTCTTATACCCTGCTTCTTTGCAATCAAGTCCTGTCTCTATCCTTTTGGTTCACATTTCCAATTAACAATGTCTTTGCATCTAATAAACACACAGGAGAAGAATGGTGGTTTCCAAATTTTTTACTGATAGTTTTATCAGATGACTGAATAATATTTACACTTCTCATATTTGATTGATTAGCAGCAATAAATAATAAGACAGTAAGATTTGATTAAACTTGTGACTTCACATCTTCTAGCAAATCTCTTACTCACTTTGGAAGCACTCATTATTTACAATGAATTTCTTCTTCTTCTCCCACATGTTCAATGTCCTCAGATTATCCCTTAGTATCCTAAACTTAACTAGGAACTCAATAAAACTAAGATGAAGGCAGTAGTCCAGCAGCAAGAGGGGGGCTTTACAGTCTTTTGCATTGAGTGTCACATGTATGATTTTTTACCCGCCAGTGAGAGATTGTATGTGTGCACTCGGTGCAAAGAGCTCCTGGCTCTCAGGGAATGAGTCTGATCTCTGGAGGCTAGAGTAGCAGACTTGGAGGAGCTGAGGGAGACAGAGAGGTACATTGATGAGATCTTCAAGGACATAGTAGCCAAGTCCCAAATCCTAGAGGCGCAGTCCTTATGTATTCCACACATTAAGAAAGGTGTAAGGAAGGCAAAACGATTACCATCATGGTTAAAAGGTGAGGTGAAAGAGGCTATTTTAGCCAAAAAATCATCCTTCAGAAATTGGAAGAAGGATCCATCTGAAGAAAATAGGATAAAACATAAGCATTGTCAAGTTAAGTGTAACACAAAATCAATCCAATAGTATCACTGGTAAATATATTTCGACTTCACAGGTTTATGCCAAGTATTATATGTAGGCCCCTCACTCTCAGGGTCTGAAAAATCCAACAGACTCCTAAATTAGGTACGAGGCCACCTTACTTTAATTATAACATTTTTTAAGATTTTTCTTTTTTTATCTATTAAAACTTCCCCATGTCAGTTATTCAATAATCCTCTTAATTTTCGCAAACTGTACTCAAAAAGATACGAGAGAACTTATCACTACTTATCTTTCCAGTTTTGATTAGTCATTCGACACACCATCTGCATGTTCCCACATGGGGGAGCAAAACCCAAACCTTTCTCACTTAATTCCTCATTGAACCTCCCCAGATTACTGGTACACTTCTTTAGTAAGGGGAAACCAAACGTACCCTAGATAAAGGAACACTTTAACTGGATAAGATATGTACATAAATGCTAAACCAGTTTTTATAATACTTGACCCCCTAGAGGAGTTGATTTTATTAATGCTTCATAGTAACATAGTAGCATAGTAACAGTAATGACGGCAGAAAAAGACCAAAATGGTCCATCTAGTCTGCCCAGCAAGCTTCCCAAGGTAGTAACTGCCGCTCCGTTCAGGTTACCACTCAAGCTTTTTTATTTATTCCCACATGTTACTGTATAAGAAGTTAAACCATGTTTTAGATATCTGCAACATAGTACTTAGCCATAGGGGTGTGCATTCGTTTTCGACGTATTGTGAATTCACAATGTATATACCCTATTCGTTGTATTTGTGGGGGTTCCGAAACGTATGGTGAACCCCCACGAATACAACGGATCACCAACGAATAGGCCCCCCACCCTCCTGACCCCCCCAAAACTTGCCAAAAGTCCCTGGTGGTCCAGCGGGGGTCCTGGAGTGATCTCCTGCACGCAGGTCATTGGCTGCCAGTATTCAAACTGGCGCCGATAGTCTTTGCCCTTACTATGTCACAGGGGCTATCGGCGCCATTTTGAATACCGGCAGCCGACAGCCTGAGTGCAGGAAATCGCTCCAGGAACCCCGCTGGACCACCAGGTACTTTTGGCAAGTCTTTTTTTTTGGGGGGGGGGGTCAGGAGGGTGGGGGGTTGTAGATAAATAACTTTAAAGAGTTGGGATGGGGTTTTTTGGGGGGAACGAATGTATTTTTGGCATATGAATGGATCGGGGGCCCCCGAGAACGGATGCAACAGATTTGGGCCCCTATGAATCCGAATCCCGAATGGGACGAATCTGTCCCTGCTGCACATCCCTACTTGGCCATATTTAGCCTGCCTTAAATCAGTCTCTGCCTACATCCCTTTAAACATTAGATAACAAAGAATTAGGTAGTTTATCTTAAACAGGAACCTGCTGACTCACCATGAAAGCTTTACAGTTTTAAACAGACTGAGAGAAAACAGGAAGTTTGACAGCCAGGGGAGAAGGGAAAAAGTTGGAGTCTTGAGGCAAGGTGTCTAGTAAGCTAGCTCAAGCTAACCTAGAGGCCCATATTCAGCCATGGAGCGGCTATTTAATTTAGCCAGATATAACTATCTGGCTAACTTACTGGTCAATTTTAAAAGCCTTATGCATGCAAAACTGGGAGATCCGCGTATCACAGACTTGCGTGCGGCACGGGATTTTAAAACCCTTGCGGGTATGTGCATATCTCCCAGTACGTGCATACAAAAGTTTTTCACCAAAAGGGGTGGGGCATGGACGGGCCAAAACTGCACAACAAAGTCTGCGCGTAAGTTTTTACACGCACAATCGTGTGCTGGGGGGTCTCCTACTGTGTAACTTTACTTCTGCTATGGACACCGTGAAAGTCCTGTAACTAAAAAAAGTAGGCTAGTCAGCGGGGTTTTAAGACTTGGGGCTAATAGGGTAACAGGAAAGCAAGTGAGCTAGGGGGTTTAGGAAGCTCTCCTTTACTAAGCCACACTGGGAACAAATTGGGGAAACAGGTAAATACATCAGTGCGTGTAGCTACTAAAATTCCCCCTACTTACACGTCCGAGTCACCATATGCATGCAGATGTGCGCGTCAATATAAAATCGTGCACACATGTACGTACGTACAGCTGATTTTATAACTCGCGTGCTTATATGTGCATATATGCACATATGTTATAAAATTGCAGCATCCATGTGCATGCTCTGGGAAATGCGCGCACATATGTGCCTGAGTGCGGGTCTAAAATTCTATTTCATTATGGGGATATTCACCGCTGAATATACCCAGCTATTTTAACGTCCGTAGGGCTATCCTAAGGTTAGCCGGATATACTTATCCGGCTAACCTTAGGATAGCCCTACGGCAAGACCAGAGTTAACCGCATTGGCTAACTTATGCGGCTAACTTTGGCTGCCCCAAAACGCCTCACCACATAGGGCTTTAAATATAGCCGGCTAGCCATTTAGACGGATAACTTTTCAGTTATTCATCTAAATGGCTTTTGAATATCGAACTCTAAATCTCCAGGTCCAGAGAAGCAAACCTGGCTGAGGAGAAGCTAGAACTCCAAACAGGAAAATTTAACCAGAGATGTGTTTAGAGCTGGTAGGAGAAGCTGGTACTTGAAAGTAAACCAGTAACTAAAACTGTTTTGGTTTGCTTGCTATCAAACAGGACAATACAGTACCGATGCGTTAAAAAATGTGCTGCCGTGTCATGCACCTGCTCCATTAATGCGCTCGCATTTGGTTTTTCTTTTTTTTTTTTTTATTTTCGCATTTGGTTTTTCAATACGTGCAATGTAGTATTCAAATAAGAAGCAAATCAAAGCGGTGCCAAAGGTGCGCCAAAAGCACGCCAAAAGCGCGGTCAGAGCTCGCTATCGATTTTACTGTATAGGACGTCTATACAGTATCCTGGGTGCACTGCACAATGCGTTGTTCTTCCATACATGTCATTTCAATGGAACAAGAGTTGTCAATTAAACGTCAATTAAAAATGTTCTAAATTCAAAGGTTTTCATCAATCTTGAAAAATATCCTATTGTTCCCCTGTTGTGACATCATTGCCGCATCATAATCCTATCTTGGATGTGTATATAATCGCATCTCGGATTAAGAAAGTCCCTTTTAATTTGGGTCAGGTCAGGATCATACAGACTGGTTTGAACTGTTCCTTTGGATTGGCACCCCTTTACTCTCAACAGGTAAGAGGCATACTAATGGACGCTTATTTCCAAGAGGCCCCATATGGACGCCCGGAGTCAGGGACGCTCGGCGGCCCTGCTAGCTAAATTTTCCAAGCACCATGGGCGGAGGGCCGCAGCCTGGAGTGCCTGGAAAGGTTGGTAGCAAATGAACATCCACGGCGCTTGGAAATATAGCTAGTGGGGCCTCTGAGCATGGACATCCACGCTCGGATGCACCGCTAGCTTTACGGAGCCATGGACGTTTGTTGGAAAGAGGCAGGAATGTCCATGTCGTAGACCCCGGTACCAACCTTTCTGGGTGCTCCAGGCTATGGCCCTCTGCCACAGGCCATGGACGTTCGAAGGTAGCGGGGCCTGTGACCATGAACGTTCCCGCCTCTTTCTGACGAATGTCCCTGGCTCCATAAAGCTAGCGGAGCATCCGAGCGTGGACGTCCATTTCCAAGCGCCACGGACGTTCGTCAGAAAGAGGCAGGAACATCCATGTCATAGGCCCCACTACCAACCTTTCCGGGTGCTCCAGACTGTGGCCCTCCGCCACAGGGCATGGACGTTCAAAGGTAACAGGGCCTGCAACCATGGACGTTCCCGCCTCTTTCCGACGAACGTCTTTGTCGCTTGGAAATGTAGCTAGCGGGGCCTCTGAGCATGGACGTCCACACTCGGATGTCCCACTAGCTTTATGGAGCCATAGACATTCGTCGGAAAGAGGTGGGAACGTCCATGTTGTAGGCCCCGGTACCAACCTTTCCAGGTGCTCCAGGCTGCGGCCCTCCGCCACAGGCCATGGATGTTCGAAGGTAGCGGGGCCTGCGACCATGGACGTTCCCGCCACTTTCTGACGAACATGCCACTTTCTGACGAACATGCATGGCTCTGTAAAGCTAGCGGGGCATCCGAGTGTGGACATATGTTAAGAGGGGCCCATGGAAAGCATCTAGACACCGGAGGAAAAGAGGGGATGTCCACACTCGGATGCCCGAGCATCTTGATGCAGTCCATGTGCCCAGAGTCTTGATGCAGTCCATGTGCCCCTCTTCTTTCAGGGTCATTCTTTTTTCATTTTTTCTGCTTTTACCTCTTTGCTTGATGCTGTCTCTCCATTCATTAATCCCATTTCTTCATTTTTTTCTCCCATTCAGACAATCATGTCAGGAAAACGTACCATTGTATGGGTAGAGGCTAAGTCTGGAGATCGGCAACAGCTATCAGGCACAAGTTCCGGCTCTTTGTTTGATGTTGTCCATGGGCCTCTCTTGTTTCTGGTTCATTCTTTTTTCATTAATTCTGCTTATGGCTATTTCCATGTTGCTGTCTCTCCGTTCATTAATCCCATTCAGACATTATCATGCCTGGAAAACGTACCATTGCACAGGTTGAAGCAGAGTCCAGAGATCTGCAACAACAGGAAGGCACAAGTTCTAGCCAGCTGTCCAACAAGCGAACACGTAATGCTCGCTTTATGGATGAAGAAAAGGAGGTACTGTGCCGTGCTGTCTGTGAGAAATATAAAGTTCTCTTCCAATCCAAGGTTTCTTGCTCCACGAAGAAACGGATTTGGGAGAAGATCGCACAGCATGTCAGCTCCCTGTCTGTCATGCCCAGGGAGGTGAAATAGGTACAGCACCGGTGGCGCAACACTAGAAAAGAGGTAAAAGAAAAGGCTTCAAAAATTGACCCGGAAGCAAAGAGGACCGGTGGAGGGCCACTGTGTCATATAGTGTTGACACCACTGGAGGAGCTGGTTCTCAGCACTGTGCGGCCAGAGGTTGTGGTTGGTGTGCCTGTACTGTTCGGCGGTGACATTGGAGCAAGTGAAGGTATGCATTACCATATATCTTGTTTACATTGCATGTTAACTTTTGGGTTCTTGGGGGGCAAACTGTAGACAACACGATCTGCAACCTCTCTTTCTCCATCTTTCTCCTCAGATAGCATCAACGAGGATGTTGTAATTAGTGAAGAAGATAACCAATTCATTCCCACGCCTGAATTTGTATTCCCTATGTCGAAATCTGACTCCCCCAGCCAACACATCTCACCAGAGGAACTTGTCACACTTAACCTGTTCGATATGTCTTCAGCTAGCCAAGAACATGAGACATCTGAGGCATCTGTACCTCTGGAACCTTCTGTAGCATCAGAGCCATCTCCACTACAGGCTGCTGTGGCACCAGAACAGGAACTGGCAACAGTGTCACGCGACCTGGCGTTAGTTGGAATTGGCGGGCTAAGCGAGCAGTTTATGACTGGAATTACATCTCGACAGGATCAACACAATGACTTGATGCTCCAGAAACTGAGGCAGATCCAAGTCGACATCAATGGGGCACTGGCTTCTCAATCGATTTTGATGAAGGAACTGATCAGCACCATCAGAGATGTTGCCTCCGCTTTTTGTTCCCTTAACCACCCATAATATTTTTTTTAAAAAAGTTTGTTTTATCTATAAAGTGATGTCTCATTTTTATGATTTCTTATGTTAGTTTGTCATCCATAAAGCATGATTTTCGTCTCCCTTGCTTCTCCCAGCCTGACATGCCTTTGCAATTCCCTCACCCAGTACTACTTATAGCTTCTGTAACAACTTACTCCTTACAACACATTATACTTTGATCCAATAACAATTAATAAAAAGAAAAAATGGTGAAATAATCCAACTCATACAATTTCGAAATAAAAAAAAAATATATTTTTGTTAACTATGTTCAACAAAACATTTGTACAAGAGGTGAAGGAAAGGGAAGGGACCATGCCATGGGGGCAGAGGAGGATCATCGTCATTGACGATGGGGAGACGGTGGCCGTCCTACAGGAGCCCGCGCCATAACCAGCAGGGATTGAGCTGCTGCCATTGACCACAGCAGCTCAATTATCTCCTGCTGGCCATGGTGCAGGTCCTGAAGGATGGTCACCGCCAGCACCACCAGTCCCTCCAGATCATCCAGGCTGTGAGTCAAGCGGACTTGGAGAGCCAGCACAGCATCCAGGCGTCCCTCAAGGGCTGAGGGCCCTTCCCTGAATGCTGCTCTGGCCTCAGACCGTCGACCCGATCCTGTAAGGTCTGGCAAAACCAGGCCATCATCGTCAATGAGGATGTCCTCCTCGTCCCCCATGGCTGGTGGAGCTGGAGAAATGGGGGCTGGGTGTGGCGACATCGTGGGTGTTGGCGTGGCGGCTGGTGGCGATGCTGCTTCCGGTGTCACCGATCGCACATCTGGAATGAGAAAAATGAAGAAATTACTAGGGTGGAAAAAAAACGGAAATGGGACCGGCATGCCAGACTGCGTAAAACATCAATATCCCATACTTTTAATAGGCCAGTACTATTAAAGGCTCACCTTGAGCATGTGGCAATGGTGCTGGTGGTGGTGGTGATGGTGATGGTGCGGCACTGGGTGGCGGGGCTGCAGACGAGGAGGAGGGTTGATGGTCATCCGCCTCCGAAGAAGAAGTTGTGTCTGAAAAGAGAAAAAGCGAAAGCGTTACTGCTGCGCATGTAAAGATCCAGAATGGTAGGATGGAGACATTTCTTATACTCATTATTAAACAAGACCTCACCTCTTACACCTCTTGCATCATCATAAGCATGACATTTCAAATTCTTAAAGTTAAACCAACAGAACATACCTTCCTTCAGTGTTCGGCGGGCACGCAGGCCCCGAAGGTAGTCCTGCTCCTCCCTCCTCAGCCTTCGTGCCCTCTTTTTCAATGCCTCAACCTGGTGACAGAAGAAAACAAATAGAAAAAATAGAAATCGAGCTACGCCATATATTTTACAGGAAATTGCCCTCTGTAGCAGTGGGCAGGCAACCGTGTAGGACCTGAGTTGCCCGTATACTGCTCCAGAGGGAACCCTTCAAGATTTTCTGGTAGAGACCACAACAGTGTATGTGCATATTAATAAAATGCTTGTCATCATATACATGCATGATTTGACAACATGTTTTGAGGAATGGTGCGCAAGGCTGAAAGGTCCACAAGGCAGGTTTCTTCACCCACTAAGCCATGGTTGTGGTTCTTCATTCCTGCACCCATGTTGGGAGTGCAAAGCAATGTACTAAATGTACCCTAAAAATTGGATGTCTCAATGCGCTCTTTCCACCCTTCAGAACAGTAAACAATTTAGGTTTTACAAACGCCTCCTGTCGTGGCCTTTACAAGACATCCAGGTCCACAGTAGTCTCAGCACCCGCCACCCTCCCGACAACAGCAACATAGACGATACCTTGGCCTACAACTATAGAGGCCTCTGAACTTACCTCCCTTGGGAAGGCAGACTGGGCATTGAAACATGCCCTGAGCACTCGGCAGGCCTCATCGGCCCGATACTGGTCTCACAGGCACCCAGGGCGAAAATACAGATGTCATTCATCATTGATTATAAGTTGCGCCAGGAGCCTCACGTCCCCCTCAGAAAAATTTGGGAACCTCCCGCATGGCATGTCAGTACCAGGAAGAACAAAAAATGGCCGTCCGGGCGTGGCCGCAGGGGATGACGTTACACGTTCAAGCGTGAACGTTCCTCCCTCCTTCTTCCTTCTCCCAGTGTCCGTAGAGGCATCCATGTCTCCACTGGTCCCGTGGAGCCTCAGGGATGCCCAAATCTAGATGCTGGAGGAAGTGGCCTGGTGTGGCGTTCTTCTCCTGGTATCCATAGAGATGTCATGTCTCCGCTACTCCCCGGAGCCTCATGGATGCCGAAATGTAGACAACGGAGGAAATGACAGAGAACGGATAATAAAAAAGCAAATGTAAGCAATTTAATGAAGCTAAAATCTTACAACAATTTATTAAATTATAACTGTTATCAAGACAAATGAATACAGCTATGGAAAATACAGAGAACACAAGGAAAAATTTTAAAAAGTTTTTTTATTTGTTTCATAAAAGAGGAATTTTACTTTTCTTGGCTGGGAACTTGTTTGATGGAGGGATCACAGCTCCTGAAAGAAACACAAAACAAGATTAAACATACTGTACAGACATTAAAAGGATAATATCTCGAATTTCACAGAGCTATGTATAAGAATAAAAGTGCCACATCAATATGGAGAGATGTATGTATAACAGATAAGAACTTACATGAGAAATAAGTCTTGATGATCCTTCGGCGAACATCACTCCCCCATGCAGTGTTGTCCGCCTCTGCAGCCGGTTCCACAGGTGGATCTGGCAGCAAGTTTTCTGCAACCTCTGCATCCACGCCAAATCTCTGACAAATGTTGTGTAGCATGCAGCAGGCAACAATAATGCTCGCCACCTTTTCAGCACTGTATTGCAGGGCTCCCCCAGAGTGATCCAGACATCGGAATCTGCCTTTCAGAACTTCAAAGGTCCGCTCGATCACGTTTCTTGTACTGCCATGAGCCTCACTGAGGCGTTTTTCGGCTGCAGTGTGTGGAGACTGGAGCGGAGTTAGCAACCAGGGCTTACAGCCATAGCCGCCATCACCTATATGGGGTATAATCACGAATGCATCAAAAACCACTTCACAGCACTTAATAGCATAAGCACATCACATATATAAATGTACACATAATTGTATACCTAAGACCCCAGCCCTGTACACATTTATTTATTTATTTATTAGTGATTTTTGTATACCGGCATTCATGTTGATACATGTCACGTCAGTTTACAACATAAATCAAATGTTGGTTACTACATTTGCGTATAAAAGGAGGATAACTTTTAAAATGATTCATCTAAAATATAAAATCTGTCTCAACATAAGCTAAAATACAAAAACATGACATCGGATCACTGCTCTCTAGAATCCCAGCTCGTAGCCAATGTCACTTACCAAGTAGCCAGCCTTCACCATACTTCCCCTGTGGGAAACGGGTCCCCATAGATGAATGCGCCAGAAGGTAGACGTCATGGCAGCTCCCAGGAAACCTCGCAACAACATTTAGAATTCGAAGGTGTGCATCACAAATGACTTGAACATTCATTGAATGGAATTGCTTGCGATTCTGGAACGAACTCTCTTCTTCCGACTTGGGGGTAAACGCAATATGGGTGCAGTCTATAGCACCCAACACATTCGGCATCCCTGCAATAGCCATGAACCCATTGCGGATCTGTTGCAGCTGCACTGGATTGGTAGGAAACATGATGTACTTCCTCATCCGCCTCATCATGACCTTCAAGACCTGTGCCAGATGCCGTGAGAAGGAGGCCTGGGTCATACCCGCAATGACACTCACGGGGTTCTGAAAACTTCTGGTACCGAAAAAATGTTAGGCACCAAGACGTTTCGTGAGCCCTGGCACAGCATGGGGGCGATTGGCCAGGGGCTCAAGGTCACAGCACAGGTCTTCATATAGGAACAGGATTGCACGTGAGCTGAGCCAGTATGTTCGGACTACATCTCGCTCGAACATGCCAAAGAGAGTTGTCCATGAGCGAAAGATACGTCGGGGACACGGTCTGCCAATAGCCCTGTCCTGTCCATGGACGACTCTGTCCTGCTGTGCCTGCATGAAAAACAACACAAAACAAGAAAATCAGAATAACATAATAAAACATCTTGATAATTAATTTAACAAATATATAATATGGAAACAACTGCACAACAGTCAGCGGGAGGAAGCGGCCTGGCGCGGCGTCCTTCTCCCGGTGTCCGTAGAGGCATCCATGTCTCCACTGGTCCTGCGGAGCCTCAGGGATACCTAAATCTAGACGCCTGAGGAAGGCCTGGTGCGACGTCCTTCTCCTGGCATCTATAGAGGCGTCTATGTTGCCGCTGGTCCCACGGAGCCACAGGGACGCCAAAATCTAGACTCCAGAAATGCTGCCATTCATGCAGCGTTAACAACATTCACAAACAACACATATACATACCTCCTCCGGTCTTGCTGCTGGGTTCTCCTCTTGGATGTTGTCTCCAATCGCTCATCTAGAATTTGCTCGTAGAGCATTTCTTAATCTGGTTTTTATCTGTAGGAAAAAGACCGCCAAAGTCAATATGTACATGTAGTCCATGATCCTGTTCGATGCTGTCCGAGTCTGACTGCCACAAAGTACAGCACCACACTTAACGCCAGGGCCAGGGTAGGCACAAAATTTACAGGTTAAAAAAAGCTTGTTAAAGACACGCTATTGTGGATGCACGTTACTGTATCGAGGGCAATAGCTAATCTGGTCATTACATACCATTTACATACCATCTGCATGCGGCGGGTGCTAATTTTTATGCGTCTGTTTCGGCACATGCTAAGGACATGCAATACCTATACTGAATCGCACGTCCGGCTAACACAAAAAATTTGCGTTAAAATGCGCGCCAGCCCTGCCGCACTTTACTGAATTGGCCTAATAGTTTATGTTCATGAGAGAGCTGTGAGAGCTGCAGTGTCAGCCTCTGAAAGTACATAACATGAACAAATCTAAAAATAAACCTGTTTAAGCTAAAGGCTGCTGTCTGATTGTTATTGTAAAAGTAGCAACCCTTAAAATAAGAAGGAAAACCTGGATGGGATTCCCACAATCCCATTTTGCTATGAGGTTTTTTTCAGTTTGATTGCACTATAACCAGTTAAATAAATCTTTTTTTATTTCACCTGTATTTACTTTTTCATTATCACACTGGCAAAAAAAGTAATTCATAGCTTTATTGTCATCATCTTCGGGTTGTATATTTTTTTGTTTGTTTTAGGCTTCCTTCACTATTTGTAATGGTTGTTTTAATTAATCTATAGCTAGCAGTTCTTCATAGAGGAAGTTTTGCACTGCTAGCTATGAGGAGTTACTAAGCTATTGCAACAGCCCAAAAAATGGACCAAGATTCATACTTCAAACAATAACTGTCAGAGAAGATGGTGAGTGACGATTTGGCATATAATGGACAGCATAAGATATGCCTCTATTGTAAAGGCCTTTAATGCCACTCCCATATCTACCTCTACCCTGGAAAGTAGTCCCCTTCATACACTAGAATGAAACTGACTGCAATGAACTGCCTGGAAGCATATATTAATGCCTGAATGTGCTGCTATAAAATATTGTTTTACAGAGGGGTTGGTAAGTTACTAACGGGCCGATGCAGTAAAGTGCGCTCAGGCTGAGCCCCCGTTTGGCCGCATGTTTTTGGTGCGCTATTTTTACCCCTTATACAGTACGGGGCCGATTTTAAATGTTACGCGCGCAGGGTACATTTGTGCACGCTACCCAGTGCGTGCAAATGTACACCCGGTTTTATAACATGCGCTCGCTGCCGCACGCATGTTATAAAATCCGGGGTCGGCGCGCGCAAGGGGGTGCACACTTATGCACCTTGCGTGCGCCGAACCCAAGGGGAGCCCCGATGGCTTTCCCCGTTCCATCCAAGGCCGCTCCAAAATCGGAGCGGCCTTGGAAGGAACTTTTTTTTCGATCCCCCCCACCTTTCCCTCCCTTCCCCAATCTAACCCACCCTCCAGCCCTAACTAAATTCCCCCCTACCTTTTTTTCAGGAGTTACGCCTGCCTGAGGCAGGCATAAGTTGCGCGCGCCGGCTGGCTGCCGGTGCGCCATGCCCCGGCACAGGCCACTGTGCCGGAGCACTCAGGACCGCCCCTGACCGCCGCTATGCCCCCAGTCCCACCCCCGGACCGCCCATTTTGGAAAGCCCCGTGACATACACGCGTCCTGGGGCTTGTGCTTGACGTGTGCAGGGGTAGATTTTCGGGGGTTACGTGCTATTACCCTAAGGGGTAATAGCATGTGGAAAATGCGTGGCCAACCCCCCCGAAACTAATAGCGCCCGCAACATGCAAATGCATGTTGATGGGTCTATTAGTTATTCCCGCGCGATTCAGAAAGTAAAATGTGCAGCCAAGCCGCACATTTTACTCTCAGAAATTAACTCCTGCCAAAGGCGTTAATTTCGGCCGGACCGGGGAAATGTATAGAAAAGCAAAAAAAATTAAAAATGTAAAAAAAAATGAAAAATCTGCCCGTGGCGGTGACTGGTATGGGTGACTTTCTCCGGCAGGGGCTCGCCCGAGATGGAAGGAAGTATTAGCGGCATGGGGGCCTTAGGGTTGGAAGACGGACGCTCAATTATGCCGGCGTCTGTTTTCCGAACCCGTGGCTGCTGCCGCTTCTGTCAAAAAGGAGGCGCCGGGGACGCGCTAGTGTCCCTGGTGCCTCCTTTTACCGCGGTCCCTCATTTGCACATTTTTGTTTTTCTGAATCGCGCGCCCGTAAGAAGCTGCATATTGTGTAAGATATGCATCTTACTGAAATGCTGCGTGAGATGTGTATTTAAATTTAATCCTATTGTTTGATCTATTTCAAGTTCGGCCTTTACTGCTTTTACCTTCTCCTTCAGCTTAGAATTGTTAAACTGCTACACCTACCGGCCTTTGATTGTGTGTTTCTAACCTAATATGTTGTGCCCTGCCTTGGGTGAATGTCTCCAGGAAGGTGGGTAATAAATAAATCTTAAAAGGAATGGAACACAAGGCTGCGCTATATATTCACATGTAATGTATAGGACTTCCTTCTCTTTTTTTTTTATGCCATCACTTTAATTAATGTTGTTTTATTTTCTAATCTATGTTCCGAATGAACAGTGGTTCAGACCCTCAGCTCTTTTCTAGTAGGCACTTGATTCCAGCACTTATTTTTTACAGTAAGAGCTGAATCACTACACAAATTATCTTGCAGGAAAACCTTGTTGTACAGAATCATTTTGGCATGCACAACTCCCTTGCCCCTGCCCCCATGAAACAATAATATACAGCATAAAAATGAAGACTGAACAATATAGTAGTAAACAATAGAGGATAATTAAGTATTGATTCAGGATTTTTTTTTCCGGTGCTCACTCACACATTACCCTTCCCTCTAACTGGTTCTCCTCTCCAGCACAGACTTGCATTTGAGTTCTCTTATTTTTCTGTTGCTGTTGCCAGGTTCAGCGCTGCTTCTAATATATCGCTTCATTTCAGATGGCTGCAAGCAATGTCTGAATTCGTGGTGTCTATTAATCTGCTTCCTCATGATGCTTCCAAGCCTGCTGCTAAAGGTGGGAACATTGGGGATGCAAGAAGGAATTAACACGGTGGCCTAACGAGGAAACTCATCAGTTACCCAGTACTGAAATTAGTTAAGATTTATTTGAGGAGATGCTAGAACAGACTAAAGCTGTACAGATGTTTATACTTCCCTATATTTTCGTCCATGGTCACGTTGTACTCCATTAAAGACACAGATTGCCTCACACTTCAGTTCCCCTGACTGTGCTAGGCTTCACACAATAGTAATTGCGAGCATCTCTGGGGGGGGGGTTATCAAAATTTTCTTTCTGATTTACTGTTTATTAATTATCTCAGATTGGGACGTTGTCTGAAGTATTCTATGTAAAAATTCAGTAAGTGTTATGCTCATCTGAGAGTGTCCATTGGGAGTTCCTGTTTTTGATGCTCTGAGTAGATGGAGAGCATATATCAGCATCTTCTTCCATGTATGGCTATGTGTCAGTGTGCTGATTGGTATAGAAGTATTCCTTGAGTTAGAGGTGGTAGAAGTAGGATTCCAGGTCATCGCAGATTTGTATTATCTGTATAGATTTGCAGGCCGATACAGTACAGTGCACTCCGATGGAGTGCACTGTTAACTGGCATTTGGACGCGCGTTTTTGACGCGCTAGCTTTACCCCTTATTCAGTAAGGGGTAATAGCGCATCGAAAACGCGCGTCCAACCCCGCCCCGAGACTAATAGTGCCTGCAACATGCATATGCATATTGATAGCCCTATTAGTCATTCCCGCTTGATACAGTAAGTAAAATGTGCAGCCACACAGCCGCACATTTTCCTTTAAGAAATTAGCGCCTACCCAAAGGTAGGCGTTAATTTCTGCCGGCGCCGGGGAAGTGCACAGAAAAGCAGTAAAAACTGCTTTTCTGTGCACCCTCCGACTTAATATCATGGCAATATTAAGTCGGAGGTCCCAAAAGTTAAAAAAGTTAAAAATAAAAAACAAAAAATGTAAAATGGGCCCGCGGCTCACGGGTTGAAAACCGGACTGCTCAATTTTGCCGGTGTCCGGTTTCCGAACCCATGGCTATCAGCGGGTTGAGAACCGACGCCGGCAAAATTGAGCGTCTGATGTCAAACTCGCTGACAGCCACCGTTCCTGTCAAAAAAGAGGAGCTAGGGATGCGTTAGTGTCCCTAGCACCTCTTTTTACCGTGGGCCCTAATTTAAATAAATTAACTTGCTGAATTGCGTGCACAGGAGAGTGGCCTGTGCGTGCGCCGGGAGAGCGGGCGCCATTTTGCAACGAATATTGCAAAATGGCGCCAGTCATATGGCCATATTGCCGTACTGCAAAATGGCCGGCGCCATTTTGCATTACGGCAACACGATTCGAGTGCAGGAGGTCGTTCCCGGACCCCCGCTGGACTTTTGGCAAGTCTTGTGGGGGTCAGGAGGCCCCCCCAAGCTGGCCAAAAGTCCCTAGGGGACTCCTATGCTCGCAACGTCGGGGGACAGGAACCAAAATGGCGCCGGCGCTACCTTTGCCCTGTCATATGACAGGGCAAAGGTAGCGCCGGCGCCATTTCTATCAAATGCACCCGTGGCCCGAGAGTGGAACATCACACCGGGACCCCCCCACTGGACCCCAGGTAATTTAAGACATTTTGGGGGGGTTCGGGAGGGTGGGGGATTTATTTTAAAGGGTCGGGGTGGGTTTTAGGGTTGTTTTAGTGTGCCCGAGAGTGGAAGATCACACCGGGACTCCCCCACTGGACCCCAGGGAATTTAAGACATTTTGGGGGGGTTCGGGAGGGTGGGGGATTTATTTTAAAGGGTCGGGGTGGGTTTTAGGGTTGTTTTAGTGTGCCAGTTTTCCCGCCCTCCCCCGATTTACACGATATTTAAAAAAACAAAACTGCGACGATCCGATTCCTTCCCCCCCCAGCCGAAATCGATCGTTAAGATGATCGATCACACGATTCACATCTCTAAACGGCGGAGGCTCTCCGGCTTCGGCGGCCTGGCCCTGCACCGGCTCTGGAAGTAGTGGAATCGGGGACGGCAGAGGCTCTCCATCCTCAGCGGCCCACTGACGTCCTGCACACAGTGGAGGCTCTCTGGCCTTGGAAGCACCACCGTACATACAACAGTACCCCCTCTCCTAGGCCCCCCTCTCAGGAGGTTTAGGTTTCTCGGGATGAAAAGTGTGGAACTGTAGTAGTAGATGATTATCCAGGATGTTGGAAGCGGGTTCCCAGGAGTTTTCCTCTGGTCCAAAACCGTCCCAAGCAAGGAGGTACTCCCATTTATGACCGCGTTTCCTTATGTCCAGAACATCTCGAACTTGGTAGATAGTATCCTCATCAGAGGCTATTGGTTGTGGCTCTGGTTGTTTCCTGGTGGGCCTGGAGAGTACCAAGGGTTTCAGGAGTGAGACATGAAAGAAATTGTGGATTCGTAGAGAAGGAGGTAATCGAAGCTGATAGGTAACAGCACTCAAGTGTCGTAGGACAGAAAAAAGTCCGATAAATTGTGGAGCAAGGCGCATGGAAGGAAGTTTTAGATGGATATGTTGGGTGCTGAGCCACACTTTCTCCCCTGGCCTGAACTGAGGCGCTGGTCTCCGGTGGGCGTCCGCCATTTTCTTGGCCGTGTGACCGGCATCTTGGAGAAGTCTTGGGCCTTTAGTTGAGCCGCAGGAGATGATTCTGCCAATGGCATTGGCAGTGGAGGAAGAGGATGTCGACCATAAACCAAATGAAAAGGAGACATCTTAGTATCAGATGAAACATGAGAATTCAAGTCGAATTCCGCCCAGGGCTAAAAAAGATGCCCAATCATTTTGTCGGGCATTGATATAACTACACAGGAACTGTTTAAGAGTTCGGTGGGTCCTCTCCACCTGTCCATTGGCCTGAGGGTGGTAGGCCGTAGTGAAATCCAGTGAAATATTACATTTTTTGCAAAGGGCCTTCCAAAACTTGGCCGTGAACTGAGTTCCACGATCTGAAACAATGTACTGGGGTAAACCATGGAGACGGAAGATGTGTTGGATGAAAAGTTGCACCAATTGTGGAGTGGAGGGAAGAGTCGGCAGAGCAACAAAGTGCACCATTTTGGAGAACCGATCCACTATAGTCCAGATAACTGTGTTGCCATCTGAAGGAGCTAGATCTACCACAAATCCATGGCAATGTGCGACCATGGCTCCGTGGGCGCTGGCAGAGGTTGTAAGAGTCCCCAGGGTTGACCTGCGAGAGTTTTCTGCTGGGCACAGACCAGGAATGAGTCTACATAGTCGCTGATGTCATGTCGAATCGTGGGCCATCAATAATATCATTGTAGGGATGCTAAGGTACGAGCTCTTCCGGGGTGGCCCACGGTATGGGCATCATGGGCCCATTGCAGAACTGTGGCTCGGAGCCGGCGAGGAACAACCGTCTTGCCCAGAGATACGGTGGTGGTCACTGAGAGGATGACCCGAGCGGGGTCGATGATATGACGAGGAGGCTCCTCTGGGTCTTCAGGAACAAAAGAATGGTGCAAGGCATCGGCCTTAAGATTTTTGGTAGCGGGCCGGTAACGAAGGCAAAACTGGAGTAATTCCATTGCTTCCTTTTCATCTCCTCTTCCCCCCATGCCACATGTTTTAAATTCCTTGGGGCCAATGCAATATTTGTGTGCTGAAAGCAGGCACTGAAAGTTAGCCCCTGTTTTCCTAATGTGCCCACAGGTGCCCCTCTTGGGGGCACCACGCAATATTTAAATTAGGGGTCTCATTATCAAGGAGGCGCTAGGTTCACTTAGCGCCTCCTTGAGAACGGGAGCCTGTGACAAATTTATTGGCATCGGTTTCCCTAATTGGTGCACACCCAAGGGTTCAAGAAACAGACGCTTGCGAACTAAACGTCTGCTTCCTGAATCTAGCTGACGGTGCTTTTTTTTAATCTTTTTTTTTTTTTTTTTAGTTTTTTAAAGATTTGTTCCTCCTACTTAATATCGCAACAATATTAAGTAGGAGGAAAAGCTGTTTTTTCAGCTTTTTTGTTCAACTTGCGGGAGCGCTCAACAATTAACACCTGCTCCTGGCAGGAGTTAATTTCTGAACACAAAAATGTGCATCTTAGACCTTTTTTTTTTGCATTCGGAGTGAATAGATAACAGCCTCATTCACATGCTTTTCATGTGATGAGCGCTATTAGTTTCGCTCTGCGTTCAATGTGCATTTTGGAGGCGCTAATCCTTTTATTGCATAAGGGGATTAGGTGGCGCCTATACAAACCATGTCCACTGCCAGTTAAACAGTGCACTCGGCTGAGCGCACTGTATTGCATCGGCCCCCTTGTCTACTTAATATCATTGGTAGAAAACCAGACTTTAAAATCTCTTAAGAAGCATTACAATATGTATTCACCCATAACCTATGATGTTACCTAGTGCTTATTACTTGGCATATACAGAATCTATGATGTTCTGTGAGGCACATTGTCCTGTATAGTTGATAAAGGAGTTCTGGTTCTTTAATATGTTCTCTGAAATGAAATAAAGTATCAGTGCTATTAATCAAATGTGATATCATTAAAGAGAAGACTGCAGTCCTAGACTAGTAAGTGGATTATCCTCTACTCCCGAAACAGAAAATTTTACAAGATGCTATACAGCGCTGGAGGCAGAAATCTGCACCTGCAGTGAACTTTAGACAAAAGGATTTTAGTTTGCTTTTGGATTTTCGATTTAATTACTCACCTTTCCAAATTTGAGCTCAAGGAGAATTACAAATTTAGGGACAGCAGGGGAGAAAACCTTTAGTAAATAGGCTTCTAACTTTGTACCTGAAGCCATGGGGAGAGGCCCAAGGTGCCTGGCTTCAAACCCTGGCTTCCCTGGTTCTCAGTCCACTAAGAATATATTGTTTCTTAAATTCCAAACTGTAAAACCTGTTTTCTACATAGTTGGGTAGCTGACTTGTCTGTTGTAATCAGTTGTGGTTAACTTTAGAAAAACTGTGAAATATATTTTAATTGAAGCCTGACCTGAACTGGGAAATTGCATGGGACATTTCAGCTATTTATTTACTTTAATATGGCAAATTATGCAGCCACTGTTTGTCCGGATGTGACTTGCACACTTGAATTCTCATTTTGAACTTTTCTTTGCCTATAGAAAATATACAGCATTAAACGCAGCATTAAAAAATGTTTTACTCAGCAAAGATCTAAACCTATGCAAATAATACTTATAAATTCTTTTATGCACAGGGCAGCATAGACGTGCTATATAATCCTAGCCTTCACAGGCTGCTGACTTGTCTGCTCTTAGTGTTTTGAAACCTTGTTTAAATATCTTAGGATCTGGCTAATCCTTTCTCTGATGAGACACTCTTTTCTGTTATTGCTGCTAGAGGAGGGGGATCCATCTGTTTTCACCATATGTGTGCATGCCATAAAACTGTAAGCATAGGGTAGTCTGCAAGCAGTAATACATTTGTTAGTCCTAAATTAATAATGAAATAAAGCATATTCATTGTGCTGTAGTTTCCTTATAATGTGCTAATGGCAAGTATATTGTCATAATTACATTAGTGTCCAATAGCTGGGAACATAGCTGGCATAGCGTAATAGTTAATGAAAAGAGCTGAGAATCTGAAGCTCTTGTTTCAGTTTTCTTGGCCATTGCTCTCGTTATCTCTCCACTTGTATAACACCATAGTAGTTTATTTTCTTACAATTAAGATGCTAAAACTATGCAGTAATGTGGGACATCTCAAACTAAAATGTGTGCAGACTTCTAGTAGTTATATTGGTCTTGTAGAAAACTGGATTGCTTGTAGGTTGTGATTTCTTTAGCTGGGGCAAACAAAGAATTAGTTATATGCAACCAGAAATTGTTGCTTAATTTTTATTATTTGTTTTGTGATTTTTTTTCTGCTTCAATTTTGTTTTAGTGTGCACTAAATCATGTTAGTGCACACTAGAAAAGAAGACTGAAAGCCCCTCCGACTGCACATCCCTACAAAGAATTATCCAAAGATATCAATGGTATATAAGCATTTATGGCCTCAAAGGTTCCTCCTTTAGTTGGCAAAACATTTAGACAGTAACTTTCAAATGGCGTGCAGATGCACATGTGCATGCATGCATCAGCCTGTGCCCAGGGACGTGGCTATTTTATAACCTGTGCACATATATGTGTCATGTTATAAAATAGCCTGGCCGTGCACACATGTGCACCAAATTTTAAGTGGGTGTGCTCATGTGCGGGCAAATCCAGCTTTTATTGTATAAATCGGTGAATTTTGAAAGGGGCGTGCACCAAAGTCATTCCTAGTTTTACCAGTCATCCCCAGTTTTTTCCAGTCCAGCTGCCCCTGGTTTAATAGCTTTCATTCTCCCCAGATAGCCCTGACCCTTAAAACCCCGCAGATCTGCCTAGTTTTCTTTAATTTTTCATTTATACGTAATTCATAGCAGAAATAAAGTTACGTGCAGGGGGCCTTAGCATATGCCAGGTCACATCAGTATTTACATGCACATCTTAGGTTCATGCCCCAAAATGCCTATGCTCCACACAGACAATGCCCATGACCTGCCTCATTTTGAAAACTTTTGAGATGTTGCACTGTGGATGATGCTTGTATATCTTGGTGACGTTTAAAACATGCTCAGCATGCATAAGCACAACGCCTTCACGCATCCCTTAATTAATTCATGCATTGGGCTTTTAAAATTCATCTTAAAATGATCAAACACTTTGAAATAAACATAAAAAGGCTCATAGTAATTGAGGACCCATCCTTTTAGCTTCAGATAATATTACTTTCTTCCTTGACCTTTCTCTCAACATTTTCCACACACCAAAACAAATATATTTTAGCAAAAAGAGTGGTTAGAAAGACACCCAGGCACCCCAGCAAGACATATATTTTTTCTCGTCATCTTTGCAACAGATCTGTTTATTTTCAATCTAATTTTATTTATGTATTTATTTTCTTCAACTTATTTGCCACCCATCCTGAAATACTCCAGACAGATTTATAAAACATATAACATAAAATATAATATTTCACAAAACAATAAAATGCAACAAATAAAGCAATTCAGAATAAAGCAATAATAAAATCAGCAAAATAAAATAGCTCCATATCTAGTATAGGCAAAACCCACTCAGCTTCCCAGCTTTCATACAGCTAATGTTATTTAAAGAATAGATAACAAGAGATGGGTGGCACCTTATATAGAGGCACGAGCTTTTGAGGACACTTTGTCAGATGCATGAAATAGAGATGTGAATCGGAACCGGAATCGGTTCGGATTCCGGTTCCGATTCACATCGTGTTTTTTTTTTCGTCCGGCCTGATTGCGGTTTTGTTTATCAGCTGCGCCCAAGCCAATAAACAAAAAACCCACCCCGACCGTTTAAAACGAATCCCTTAGCTTCCCCCACCCTCCTGACCCCCCCCCCAAAACATTTTACAGGTACCAGGTGGTCCAGTGGGGGTCCCTGGAGCGATCTCCCGCTCTCGGGCCGTCGGCTGCCACTAATAAAAATGGCACCGATGGCCTTTGCCCTTACCATGTGACAGGGTATCCATGCCATTGGCCAGCCCCTGTCACATGGAGGGAGCACTGGATGGCCGGCGCCATCTTTAAAAAGTGTAAGGTGATGCATATAGGAAAAAATAACCCATGCTATAGTTACAAAATGTTAGGTTCCATATTTGGTGCTACCACCCAAGAAAGAGATCTAGGCGTCATAGTGGATAACACATTGAAATCGTCGGCTCAGTGTGCTGTGGCAGTCAAAAAAACAAACAGAATGTTGGGAATTATTAGAAAGGGAATGGTG
Organism: Rhinatrema bivittatum; assembly: GCF_901001135.1. NCBI lineage: Eukaryota > Metazoa > Chordata > Amphibia > Gymnophiona > Rhinatrematidae > Rhinatrema > Rhinatrema bivittatum. The sequence continues at coordinate 70,404,633 of NC_042620.1, read as the reverse complement.
AAGAAAACGGAAAATGTCATAATGCCTCTGTATTGCTCCATGGTAAGACTGCACCTAGAATACTGTGTACAATTCTGGTCGCCGCATCTCAAAAAGATATAATTGCGATGGAGAAGGTACAGAGAAGGGCGACCAAAATAATAAGGGGAATGGAACAGATCCCCTATGAGGAAAGACTAAAGAGGTTAGGACTTTTCAGCTTGGAGAAGAGACGGCTGAGGGGGGATATGATAGAGGTGTTTAAAATCATGAGAGGTCTAGAAAGGGTAGATGTGAATCGGTTATTTACTCTTTCAGATAATAGAAAGACTAGGGGGCACTCCATGAAGTTAGCATGTGGCACATTTAAAACTAATTGGAGAAAGTTCTTTTTCACTCAGCGCATAATTAAACTCTGGAATTTGTTGCCAGAGGTTGTGGTTAGTGCAGTTAGTATAGCTGTGTTTAAAAAAGGATTGGATAAGTTTTTGGAGGAGAAATCCATTACCTGCTATTAATTAAGTTGACTTAGAAATTAGCCACTGCTATTACTAGCAACGGTAACATGGAATAGACTTAGTTTTTGGGTCCTTGCCAGGTTCTTATGGCCTGGATTAGCCACTGTTGGAAACAGGACGCTGGGCTTGATGGACCCTTGGTCTGACCCAGCATGGCATGTTCTTATGTAGTATTTACACAATTTCTAGTGGTTGAGCTCTGCACCTTATTATGCCTTTCTATATACAGGCCTTCTGACATTAGTACTTGGCATCTTGCAATGAGGTGTGTAACTGTTTCTAGTGCTGGATTACAGAATATGTATCTCTTTTTTACCATTTTTTCTATGCTGGCTGGGAACCGCATTTTATCCATAATCCACTATCCTCTAAGAATGAGCATGGCAATATATATTTTTTAAATTTTCATTTCGTTTTTAGTTTATTTTCATTTTTTAAAGTTTTGGGTTTTCTATGATTTTTTTGTTTTTCAATTTTTATTTTGTTTTTAGTGCACACTAAATCAAAATAGTGTGTATTAACTCAAATAGTGTTCACTATTTTGATTTAGTGTGCATGATCCTGAGTTAGTGCACACTAAAAAAGAAACACCCTCCAAAATTTTGTGTATTTTACTATCATTTAATTTACAAAATAACAGGAAATGATTTAGATGATGCCATTGACATTGTCTATGGTGTTTCAAAGAAATGCACAGACCAACTGTCCCATGCTACAATTATCAATGTCTTACTCTGACATTTAAGTTCACTTCTCTTTAGCCCTTCTTGAGAAGGTTTGATCCAGATGGAGTTTCTGAAGCAATTCCTTGTATTTTCCACCGTAATTGTGCTTTTTTTCTGAAAGATTTTCCTTGTTTGCTAATCAGATTCTTTAAAGATTTATTCTCTTGCAAACTCCATTGCATTTTTCCCTTCATGTACTGGTAGATTCTCATTCATTCATTCATTCATTCATTCATTCCACTCACTGAAACAGTCATCCGAGCTTAAGGATGGAGATTGATTTTGATTGTTTAGTTTTATACTTTCTGGGATCTGTTGATACTGCTAGTATGCTTGAAGGCCTATAGTAACAATTTTAGGTCTATAATCTATTTCTTTACGGCCCTTACTGCTTTCAGCTCTTGGTATGTATGGTCTCGGCATACACTGATTATTATAGATTATGTGATTGGTATGGAGAATTTTTCTTGTTTTTACATCTAACCCTTTAAGATCTATCAAGCCAGTCCTCTATTCTAAAGCTATAGGAAAGCATAGGGATTGCAAGATGATTGATAGCTTTTGTGTTGTTAAGGTGCTTTTCAAAATCAATTTAATCTCCTATAGTATTCTTTTCTGGTTTTTTTTTTCAACAATTTATGCTGCATTCTTTCATGTTCATCAACCTCTAGCTATTTATATACATCTTCCTGCTAAAGTTCTTTTATTCTACAATCCTCAGTCAAATAAATGTTTTCATTTTTGCTCAATAATCCATTTTGGAATGTTGCCTTAGCACATTTGCCCAGGCTGAAATGTTATCCTGATGTCATCTGAGAAGTTCTTCACTGCTCTGCATTGTTCCATTAAATGATGATCACAAGTGCTGTAAAGTTTCATGTCATCTATAAACAGCAAATGCGATGTCTTCAGGTCATTGGTGTCGCTGCAATTAAGGCAAAATCTATATCCAAAGAGATAATGAGATTACTCAGTAGGTTCAGTGCCAGGCAAAACAAGAGTGGTGAAAGGGAATCTCCCTGAAATATTCTCTGAATTTTGATATTAGTAATGACATATTGCCCATCTTCATGACTCAGATAGTGTGTAGTCTGTCATACTCATGGACAAGGATAAAAAGACATCCAGTAGAGAAGGTCTGGACTGCATGGAGACAGGAACAAAAGTGTGTCCAGAAAACAAGACAAGACAGGAACAAGGGAATGCATCACAAGTCAGGAACAAACAAATAGGATGAGGGCAAGGACAGAACAAGGGCAAACACAGTCAAGGCTAAAGCAAGAACAAATACAAGACTAGGAAGGCTGTCCAAACTGGGGCCAACAACAATGAAAGGCAAACAAAACGGGATAATCATAGACAAAACAAAAAGGTCACTAAACTGGGGCCAACCACCAGAAGGAAGGCCAATTACCATCCTTTTGGAGCTTTCTGTTCTGCTGATAAGTGTTTAAGGGATGTTCCAAATCCAAAGCATATAAGACTGATTGAATCATGTGAAAGAATGTTACAAATACTGCAAAAATCAACCCATTATTCAGGATCACTCTATGGTCTTGAGAGTTCTCAAACTTCACACCTCAACAGCATTCGTTTTGCGGGGATAAACTGTCATTATGGTCTTTCCTATTTTTTTTTTTGTAGACCTTTTCAAGTAAAATCCCAATGAGACGCTACATGCTGAGATGCTACATGCTTCTTGTCAATGTAAGAGGAGGTGATAGATTAAAAAAACTGGCCACCAGTGAACAGATCTGGATTTTTGGATTTTTAAATTGGATATGGCTGCATCATCAGATTTAAATGAAATGATCGATTGGTTTGGAATACTATGAATTTTATTGTGCAGCTTCATGTAATACCTTCTAGAGATGTGAATCGTGTCCTCGATCGTCTTAACGATCGATTTCGGCTGGGAGGGGGAGGGAATCGTATTGTTGCCATTTGGGGGGGTAAAATATCGTGAAAAATCGAAAAAACGTAAAATCGCAAAACCGGCACATTAAAACCCCCTAAAACCCACCCCGACCCTTTAAATTAAATCCCCCACCCTCCCGAACCCCCCCCCAAATGACTTAAATAACCTGCGGGTCCAGCGGCGGTCCGGAACGGCAGCAGTCCGGAACGGGCTCCTGCTACTGAATCTTGTTGTCTTCAGCCGGCGCCATTTTGGAAAATGGCGCCGAAAAATGGCGGCGGCCATAGACGAACACGATTGGACGGCAGGAGGTCCTTCCGGACCCCCGCTGGACTTTTGGCAAGTCTTGTGGGGGTCAGGAGGCCCCCCCCAAGCTGGCCAAAAGTTCCTGGAGGTCCAGCGGGGGTCAGGGAGCGATTTCCCGCCGCGAATCGTTTTCGTACGGAAAATGGCGCCGGCAGGAGATCAACTGCAGGAGGTCGTTCAGCGAGGGTTCCGGCGCCTCGCTGAACAACCTCCTGCAGTCGATCTCCTGCCGGCGCCATTTTCCGTACGAAAACGATTCGCGGCGGGAAATCGCTCCCTGACCCCCGCTGGACCTCCAGGAACTTTTGGCCAGCTTGGGGGGGGCCTCCTGACCCCCACGAGACTTGCCAAAAGTCCAGCGGGGGTCCGGAAGGACCTCCTGCCGTCCAATCGTGTTCGTCTATGGCCGCCGCCATTTTTCGGCGCCATTTTGGAAAATGGCGCCGGCTGAAGACAACAAGATTCAGTAGCAGGAGCCCGTTCCGGACCGCTGCCGTTCCGGACCGCCACTGGACTCGCAGGTTATTTAAGTCATTTGGGGGGGGGTTCGGGAGGGTGGGGGATTTAATTTAAAGGGTCGGGGGTGGGTTTTAGGGGGTTTTAGTGTGCCGGCTCACGATTCTAACGATTTATAACGATAAATCGTTAGAATCTCTATTGTATTGTGTTCCATAACGGTTTAAGACGATATTAAAATTATCGGACGATAATTTTAATCGTCCTAAAACGATTCACATCCCTAATACCTTCTATTGCGACTGGCTGTGAGAACTATCAGTCAAGAGAAGGAAGTTCTAATTATATCTGTTCCCATTATAGGATGGAGGATCCTTTTTCAATTGGCGGTAATTTCCCCTAATGCAGAGAGTAAATGTTACAATCTCTCGAAATACTGTTCAGTCTCGGGTTGACCGGTCAGATTGCCTACACTGTTTTGGTTACAATAAGTGTCATGACTTTATTAAAGAGCTAAAAGACTTTATTGAGAAATTCATTGGGATTTTACTTGCAAAAGTCTCAAAATTAAAAAACAATAAATAAAAAAAATAGGAGAGGCCATGATGACAGTGTTTCCCCACAGCATGAAATGTGCAGTGGTGTAAAGTTTGAGAACTCTCAAGATCATAAAGTGATCCTGAATAGTGGGTTGATTTTTGCAGAATTTGTTATTGAATATTTGACCTGCAAGTGGTTTTGTTTTTGGAGAGAATGTTTTCAACCATGTCACCTATTTTATGGAATAAGTTGCCAGATCTATTCAGGAAAGAAAGCTGTCGGATCTATTCAAGAAAGAAAGTTGTGCAAACTCTTTTAGGAACCATATCATGGCCTTCTTATTTTCTGAAGTGTTTAAACTTATCTAGGATAACTTTTTATTTAAGTGCAATCTTGAACATTCTAGATTTCAGAAGTAGGTCTTATGTGTTTGTGTTTTTTTCTTTTAAGCATTATGATTACTTGCTGTTGTCTTTCTTTTCTTTCTGACAGCATTTGACACATATTATTTTATCATATTGTTATTTTATTTCTGTCTTTTTATTTATTTTATACTGTGATGTTACTTTGTAAGCTGCTTTAGACTTTGATATAGTGGGACATAAAAAAACTTTAAATAAATAAAATTATAAGAGCTAAAGTTAGAAGGTCAAATAGAAGACTAAGGCAATGGAGTGCCACAAGAAGGATTAAGGTAAGACCCAAGCTGAGGCAAGGAACCCACAGAGGGGCAGACTTATATCCTGTGACAGTGATGGAAACATGACTGCCAGCAGACCTCCAAAGGGCTTGGAGGACTGAGCAGCAAGGACTATGGCACACTGAGAGCCCCTACTGGCAGGAAGACAGCATGGCAGATGGACCTTTACAGCCCCTCAAAGTGCCTTGAGATCTTTGTGACTCTGTTGCTGCTTTGCCCCTCTTTTGGTGACTTGGGATGTTCATGCCACTGTTATTGGTGTCCTCCATCTCTCTCTTAGTGCCTAGAAGTGGTTATGTGTCTCCTTTCTCTCTTTTTGTCGTGCCTTTGGGTCTTCATTGCCACTTTTGTTGGTGCCCTTCATGCCTCTTTTGGTGGCTTGATGTGTTGTTTTTTCCCTTTTTTGGTTCTTGGTAATATTGAGTGCTGGTATGTTTGATGTGTGAGTTCCATGTGTGCTCTCAATTGGGCTTTGCTTTGACTATTAAAACAAACATATACTTCTTACATAGCACTGTAACTTAAAGAATAACTGTCCTACACAAATTATAGTAGTGAACTTCAGAAAGTTCTACTTTCAGCATGACAGGATGTTTCTTCAGACACATATCTGGATATCTGGCAGAACTGCATGCCTACCAAATCCCAGCATAAATGTCACGCTATAACTGTGCTGGGTGGTTGATATGGCAATTTCCGTTTTTAATACTACATTCAGAATATATCATCTCCTGCATAAAACAATGCAGATCAAAATAGGAGCCTGTCAGTATAAGCATTTTCTATTATTCTATTATTTTGTTGTCCTTTCTTTAATCCTTTGAAAGACCTTCACTTATTTAATGCAAATTCTTTTATTTGAATTTACTTTTTAAAAAATGTATCTAGTGCATGTCCTCCTTCTGACCTGTGGTGTTTCGCATCTCAAAGTTTTCCCAAAATGCATTAAAATATTTGCAGTCTGCTGTGAATTACACATAAGGGTCTGATTCACTGAGGCTTTCGTTTCTCATTATGACTATGAGAAAAAAATATCCATGATTCAGGCTCATAGTGCTGGATAAGTGAGCACCTTCAAGAAAACAAAGTAAAAATATCTGTGCGTTTGGGATGTTCGAACAACATCAGGTTTATATGTACACCTGCCAAGAAAAATAGTATACACCCAAAATGCCTTGTTCCCATAAAACATGTATGGAAAAAATAGACAAGGCACATCTGAAGATGGAGCCCATGTGATCTCAAAAGCTCATGTACACATTACCATTTCTGGATAAATTTTATGCTGGCCCAATGAAAGGTTTCATATTCTGCAGAAAATAACAGGAATAGAAGTTTAAAAATGCAATGAGGAAACATTGAGGTAGGAAGCATAGAATAAGAGTAGATAGGATCCTGGAGAATAAAGCTCTCTTACTATGTATAGGGTAAGAACATGAGCTGCTGTATGCTGTAGTCAATTTACAAGTGTTAAGGGTTCAGTGAAGATGACACCTGCAGCACAGCTTCTTTGCAACATATTTTGTTAGCTTGCAGTGTGGCACTGATCTTTTGGAAATGCCATAAGATAAGTGAGAAGTCTGAAAGGTTTTGTCAGGCATTCTAGACAACAGATAATGGGGGGCAAATAAGAATAAGGACTGCAGAAAATCAATAAGATGCAGTAGCAGGTGAAAAAGCTAAGAAAATATCCAAGGAAGAATGGGCTTGCACAGAAAAATGGATTTCTTGTGCAGAGTTAGGCACTGCTAGGCTCAAATAATGTGATATTTCAAAGGAAAGGAAGCAGTTTGTAATAATAATGAAGTAGTTATCATTTATATAGTTCTTCTGAATGTATGCAGTGCTGTAGAGTCTTGATAAGTATTCAGGCATGACAAGTCCCTGCCCCAAAGATTTATAATGTAAGTAGGTACCTGAAACAACAGAAGGTAAAGTGACTTGCCCAAGATCACAATAAGTGTTGCTGGGAGAAATGGAACTGGTTGCTACTAGGGATGTGCAGAAACACATTTTTCATTTCAGTTTTTTTATTTGTTTGGTAGGTCACTAAATTTAATTTGGTTCATTTGAAATGAAAAAATATTTTTGCTTATTCATTATATTCATTCATTCATTCATTTTCCCTTAAAGTCAATGGGGGAAGCATTGCAGCCTATTTTGGATTCTAAAATTGGGGTTTTCTAAAGAATTCTAATGAACCTTGTGGAAAAACATTATCAGAGGGGGAAGAAAACTCAGTCACCAAGAATATGTGACAACAAAAGTGGAATGAAAAGACCAAGGCACTGAAAAGGGAACGAGCTTGGTGCTAATTTTTGAAGCTACATGTTGTGCTTATGGACCCTTAGACCAAGGCGGGGTTGATGCAACCTGCAGGGAGGAACCCTGCAGGTCCCCACCATTGGCAGGAGGTCCTGGATGAGGCATAGGCTCAGCTGGAGCTTCATCTTTACCAGCCTACATTCCCCTTGGGTTGAGCCTAGTTCTAAGTGCTAGCCTCTGCTGATGGTGGAGAGATCTGCTGAGGTAGCTGGATTGAAGTAGGTGAGGTGTATCTGGTGGCAGGCTATGGCAGAGATCAAGAGTCTCCAGAAGTCAGGCCAGAGTCAATAGCAGGTATCCATCCAAAGGGAAAGGCGGGACGGCTAGGCAGGGCAGGAAGGTGAGGAGCAGAACTGGCTGGCAAACAAGGAAGACAGATTGAATAACTGAAGCTAAGGACCACAGGAACTGAAGAATTGAAGACAAGGACCACAGAAATAGAAGAACTGAAGACAAAGACCACAGGAACTGAAGAACTGAAGATGAGAAACACTGGGGCAACATGTACTACTGAAGAGTAGGAAAACCTGTTGCTGAGGTAGTGAGGAAGAGGAGGGAAAGGCCTTATATAGGCCTGAGCCTGTGAGGTCATCAATGGGCGCCATGGGGGAATTTCCCACCTCATGCCTTTTAAATTTATTTATTTATTTATTTATTTTAACACTTTTTTATACCGGCATTCGTAGGACACATCATGTCGGTTTACAGTCAACTGAGAAAGGAAATTACAATGAACAAGGGAGGGGCTAACTGGGTAATATACAAAATACAAAGGAAGAGAGAGTCAACAGCAGAATTACAACTTTTTGCATTCAAGTTAGGGTTAAGTATGCAAAGGAACTTATATACAAATTAAACTTATATACAAATTAAATTAATTAAATTAAATTATCCTGACATCAGGTGCATGCGTGCCTAGGGAAGACCTGGCTGAGTGGCAGCGGTGTCCAGCTATGAAGTGCATTGGCAGCATCCTGGTCCCTCAACGCACGATGTCCTGCCATTCAGGAGGAAGGGATAGCTGGGCAGCATCGGCGGCCGATGGGAGTGCCCAAGATCAAGGGTTGAGTGTGGGAGTTCATAGGGAAAGCCTGCAGATCACCAAGCACTATACTTCTGCTGCTCCTGTCCCTGCACTGTTCATGCTGGCTTCTTATCTTTTATCTTTTTTCCATGCAAGAGAGAGAAAGAGTAGCAGGTGGAGGTGGTGTCCCATGTTCTTCCAGCTTTAACGTCTTGTGGCCTGAGCCTATCACTTCTGATTTTCTCCTGCTGAAAAAAATCACTTTTTAGCTTAAGGGCAGGACTCTCGTTTTCTCACTTCTATACTGCCAGTGCTTGTGCTTTTGCCAGGCTTGACTAACTACAGGAACACCCAATCCTCTCATCTTTCCTTGCAGTAGAATAATGAAATTGGAAATAAAAGCTACTGTGGTTCTTGCTGTCGCAATATCATTTATTAATTCTATTTAGTATATTCACCAGTACCACACTAACTCTGACTGTCTATTACAGACACAAACAAGTTGATAGACTACACTACTTAGAAATGTCACACCTCAGAAAAGTGAGCCTGTGGGTCGCTGTTGGATTGGCACAGCCTGGTTCATGCAAGCATGGATTAGGCCCTGACAGTTGGCGGCTGATGTTTTGCAGGCTAAGGTCATGGCTGGCAGAGATCAGGCAGAGACAAGGAGACACACTGAGGTCAGGGCAGGCAGCAAGCAAAGCAAAGTGAAGGGACAGGGCCAGGTTGGTAACAGGAAGCCAGTCCAGAAGTGAAGGAAAAGAAGGGCAAGATAGGTAGAATGCAATGACTGAAATGGAGGCAGGAACACAGCAAACAGGCAGGCAGACAAGCAGGATTAGGAGGCAGGATCAGAAGCAATGAAACCACTTTGGTAGAGGAATCCACAAAAGGAGTTGTTGCTGAAGTATTGATCTTTTTCACTGTGCTTCCTTATATACCTGGGAGGTGCTGATGTCATCAGTGGGCATCACAGGAAGTCTTAGCCACTGGGCCTGTATGGCTCAGAAGTATTTGGCTTGTCATGTCAGTTCCACAGATTGGAGTATGCTGCTGGGAGCCATGTTGGGATGAAGTGATGATAAGGACCATTGCTGGCAGGGTATATGGCAGGGGACGCATTATAAGGAAGCAGAATTTACAAGCTTGCCAGTAGAACATACTGTCTGCTGGCTGGCTATGCCTATGTACTACTACAGTATGATAGGACATCCAGGAACTTTCACAATGTGTGCAATAATGTCTTTCACACACACATATACTGCCTCCTTTGCAAACTGTGACACAGAGAAGAAGGAGACAGGCTGGTATTTAGTACAATTTGTCTCTGGAGCTAATAGTGTTTGCAGATTTCAAAACTTCACTAGTTATAGAAAGTGAGATGGTGAAACACTTTTAATCATTCCAGTACTGTTCACTGCATCTCTACCCTATCCCAGTGAACAAAGAAAACTGCAGTGCCTCTGTCTGTCTTGTCTCACAAATCTGGTTCATTTTTTTGAAGGGGTTAAAAAAACATTTGACTAAAGGTGAACCAGTAGATGTAGTGTATCTGGATTTTCAGAAGGCGTTTGACAAAGTCCCTCATGAGAGGCATCTAAGAAAATTTCCTTTCGTGGATTACAAACTGGTTAAAAGACAGGAAACATAGAATAGGATTAAATGGTTAATTTTTTCAGTGGAAAAGGGTAAATAGTGGAGTGCCCCAGGGATCTGTACTTGGACCAGTGCTTTTCAATATATTTATAAATGATCTGGAAAGGAATGCAATGAGGAGGTGATAAAATTTGCAGATGATACAAAATTATTCAGAGTAGTTAAATCACAAGAGGATTGTGATAAATTGCAAGAGGACTTTGTGAGACTGGAAGATTGGGTGTCCAAAAGGCAGTTGAAATTTAATATAGACAAGTGCAAGGTGATGCATATAGGGAAAAATAACTCTTGCTGTGGTTATGTGATGTTAGGCTCCATATTAGGAATTACCACCTAGGAAAGAGATCTAGGTGTCATAGTGGATAATACACTGAAATCATCGGCTCAGTGTGCTGCGGCAGTAAAAAAAGCAAATAGAATGTTAGGAATAATTAGGAAAATGTCATAATACCTCTGTATCACTCATTGGTGAGACTGCACCTTGAGTACTGTGTAGAATTCTGGTCACTGCATCTCAAAAAAGATATAATTGCATTTCAGAAGGTACAGAGAAGAGTGACCAAAATTATAAAGGGGATCGAACAGCTTCCCTATGAGGAAAGGCTAAAGAGGTTAGGGCTGTTCAGCTTGGAGAAGAGACGACTGAGTGGGGATATGATAGAGGTGTTTAAAATAATGAGAGGTCTAGAAGGGGTAGATGTGAATCAGTTATTTACTCTTTCAGATAAAAGAAAGACTAGGGGGCACTCCATGGAGTTAGCATGTAGCACATTTAAAACTAATTGGAGAAAATTCTTTTTCTCTTAACACACAATTAAACTCTGGAATTTGTTGCCAGGGGATGTGGTTAGTGCAATTAGTGAGCTGGGTTTAAAAAAGGTTTGGATAAGTTCTTAGAGGAGAAGTCCATTACTTGCTATTAATCAAGTTGACTTGACATAGCCACTGCTATTACTAGAATCAGTAGCATGGGATAGACTTAGTTTTTGGGTACTTGCCAGGTACTTGTAGCCTGGATTGGCCACTGTCGGAAACAGGATGTTGGGCTTGATGGACCCTTGGTCTGACCTAGTATAGCAATTTCTTATGTTCTTAATAGAGCTGGGCTTGAAGGGATTTCTATCAATTTAATATCATAAATGGCAAATATCTGGAATTGTGAGAACTTGAAAGAAAAGTACCTTATGTCATGATAAAATCATCAAAGACAGGAAATGGGACCTTATTTCTGTGAGGGCCAGGGATAAAGAGATCTGTGCCAATTGTGAATAGGAATGTGCAGACTATAGCAGACATTGTAGCTATTTAATTAAGAGGTAACCACCAGGGAAGGACTCATTTTCATCTAGGGAGAAGGAAAAAATTGCAGTAAATTATTGAAAAAAATTATAATGGTGGAGTTATTTTATAGTCTCACCTAAACTGCTAAATTGGTAAGTATGAAAAATATTTCTATTGACTTTGTTTTTGATTTGTCTGGATCATGTAGCATTTGCAAGGGGATATTTATCTGCAGCACTTGATAGCACTGTTATAAGAATATAACAGTTGTTCCATTAATTCCTCTGCTTTTTCAGATGTGTATAGCTCCGTTAGATGGATTGTATGGTACACCATTGTAAAATAGGAGGTGTTTTGTTTTGCCATCTTTAAAATAAATAAATTAATAAATTCTATGTACAGTGTAATTGAGCAATGCTATTTTAGAGATTTTATCTTATGTGAACCTTTAGGGATTAAATCTTACTATGATGCTTGTGGCTGAGCTACATGACCTATGTCATTCCATCAGCCAAAAAATGAAGTGAGAAATAGAAAGTTTGCATTTGGTAGAAGAGATGAGATAGAATCTGATTTGTTGATTAATGAGGCAGAGCAGTTATCATGTGGTAGTTTACCTGAAGTCAGTGGGTGCTCAGGTTTAACCATTATCCTGATGTATTTTTTATCATTTACCTGAACACTTATATTAAGGGCATCTACAGATAGTATGTATGGGTGACCAGTGTGGGGAAGGGGAAGCAGAGTGAAATAGCAACAACATGTAATTCTATCTCTTTAAGTGATATAAAAACCATGATAGAAGCATCATCACTGTGTATGTCATCTGCTAGTATGACTAGTTGTTATCGCAGTTGAACCTGAGCACTGCTGGTATATATTTGGCATGGCAGCATGCACTAATCTACAAATCATCGAGGGAAGCATTGCAGTGATTCACATATGAAAGTCTGTGACTTGATACTTAAAGCCCATTCCAGGATTATGTGTCTTTCATGTCACGTATGACCATACAAAGCATGCAAGATCACACCGACTTTCCGATTCAGCAAGAAATCAAGCACTCAACGGATTTCACTTTTATTTTATTGCAAGCCAGTAAAACTTTGAGCCACAGACAGATTGGGAATAGGAATGGGAGCCTTTTGCTCAGTTACATGAGCTTTTTTTCCACCTGGTGGGTGACACCTGTCATAGCAGAATTGGAAATGGGGGTCAGAAAACAGCTGTAGTAGATTTATAGCACAGCTCTGGCTGCCTCAGTTTGCTGAACATTATCTTTAAGATACAAAATAGTCCCAATGCACGGAGGAGGAAGAGAAGTGACCTGGAGGTAAAGAGCTCCAATGTAGATGTTCAGTTATTGATAAAATAAAGTACTTTTATTATTTGATCCTTCTGTTCCCCTCCTGTTCCTTTGGGTTTCTAGCTCAGTCAGAATTAATCTCTGCTAGAGTCTTTGCTTGCAGCTACTTGGGCACTTTCCCCATCTTTTCTCCTCTCAGTTAGCTGAGCCACTGCAGCAACAGTCCTCAACCAGAGGCCAAATAACTGGAGATCATGAGGTCGATATGCATTTGACTGGTGAGCAGGAAAGTTACCCAGGCAACATTACCTGGGCAATTATACCTGGTTATTTAGTGGAATTGAGCCAGGTAAGGGTTCTGGTGAATAGACACAGGTAACTTTAGGACAGCTAGAATAATTTTTAATTGATAAATCAGATCTGCACAGCCTATCTTTGATACTATTGCCCTATTTATTTATTTATTTATGTAAGAACTTTTAATATACCGACGTGTTGCGGAGCGCTCGGAGAGCGATCCCACTTCCTGAGAGATGTGTGTCCTTGGGCCGCGGATCGACCCCAGAGGATTCCGAAGAGGGCCGCGGGAGGCGTGGCATGCCTGGAGCATGACTGGAGTGATGACCAGGCGACAGGCCCTCCTCCGGACCTGCACGCTTCGGAAGACCCAACAACGCAATGTTGGTCTTGTGAACAGTCCTCCGACCGTTCCCAGCCCTTTCGGACCTGCCGCAGGGTACGGCACGAAGCGGCAGGCCGGATGGAGGCCAGGACAGCGAAGACTGGAACATAGATTCAGACGAGACTCAGAAGCAGGGTACTGGAAGTGCAGACTTAGACTCAGAGGCAGTGTACTGGGAGTGCAGACGTAGACTCAGAAGCAGGGTACTGGAAGTGCAGACGAAGACTCAGAGACAGGATACTGGACGTGCTGACGTAGACTCAGAAGCGAGGTACTGAGGATGCAGAGGTAGATTCAGAAGCGAGGTACTGTAGATGCAGAGGTAGATTCAGAAGCGAGGTACTGAGGATGCAGAGGTAGATTCAGAAGCGAGGAACTGAGGATGCAGAGGTAGATTCAGAAGCGGGGTACTGAAGGTGCAGATGTAGACTCAGGAACAAGGGCTGAAGGAAGACATGGGCATTGTCCCTCAGGGCACCCCACTCAGACCACTCCTGGGACTGAGTCAAGGGCCACCCTGTCCCACGTGTCCCCAACACTGCCTTGGAGGGCAGGTCACGGACCACGCTGAGAACAGGAGAATGCAGGAGAGATCCAGGCAAAGCGAACTCCGATGCTGGGATACTGACATCCGAAGCCCCGTCGGCTGGCAGGAAGGGAAGCTCCAAAGCACAGGGACGAATCCCACCTGTTGGCCACTCCAGGGCCCAACAGGCCAGAAGGCTCAGGAGCCAGACGAAGACAAAGGGCAGAACATATGGGACTGGATCAGGAACTGGATCTGGCACCGACATCAAGGTAACAGGGAAGAAGCTGGTTTGCTGCACACCGGCAGCCAAACCAGGAGACAGGGTCAGGAACAAGGACTTCTCAGAGACTTAGGAACGAGGTACATGGCTTGCATCACAGATGGCCCTAATCAGCCCGCCCCGAGGGCTGGTCACGGACCACGGCGTGGCTTGCCGCGAGGTACTAGGACATTGGAGGACACAGGATCAAGGTGCTAGCTTTTAGAAACGAGGTACATGGCTTGCATCACAGATGGCCCTAAACAGCTCGCCCCGAGGGCTGGTCACGGACCACGGCGTGGCTTGCCGCGAGGTACCAGGACATTGGAGAACACAGGATCAAGGTGCTAGCTTTCAAGAGATTCAAGAACAAGGAACTTAGCTTTCAGGCGAGTTTCAGGATCAAGGTGCAAGGCTTGTAATATCTGGGCTGGATCATGGACACCGGATTAGGAATCAGACCTCAAGGCAGGACCAGGAACAGGCGAACATCGGGACTGGAACAACTGAAGACATCAGGACTGGAACAACTGGAAACATCAGGACTGGAACAACTGGAAACATCAGGACTGGAACAACTGGAAACATGAAACACTGGACCTTGCAGAAGGCTGGAACTCAAGGCAGCTCCTGGAACGAGGATCTCAGGAGTGACCAACTCCTTGCGAAGGCCAAGACAGACTGGACTCTGAATCCCTTTGTAGAGCTGAGGTGGACAACGCCCAGGGAGGAGCCAGCAGGGGCCACACCTGGCTGGCCCTTGAAGAGCAGACGAGAGGCGCGCGCTCGCGTCCTAGGAAGCTGGAGAGATGAGTGCTGGAAGCTGGTGGTGTCCTCAGCCACGTGGAGGACCCATGGAAGCAGGCAAGCAGCGAAGCAGGCCTGCCCTGGAGCTGGAGAGGTGGCAGGCTGCGGGAGCGGCTTCCAGCTACGAAGATGAAAGCAGGAGAGCAGGAAGAGAGCTGGAGAAGGCTGACTGCAGGACAAGCCGGTAGCTGTAGCAGACTGCAGGCAGAGAGGTAAGGCTGGGGAGCTGCAGGCATCGGCAGGGACGCCCTCCCTGCCGGGCAAGGACCCGGACTGCAGCGACGGGCACCGGCAGGGACGCCCTCCCTGCCAGCTGAGGACCCCGGGAGCGGCAGAGCACGCCGGGGAGAGCCAGGAGAGACAGCGGGGGTCCCGACCACGAGGAAGCGCTCGCGGCGGGTCGGCCCCGCTGCACGGAGCAGAAGACGTCCGGGGAGGAGCCCGGACGCCCAGGAGGGACTGCCGCAGCGTCAGCAGCGTCAGCGGCCTGACTGGCCGCGTGGAGGTGAGGGCCTGCCCGCGCTCCTCGCGGGCAGGATCGTAACACGACGTTCGTGAAAACACGTCACGCCGGTTTACAATTAACTCAATGCAGGAGGAATTACAATGAACGGGGTGCAGAGAGTGGGAGCAGGCAAGAAAAAAAAAAAAGGGGGAAGGGGTGGGGGACGAAGAAAGAGAGAAGGGGAATAGGGTAGAAATAAAACGTAGAGAGAGGGGCGACCATGATAACAAGGTTAACTTATTTACATCAGTTCAATTAAAAATTACTTCAGCAGGGGCAGAGTAAACAGGATGAGGTATTAGACACGCTAGGCTGCAAGAAACTACATAAGCATAAATAATAAAATACAGGGCGAAGGACGGATTCTGGGTGGAGGGAGTCATGATAAGAGATAAGGTCACCAGCAGAGTACAACAGCAGAGACTCCGAGTTCTAAATCACAGTAATCAAAACAGGTAACACAGAGTACATGAAGTATAGCACAAATAAATCTGTCATCTCATATTTGTTCAGATCATGGACATTTTAATTATAAAAATGATAGGGGTGGCCTGGCATAGACCAGGTCATGGTCCTCTACCTCCGCTGGCTGGCAAGGCTTTGGTGGGGGTGGGGGGAGGAGCACAGGGAGAGGCGCAGAGCGATTTGGTGCTACTTAATGCCGCCTCCCCCCCCCCCCCCCCACCCTTCCTAGTTGAGATAGTCACGGGGGAATCTGGAAATGCACATTCCACTGTGAGCTGCTGGGCGGCGGCTGCGTAGGGGGAAGGACAGTTCAAAGGGAGGGAGGAAACGAGGTTTAAAAGAGGGTGACACATGGGAGTGTTACCCCTCTTTGTGGCTGTGTGGCTGTTTGCTTCTGCCCACCCTCCTGGCACTCATACATCTTATCCCGGGGCTTTGTAAGACTACTTAGGGGATGTTGCAGCAGTGAGTTGACCCGAACCGGCATTTCATTGTCTTGGGGAAACTAGCCCAGCTCGCCATAGGATCCTGGGAGCAGTGAAGACGCTGGTGCGAGGTTAGGAGCTCCTGGACTGGGAGGCAACTGGTTCACAGTAGTTATAGGCCACTCGGCTGGTCCAAGGGAGCCTCTTCTTGGTTGTGGTGGGGGTCAGGGGAAGGTTCAGTTAGACAGAGATGCAAGTCTGATGCACTGGAGAGGGGACAGCTGGCATTGATTATGCATATATTGAGTTTGTTTGGCTCAGGTAAATTTTTGTATAAATGAAGCCTGCAGTCTTTTTGTTCCCAAATCAGTGTCTGTTAGTTTTTTAAGTGCTTGCTTCTTGTGGCAGGGTGAAAAGATGGGGTTTGGGACTTGTTATTTAACATGTTTATGCCAGGGCAACCTAAATACTTAGCAAACCTGTTGATTCAATATGAGTCTGTCATGGTATTTCTTTCTTCTTAGAAGTTTTTATTGTTAATATCTTCCTTGTCAGAGGCCAAGGTGTCTATTACCTAACATCCGTCTTTGGTTGCTGAGCACCAATACTCTGGAATTTAACTCTACCTATTGGTTATTTAGAAGCAGACAAAGGTCTGATTTTCCCTTATTTTTAACTCATGGATTGTGGTTATGATTAATATGCTCCATTAAGAGGACTGAGACCAAGAGTTGATTCAGCAACATTTTTAACCATTATAATATTTTATGATAATTATTTATTTATTGATATTTATTGTACTTGTTTTATGCATTGCTATGCATTTATTTTATGATGATTGCACCCCACCTTGACTTTGATGTTCCTTGATGGAAGGTGAGTAATCAAATGTTAAGAAAGAAATAAAATAAATTGTTTCTTCTCTAAGAAAAAAGATAATAGAAAGTCACAGTCCACATAGTCTGTCACACTATCTCGAGAGCTCACAGTACTTGCCACTAGAGTCAAAATGCATATCCTGCATGCATTTTGCCATCTTTTCCTAATGTGTATATATATATATATATATATATGGACAGATATAGTAGAGACATTTAAATACATTTTCAATGGAAAAGAAGTTGTAGAACTAGCACTAATGATATGAAGCTTCAAGGAAGTAGCATCCTGATTCAGTGTGTCATATTCCCTCACTGGCCATATTCCAGTTTAGTCTAAATTCTCACCTTTTTGAAGCTGCTTTTACATCGTAACCACTTCTTTATAATAAATACCTTTCCTGTAGACTCTTGCTTGTCATGCATGTTTGTCACTAGATTGTAAACTCCATGGAGCAGGGACTGTCTGTTACTGCGTGGGTATCTTTACAGCACTTTATATGTCTAGTAGTGCTTATAAGACATTACAAGTAGTAGTAATAATAGTATTAGACTCAGGAACAACTATAGGAAATATTTTTTTATGGGTAGGGTGATGGATATCTGAAGGAGATGGTGGAGACATAAATGGTAACAGAATTCAAAAGGTGTGAGATAAACACAGAGAATACCTAGTGGCACAACGATGATAATGAAACATTGGGGTAACCTGCATGGAGTGGCGGTTCAACCGAAAAGAGCAGTGATATGACATCATTCTGCTTCGACGAAGGCACTGGGGTACCCTGCACATAGTGGCAGTTACAAACCTAAACAAAAGCATTACGATTGCATTCATCCCTCATGGAGCAGTGATTACAACCTTGGGCCTCACTTACTAAGGCTTTTCTCCCATTTTGTGTCTATAGGAAAAATGTTTAGTAAATGAGGCCCTTAAACAGCAGTAATACAATAGTATTGGGTTTCTAGAAGTCTGAGGTGACCTGTATTAAGGGACCATGGTTGAAATCCAAACATCAATGATCATGGGTTAGCTGGATTTTCTATAACAGCCTCACTAACCCTGGGGGTCTTGTGGATTATTGCAATTCTTGGTGATAAGACAGATTGTGGCCAGGGTGTTTGTTTTAAATATTGGTTTTCTACAAAGTAAAACTGAAGATGGCAAGATCTGAAACGGCCTGCTAGTGGAGGTGATACAGGCCATCACTGTAACAAATTTTGGCTATGCTTGGGACAGATATGGAAGGTGGTGGGAAGAGGATTGAGAGGTCAGGTAAAAGACATGGGGGAGAGAGGAGCTGGTGTTGGGTTGCAAATGGGAATTTATATGTGCAGCTACCTAAAGCGAAAGAATGTCAACTAGGCAGACTGGATAGAACATTTTGTTTTGCCATTATTCACTGTTACTATGATCATCTTTTCTATTCTGCAGTAACTTCAATTTCTGTATAATATTTAAAAACTTCACACTTTAAACAATTTAACTTGAGAGGGTGTGTAAATTCTGAGATACACTTGACTTCCACCTGGACATTAACCTCTACGTTTGCTTACAAGACTCTCTCTGGTATGCTCTTTATGGACTTGAAAGAAAGGGGCATGTGCCTAAAGAAAAAGAGGAGCCAGGCCTAAAACTACACTTCAGCACCCTGTGCCAACAAGTATAGGTAATAAGCTTTCAAGAATTGAGTTTTCTGCCTGCACTGGTTGTCTGCCTCAGGACAAGGGAAAAACCAGCAGACACAGTGTTAATTGCAAGAGGTTAGTGATGCAATGCTCCGCAGTCAGGCCTGGATTTATCAGTAGGCACACTAGGCCTGTGTGCCTAGTGCGGCAAAGATCTTGGGGGCAGCAGGTTGGCTGGTGATTTGCTGCCTTTCAGCTGTGCTGAATCTCACTCAGCAGAGAACAGCCCTCTGTTTCTTGATCTTCTCAGCTTGCAGGGAAAGGAAAGGAGGGGGAGTGAGCCTGCAACAGACAGACCAAAGGGAGATCAGGAGCGTCTGAGTAGAGATCATTGAAAGGTTGGAAGAGAGGCTGGGAGATGAGAGCAGGCGGGGAGAACAAGGATGGGGGGGCAGTGTATATATATATATAAGAGAGAGAAATGATTGCTGCTGTCTTTAAGTGTATGTTATATTGGGTGGGATGTTAGAGAGGCTACAAGGAGGAACAGGACCAGAGCATGGTTGGGACACCCCCTCTTCTCCTCTCCACCCACTGCAATTCAAATCCTTCCTCCCTTGATCTTGGATTCTAGCCCCCAGATCCTGGAACCTCCCTTCCTTCTCACCTCTCCTCCCCAGATCCTGGAACCCACTCTCCAACCCTTCCTACTCCCTTCTATCCTTCCTCAATTCAAGAACCACCCTCTCTCTCTCTCCTTCCTCTTCCACATCCTTCTTTCCTCTTCCCATCTCTGAGGTCTCCTCCCTGTACTGATACTTGAGATCACTTTTCTTCATAATAATAATACAATAAATTATACCAATTATACTAATAAAGATACTCTAAAGTTAATATACTTTTATAATGTAATATAAAAGGTGGAAATATTTGCTTCAGAATTTGTAAATTTTTGCAACAGACTCTACCCCTGAGCTGCCACAGGAAACTAAGGGACTGTGTGTTAGACCTTCTGCCTCCTGTTGTCCAACTTCGGGGGGGGGGGGGGGGGGGGAGGGGTAACAGGGGCTAATAGCACCAGTAGTGCCTAGGGGCACCAAAACACTAAATCCATTTCTGTCCACAGCTGTCCTCTTGAGATCAGCTGATTTTGTGAACTAATGAGATTTGTACTTTTTTTTTTCCCATGGAGCTGCAGGCCAATAGAACCTGCTGGAAATCTTTACCAGAAGGGTGAGGATTTTGTCTGGAGTGAGAGACAGTGCCTTTTCAATGGGCTTAGAAGAAGAGGTCCAGAATCCACAGATCAAGTACGAGCAAGGAAGAAGCTATCTGGGTGGAAAGTGAGTTTCTGGAGCTGGTGCCAGGACTAAGATTGTGTTTTCCTTAATGCCGCAGGAAAGCCAGCCAGTGGCGTACGGTGAAGACCGTCAAATGATTCAGTGAATCAACCCCCTTTATTTGTATTTAGCCATGGAGCAGGAGACAAACAGCAGCTCCTGGCTGCTTGCAGGTTGCATCCTGTTCTCTACAGATGTGCCAAGAGAGGGAGGAGGGTGCTGGGGCCTCTGGGCTAATAACAAGGCACACTCCTGGAACAAGAACTGAGCTGTGACAGGGATCCTCATGATGATGGGGCCAATTGGCACTGGAGAAGCAATTTCAGCCCTGAGATGTTGCAGAGCAACATCTCAGGGGCAGAAGGTGGGACTTGCTTTGGCTGGAAGCAAGGTCTCACCTACCTCTTGCAAAAGGCAGCGACTGAAGAATATATGTGTGGGATTGAGATGGCTGGGAGCTGTGGCCCTGTGCATATGGGATAACAGGAGGACATTCAGAGGCTCAGCTAGGATATAAGTGGCTGCGAGTGTGACCTTAATACAGGGGGGAGGAGGGTGCAAGCAAGACTGCTGGGGATGGGTGTGAGAAGGGAGCTAGATGGGGCTGGGCAAGTGGGCAGCATGACTGCTAGAGACTAGGAGGGGGCTGGGGATGAGCAAGACTTCTAGGGCCTGGAAGGTCTGGGAGGGAGCTTAGGAGCAGGACTGCTAGTCTGGGAGATCAGGGAGGAAGGCTGGGGATTGCTAGGGACTGGGAGGTCAGGAAAGGGGGCTTGGGGATCAGGACTGCTAGGGGCTGGGAAGCAAGACTGTTAGGGAATGGGAGGGGGGCTGAGACTGGGAGGTCAGGGAGGGAGCTGGGTAGCAAGACCGCTGGAAACAGGGAGGGGGATGGGGAGCAAGGCTGTTAGGGATTGGGAGGTGAGGAGCCTGGGAGTAAGATTTCTGGATATGGGAATGGGACTGGGAGTGGGCTGGGTAGGAGGATTGCTAGGGATTAGGAAGTCTGGGAGCAAGACTGCTAGGGACTGTTAGGTGAGGGGACTGGGGAGAAAGATTACTAGGGTCCGGGAGAGAGCTAGAGAGCAAGATTGCTGCGGACTAGGAATGGGCTGGGGAGCAAAATTGCTGGGGATTGGGAGTGGATTGGGGAGAAAGATTGCTAGGGACTGGGAGGTCTGGGAGTGGGTTGGGGAGAAGGATTGGGAGGTCTGGGAGGGGGCTGGGGAGGAGGACTGCTGGGGACTGAGAGGTTGCTGGGGAATATTGCTAGGAACTGGGAGGTGTGGGAGAGGGTTGGGTAGCAAAATTGTTAGGGCCAAAGAGCTCTGGAAGGGGGCTGGAAAGCAAGACTGCTAGGGATCGAGGCGAGGAGGCCAGAAGCAAGATTTCTATGGCCCGGGAGGGGGATGAAGAGTAAGATTGCTAGGGACTGGGAGGGAGCTGGGTAGGAAGATTGCTAGGGGCTGGGGAGGTCTGAGAGGGGGCTGGGGAGCAAGACTGCTAGGGTTTGGGAGGTGAGGAGGCCCTTTTCGCATGCGATAGAGGCTTATCGCACATGATACAGCCGTATCTCGTGCGATAAGCCTTTGATAAATGACCCTCTAAGATTGGGACTGGACTGGGAGGTCTGGGAGGGTCTGGGAGGGGCTGGGGAGCAAGACTGCTAGGGACATTTAGGTGAGGGGACTGGGGAACAAGATTACTAGGGACTGGGAGGTGAGGAGGCTGGGAGGCTGGGAGTGGGCTAGCCAGCAGGACTGTTAGCTCCTAGGAAATCAGGAATGGGGCTGGAGAGTAAGGCTACTAGGGGACTGGGAAGCAGCTGGGTAGCAAGGGAGTGGGAAGGGGCTGGGAAGCAGATGAGGACTGGGGACTGGGAGGTATGGGAGGGTGGCAAACCTATGGGATGAGTTTAAGAGTAAAGGAATATTATGGTACAATGGGCATCAACCAGCAGGGAGATGTATGTCACAGGGCAGTCATTAGAGGAGGTGGGAGACAAGAAAAGAAACTTACCTTGCGGTTACTCTATTTATTTACTGTAATTATTCTTTGTAAAGCTTTAGCTTAGCCTTATCAGTATGAGGTATACTGACCCTTTATTTAATTTAGATTTGACTTTTGAGTTGTTTAAAATAGGATCTCTGATGTCCCTAAGGTGTGCCCCCTCCCTTGGTGACTGGTAATTTCAAGACCTCAGAAGGGGGGGTCACAAACTTAATGAGTCAGCTGTCTAGTGGGGTAACCACATTGAAATAAAAAAAATGATTTTCTCCTTCATTCTGCCTTTGCATTCTAGTCAGAATAAAATGACCAGGCAGGTAAGCCTGTCCATCAACTACTCATGCCATAGCGAAAGGCAACAGAGTTCCTGTTCCTTTATTATCCATTTACAAGGGGCAGACTGGCTGCCTGAGCAGGTAGAAAGAAAGAGAGCTTTGCTTATCTGTCCCCTAAACAGTGGGAGACATGATGTGTGAGCTGCTGTTCTCCCTAACCCCATGAATGAGAGAAAGTGACTTGAAAGCTGCCATGGCTATCTGCCCATCTGTCCCTGAAAAAAAAAAGACTTTGCTACTTGGCTAGTCCGCTCCCATCCTAGGACAAAAGGAAATAACCTACACTGCTGTCTCTACCTCTTCAAGAAAAAGGCCTATGCTGCTGCTACCACCTCTGAAAAGCAGAATATAAAATTCAGATAAAAAATAAAATAAAAAATGACTAGAAGAACTGCTGTTGCAAGAAATCCTAGCCCTGAGGAAAGAAAACCTGGCTATACCTGCAGCTGTTGCTATATCTGCCCCCAAACCAAAAGAAAAAAGACATGGTCACAGCAGTCGCTGCTAGAAAACTACTCTTGAAGAAAGAAGATGCAATTAGAGCTGCCCCCACTGCAGACCAAACCTTCCGTTGAGGAAAGACAGAGCTAGAACTGCTTCTGCCACTATCGTCAACCCCCAAGGAAAGCAGACAGGGTGAGATTAGTCAACGATACTACACTCTACTAGAGCTACAGCCACCCTCCCACCCAAGAAAGGAAGAGAAAGGAGATGTGGCTAGAGGTGACCTATCCACTTTTCCTGCCTCCTTTCCCTTCCCCCCCCCCCCCGAGGGGACAGTTTCCTGAGCTGCTGACACTATTGACCCACTACCACCCTCAAAGAGAGGAGGAGGAGAAGGCTACGGATCCCCTTCAGGAAAGAGGAGGCTTGAGAGTCACTCTGGTCCCAAAGACAAGAGGAGTTCCACAGATGAGTGGGAGGTGGGAGGGAGGTAAGAAGGAAGGGAGTGGAAGGATACGTGTGTATGTGTGTATGTGTGTGTGTGTGAGTGTGTGTGAGTGTGTGTGTGTGTGTGTAGAGCGGGTGGGGTGGAGAGATATGTGAGTGTGTTTGTTGACAGAGGAACTTGTATGCTGGGGGAAGTGGAGAGGTATTTATGTCAGGAGTGGTGATGGATTGCAGCCAGTGAAGGAATGGCAGCCAATGATAGACCTCGCCCATAACCATGGTAAGAGCATAGCCCCCAGCGGTTCTTTCACTGCCTGTTATTTTTGCTGACTGAATCTGTACTGCACTTCTGATTGAGTCAGCTCTTACTAACTTTGCCCCTGTATATCCACTACTGAAGGTAAGAACTGTGGGCCTGCTATTACCAGCCTGCCAGAGTCCTAATTTTGCCTGCACAAATTGAAACAGGGTGTTATGTATGTGGGTGAGTGCACAGAGTGATTATTGAAAATAAGAAATGAAGGCTAAAGCAACTGGATCACTCACTGTAGTTATGGTGCTCAGTAGAATGACAAGAGAGGCACCCTACAAATGTTACTGTCTCACCAGCCAGCACTATAGAAAGGCCACAGGGCTAATGGTTTACATTGAAATCCTTTGTTACTGAGTCCTCCATTCTTCCTTAATGTTCTAATGTAACCAACATTCTTAGCATAGTTTAATTTTAGAATCAAGATATGGGTTTGTAGATAAATATTCTGAATGATTAAGCTTTTATTGTTTTTCCAGTTATTTTTCTTTTTGCATTATCCTTTCTGTTTAGTCCCACTGGGGTTGGAATTTAGCATGATGTTACTTATTTATTTATGTTAAATAATTTACATTCCGCATAAATCCATATTGTTCCGGATGGAGTCCAGTAATCATATACTTATGCAAAATACAGCACACAGCGTACACAATGCAAGCATTGATAAAATCATATGTTCAAAAACGTATTGGAAGGATAAACAAAAAATGAAAATACGCTAAAATTGAATCATACTGCTAAAACAATAGCCCTTAATACTCAAGAGGGCAGTGGGCATCGCTGTTCAGATTCTGTGAAGGCTTGTAATGTTCAAGACCAATTTGGGATAAAGATGAACTGTTTGTTTAAAAACGTACATACATGCTAAAATATAGCAACAGGCGTTCTCTGGCTCTTATTGCAGCTAGAAGACTGAAGAATCAGTATTCTGTGTAATCTCTACAGTTTGTCACGAAGCATTACCCTTGGTGGCACCAGTTTAGTAAAATGGACTGCCTTCTGAATATCTAGGCAAGTTGACTAAATTTGTACAAAAGTGTTCAGAATAATTTTAGATTTTATGCTAAATAAGTAGTAAACATAAAAGGAAATACAATATAAAATACATGATCTTTTCCATGTTTGTCACTTGTATGATTAATTTAATGCATCTGGTATTACTAATGGTCAAGCACTTTCATCATGGTACAGTAGATTGTGTTGCAAGACCAGTCTTGGTCATTATTTATGCTATTTCTTGCATTAAATTAATCTGAGAGATTAGCCAATTAGAGCAACAACAAAATGATTGAAAGATGTACAGCAAGACTAGATATATGAGGATGTTGGCACATTTGCTTGGGATGTAAGAAAAAGGCTGGAAAAGAAGCCGCTTCAGATTATCACAAAAAAGATACAGCATTTATCATTTTAGTATTATTACTTTTAACACGCAGCCTAGAAAGATAATAGGTCTTTGTACAACCATGTCCTTTTAATATAAATATGGTGTATCCAGTTGGCTTGGTAACACCCATATACTAGGGCAGTCAGTTTTGGAATGAATGTGCAGTAATGTCTGCTTTATTTGAATGTCTTCACTCCAAATAAAAAGATCAGTTTACATACTTCTATGGATTTACGAGGTTTGACTGACCAGTTCTGTTCACCAGCTATACATTTCCATTTTTCAGACCACCATAGACTGAGAAATATGAGAAGCAGACTGAAATGTAAAATATTCTTAAGTTGGATTTGCACAGACCACATGCATAGTGATGACAGCAGCTGGGCAAGTTTCTTCACATAAGCTTCTCAGGGCTTCTCATTCATGCCTTGTAATAAGGTGCTCCTGCATTATTAATATTGGATGGTGGAGCAGAAATAGTCTACATGAAACCACGATATGGTCAAATCTACCAGGGACTGGTATAAGATCACCTTGACTAATATGTGATTTTTTTCAGGTTCATAACTTATTTTTATACCGTTTACAACATGGGCTGTAACTCTGATGACATACGCTTCTTCACACTATTCAAACTTGTATTGCAGGGCAATACTATCACCCTTTTTTTTTTTTAATCACTGGATTGCTAGTGACTATTAGGGGTGTGCATTCGGATTGACCGCATTAGTAAAACGCAACTCATATTTTTTTTTTACTTAAAAAATTGATTCGACATAAACGATCGGATTTCCCACATATCGAACATAGATATGTTCGATATGTGGGAAATCGCGATTGTTGAGCCAAAATAAAAATATAAACCCCCTCACCCTCCTTAATCCCCCCCCGACTTACCACAACTCCCTGGTGATGGAGCGAGGAGTGAGGACGCCATTTCTGCAATCCTTGGCGAGAAGCATGTGACGTCGGCGGCACGTCGAGTGACGCCGGCGTCACGTGATTCCCGGCTCGTTCGCGCCGGACGGCTCGTTCGGCCCAAAAAGAACTTTTGGCCAGCTTGGGGGGGCCTCCTGACCCCCCCAAGCTGGCCAAAAGTTCTTTTTGGGCCGAACGAGCCGTCCGGCGCGAACTCGCCGGGAATCACGTGGCGCCGCGTCACTCAGACGCGACGTCACGTGATTCCCGGCAAGTTCGCGCCGGACGGCTCGTTCGGCCCAAAAAGAACTTTTGGCCAGCTTGAGGGGGTCAGGAGGCCCCCCCAAGCTGGCCAAAAGTTCTTTTTGGGCCGAACGAGCCGTCCGGCGCGAACTTGCCGGGAATCACGTGACGTCGGCGTCACGTGATTCCCGGCTCGTTCGCGCCGGACGGCTCGTTCGGCCCAAAAAGAACTTTTGGCCAGCTTGGGGGGGTCAGGAGGCCCCCCCAAGCTGGCCAAAAGTTCTTTTTGGGCCGAACGAGCCGTCCGGCGCGAACTTGCCGGGAATCACGTGACGCCGCGTCACTCGACGTGCCACCGACGTCACATGCTTCTCGCCAAGGATTGCAGAAATGACGTCCTCACTCCTCGCTCGATCACCAGGGAGTTGTGGTAAGTCTGGGGGGGGGATTAAGGAGGGTGAGGGGGTTTAAATTTTTTTTTTGCACATATGTACATATACCCAACTCATTGGATTTTTTTTATGTCCATATTGGCCGCAAGTGGGACCCCCTTTCGGACATAAAAAATATGAACATAAAATTTTGCTCTGCACATCCCTAGTGACTATGCCAAAAACAACAGCACAGCACCTCAGCTGCCAAAATAATGACTTTATTTCCCATAAGCATCAGCACAGTTTAACTTTTCACCAGGTACCATGGGGAATTCTAAAGGTTTTGGAAGGAATATAAACAACAGTAGAATTTCAAAGAGAAAATAAATATTTATTCTGTGAATGAGAAACTCAAATATTATAACAAACAATGGAAACAACATATAGAAATACTGGAAAAGAAATCCAAGCCAGACCAGGTGAAAAGATGAACCCCTGGGGATCTATAATGAAGTCAGAACAGACATTATTGCCTGGGCCATGAGAGATGAAGCTGAAGATGCTGAAGAAATAACAATTTGGAAGGTGCACGTTTATAGTGTGACACAATGGCTTGCTTCCCCTTCCTTTGTTGGCAGGTGTGCACATCTGTGTGTAGTGCTTGGTGGGGAGTGCATTTGCTTTGTAGAGTGGCGGGATATGTGTGAATGTGGCAGTGAGTTGTGTAGGTGGGCGGTTTGTGTATCTGAGGTGTGTGGGCTGTGTATGTATGTCTCAGTGTGTTTGTTTCTGTGTAGGGGTATATGTGTGTGTGTCTATATGGAGGGGGTGTGTGTGTGGGGGGAGGGGTTTGAATGTGGGTGGGAGTCTGGGTGGGGGCAAGTGTGTGCTTGTTGGGGCTGTATGTGAGGTCCGTGTGACTATGACAGGACTGCGTGTGTATGTGTGTGTGTATGTATGTGAGGTCTGTGTGACTATGACAGGAGTGTGTGTGTGTATGTGTGTGTATGTGAGGTCTGTGTGACTATGACAGGAGTGTGTGTGTGAGGTCTGTGTGACTATGACAGGACTGTGTGCATGTGTGTGTGTGTATATGTGAGGTCTGTGTGACTATGACAGGAGTGTGTGTGTGAGGTCTGTGTGACTATGACAGGACTGTGTGTGTGTGTGTGTATGTGAGGTCTGTGTGACTATGACAGGACTGCGTGTGTGTGTGTGTGTGTGTGTGTGTGTGTATGAGAGGTCCGTGTGACTATGACAGGAGTGTGTGTGTGTATGTGTGTGTATGTGAGGTCTGTGTGACTATGACAGGACTGTGTGTATGTGTGTGTGTGTGTGTGTATGTGAGGTCTGTGTGACTATGACAGGACTGTGTGTGTGTGTGTGTGTGTATGTGAGGTCTGTGTGACTATGACAGGACTGTGTGTATGTGTGTGTGTGTGTGTATGTGAGGTCTGTGTGACTATGACAGGAGTGTGTGTGTGAGGTCTGTGTGACTATGACAGGACTGTGTGTGTGTGTGTGTGTGTGTATGTGAGGTCTGTGTGACTATGACAGGAGTGTGTGTGTGAGGTCTGTGTGACTATGACAGGAGTGTGTGTGTGTGTGTGTGTGTGTGTATGTGAGGTCTGTGTGACTATGACAGGAGTGTGTGTGTGTGTGTGTGTATGTGAGGTCCGTGTGACTATGACAGGAGTGTGTGTGTGTATGTGTGTGTATGTGAGGTCTGTGTGACTATGACAGGACTGTGTGTATGTGTGTGTGTGTGTGTGTGTGTATGTGAGGTCTGTGTGACTATGACAGGAGTGTGTGTGTGAGGTCTGTGTGACTATGACAGGACTGTGTGTGTGTGTGTGTGTGTGTGTGTATGTGAGGTCTGTGTGACTATGACAGGAGTGTGTGTGTGAGGTCTGTGTGACTATGACAGGAGTGTGTGTGTGTGTGTGTGTGTGTGTGTGTATGTGAGGTCTGTGTGACTATGACAGGAGTGTGTGTGTGTGTGTGTGTATGTGAGGTCTGTGTGACTATGACAGGAGTGTGTGTGTGTGTGTGTGTGTGTATATGAGGTCTGTGTGACTATGACAGGAGTGTGTGTATGTGAGGTCTGTGTGACTATGACAGGAGTGTGTGTGTGTGTGTGTGTGTGTATGTGAGGTCTGTGTGACTATGACAGGAGTGTGTGTGTGTGTGTGTGTGTGTGTGCACCTTTCCTCCTGCCCCTCTCCCTTTTTTCCTTTTTCTTCTCACACTGTCTCTCATCTCCTCCCCTCCCCTCCCCTCCACATCCTTTCCCCTTTCCTTTCTTCTTCCGCTGATGGGGGTTGGAAATCTCACAGGCGCTTTGGCCTTCCCTGTGGTGCCGCATGGATCCTAGCTTCTTCTCTGCTTGCTGTGCAGCATGAACCACCATTTCAGTAAAGCTCTGCAGCTGTGCATGCTTGCATCATCTAATACATAGAAACGGACAGTCAGGTGGATATAAGCTTGACAAAAAGTGCTATTGTTTTTTTGCAAGGCGTGCCAA
Organism: Rhinatrema bivittatum; assembly: GCF_901001135.1. Classification (NCBI taxonomy): domain Eukaryota; kingdom Metazoa; phylum Chordata; class Amphibia; order Gymnophiona; family Rhinatrematidae; genus Rhinatrema; species Rhinatrema bivittatum. The sequence goes on along the minus strand of NC_042620.1, from coordinate 70,375,388 downwards.
AAAAAAAAGGACTTTTAAAAATACAAACATACACCTGGTTTAAGTGAGTAATATCAAGACAAGCATAATTTGAGAACCAAATGCTTTGTCACTATGGGCCTCATTTTCTAAAGTATCACAGGCCTGCAATACTTTAGGGAATGAGGGGCGGGGGGCCGAAACGGGGGGCGGGCCTGCGCTAGCCAGCAGCGATCGCACCATCGCGGCGCGATTGCTGCCGGTTTCGCACCCAATAGCGCCACCATAGAAGGCGTAGCTATTGGGCGCGAACTCGGACTCAAAAAGGGCCTTACCTTTTCATCGTCTGTGGCATCTTCGCGGAGTCGGCCTCGGTGATGCCCCGACGCCTCCTCTTCTGGGGCCGACTCCGCCCCCATTTTGGTATCGCACGCGATAAGGGACTTTTCGTGTGCGAAACGTTCCTTATCGCGTGCGATCCGGATGGAAAATGAGGCCCTATATCATGTAGACTTGCTATGAATCAGCTTTTGCACTTCTTACCTCATGTGTCTAAAAGCAAGAATTTCAGGTACAATGGTAACTAAAGGTGACTGTACTTTGGAGATGTAAACAAAGTCGTAAAATTGACTTACTAGTGCTCATCAGGCTAGACATACGTTGTGAAACTGCAGATTGAAATTACTGGCATAGCTTGTTGAGATAATGAAAAACTAGGTATCTGGAGCTGTTTTAAGTTACCCTGGTTATGGTTTCAAGCAGCATGAAAGCTTACTTTTAAAATGATAAAAGACAGCCTTTACACAAGAACAGTTTTCCTATTTACAATGGGAGTGTTTTGTAGTAGGAAATATGCTGCCTTTCAGGGACAAAAAGGATCAGTGGAACCAGCCTGAAGATCCAAAATGTGCGAGGTACCAGGGAACAATAAAACCAAATTCAGAGACAAACTGCACCAGTTTTTCTGGTTGATCATGGGCTTGTGAAAGTAGCCACAGACAAAATCAAGCATGTTGTATGTTGGTTTATCTTTCATTAAGTCACTGGGGGAATGGAGATGAGATAAACTTGGGGGCTATGAGACCGTTACAGTACATAAACATTTGAACAAGGAGATATGTGAGCATTCTCAGGAAACAATATATTAGTAGTGTTATAATTGGCAGTCCATGTGGCAAGGCCGCAGACTGCCACTCTTACCTGCCAGCCAGATGCCTGCCTGGCCCTTCCTCTTCTCAACTCAGCTATCCGCCGCACTCTTCCGCTCTCCTTGGCCCGGGGCCTCACTTCTCTGCGTGACAGACTGCCACGCAGCTGCAGCCCGACGTAGCCTGCGGTGGGACGCTGGACCTTCTGCGACACCTGATCACCAGACCCTCCTAGGTGCACATGCGGCTGATTACCTCACATTTAAAGGGCTAGTGGCAGGAACAGCCAGGTGGCGCTCCCTGATGACATCACCCAGCCAGCCCTATAAAAGCTGAGGTTGACTTCCATCCAGTGCCTTGGCAATAGGTTGTCTTGCTTTGAGACACTCTACAAATTCTGCCTGCCACCAACCACAGTCTGAACTTGACCATGCCTGACTGCTGCCTGCCCTGATCACTGTTTGCCCTGACTTTGCTTCTTTCTCCTTGCTGGCCTGCGATGTCTTCATCATGATAGATCACCTTCACAGAAGCCTGCACCTAAGACCAGCCGGCCCTGGCAGCCGAGGCCTCAACCTAAGGGGAATGGTGGGCTGGTATTGGCGAAGCTCCAGTAGGGCCTCTGCTCTAGCCAGCTCCTGGTGGGGACCTGCAGGGCTCCACCCTGCATGTTGTGCCAACTTTGACATGAGCCAAGGGTCCACATCTGCAACAGTTAGCCCAATAAAAAGGTATCATCTTGTATATTTTTTATTGACTTTTATTTCTGCGTATTCTATTGGACTACCAAGGTAATCAGTTCTGTGGTACATGCACATGGTTATAACAAAATGTGTTATGTGAATTTTTGTATGATAAGTACATCATTACGTTGTATTTCTTTCTACACATTTCATATTCTGCCTTTTCGTAAGTTAGTCATAAGGTGGATTACAATGAAAATAAGCAGAAATAAAGGTTAACAAATAAAAATAAAAAAAAAAATATAAGGTGAAACCTTTTTATTGGACTAACAATACATTTCTTGAGTAGCTCTTGAGATCTATCACCCTCTTCTTCAGGTCAGAATTCAAATGAGCAAAAGATGACATTACCAGGAAATACAAAGTAATGTGATTGCAATATGTGAATCATAACATGTGTTACTATGATAGGGGGAAAGGATGAAGGTGGTTTGATGGGTGATCAGAAGGTGACAGGTAATATGTTTATAGTTCATAATCTGTTAGAAAACCTAGGTCTGAGCCCTTTTTGGCCAGTTCTAAAGTGCCTAATCATTTTGACTTTTGTGCTTCTGGATTGTTTAACATTTTCCTTTGATTACTCTGATCATAAAGTCTGGTTCCAAAAAGTGCTTCCCTCATGGAGGTATGAATCTGGTCTTCCCTGTGGTGTTTGATCTTGTGGGAATTAATTTTTGCCTTTAATGTCTGGCATGCCTCACCAATGCTATACATAACGTTAGAGGAGCAGCATTTTTAGGATCCCCCTTATGGTGAATGTTTTCCCCATGTGGGTGATTATGGGGTCCAGTAATATGTGTTGACATAGTTTGCAGCATGGATCCCCTTCCCAGGCTTTCCCAAGTCTACCTGGCTATTAACTGCTTATGAATTTTTCCTTCAAGAACTTGTCCAATCCTCTTTTAAACCTCACTGTTAGTTGCTTTGACCATGTGCTCCAGCAACAGATTCCATAGCTTGATTGTGTGCGGAGTGAAAAAATACTTCCTATGAGTTGTTTTAAATCTGCCGGTTGCCAGGTTCATGGAATGTCCTCCAGTCCTGGTGTTGTTTGAAAGGGTAAATAACTATTACCTATTTATCCATTCTACCCCACTCAGGATTTTATAAAATTTCAATCATATCCCCTCTCAGTCATCTCTTTTTTGCAAGCTAATGAACCCTAAATCTGTTTACTCTTTCTCCATAAGGGAGCTTTTCCATTTCTTTTATCATTTTTGTTATCCTTCTCTTGTATATTTTCTATATCTACTATGTCTTTTTTTGATATGGGTCGATCAGAACTGCACACAATACTCAAGGTGCAGTCACACCATGGATCTATACAAAGGCATAATGATATTCTTGGTTTTGTTCTCTGTTCCTTTTCAGATAATTCCTAATATTCTATTTGCCTTTCTGACTGCCATTGTACATGGAGCCGAAGATTTCAAGGTATTGTCCACAAGGATTCCTAGGTGCTTTTCCTGGGTAGTGACTCCTAACACAGAATCCAGCATCTTGTACATGTAATTGCGATTATTTTTCTCTACGTGCCTTGTTTTGCATTTGTCCACATTAAATTGCATCTGCCATTTAGAAGCGCAGTCTCTTAGTTTCACAAGATCCTTCTGCAGTTCTTCACAATCCACTGCTGTTTTTAACAATTCAAAACAATTTTGTGTCATCTGAAAATTTAGTCTCCTCACTCATTGCTCCTTTCTCCAGATTATTAATGGATATGCTAAATAGCACAGGGCCCAATACAGACACTCCACTGACTACTTTTATCAATTCGGAAAACTGACCATTTGAAAACTTTTATCCAGTTACCAATTCACAATAGGGTACCGCCTCATATCTCATGACCTCCCAATTTCCTAAGGAGTCTCTCATGAAGGACTTTGTCAAATGACTTCTGAAAATCAGAATACACTATGTCAAATGGCTCACCTTTATCCACATCTTTATTTATACCCTCAAAAAATCTAATAAATTGGCAAGTCAAGACTTCACTTTGCAAAAACCACGTTGACTCTCCTCCATTAATCTATGTCTATTTATGTGGTTAGTAAATTTGTTTTTAAGAATAGCTTCTACCATTTTGCTTGGCACCGATGTCAGGATCACCTGTCTATAGTTTCCCAGATCAGCCCTGGAGCCTTTTTAAAAAATCGACATCACATTGGCCACCTTCCAATCTTCAGTTACCATGGCTGTTTTAAATGGTAGGTTACAAATTGCCAGAAAGAGGTCTGTAATTTTATTTTTTAGTTTCTTGAGAATTATGGGGTGAATATCATCGAGTATCTGTGATTTGTTAATCTGAGTTATTACATCCTTCAGTTTCACACTGCTTCCATCTAATCGCTCAGTCATCACCATGAAAAAATGTTTGCGGTGTGGGTATGACCCCAACATCTGCCTCAGTAAAGACAGAGACAAAGAATTCATTTAGTTTTTCTGCTATTTCCTTGTCCTCCTTGACCTTCCCTTTTATCCCTCTGTCATCTAGCAGCTCAAATGACTCTATCACAGGCTTTTTGCTTCAAATGTACTTGAAAAAGTTTTTATTACTTGTTCTGACCTTGGCTGGCAGAAAACGAAGCCTAAACTGATTGGTTCGGGCTTCGCACATCCCTAGTCATTACCTATCACCTTCTGATCACTCCCTCATTCCTTCCTTCCCCTTATCATTGTAATGTCTTTCATGATTCATTTATTGTAACCACACTACTTTAAATTTCCTGATAATGTCATCTTTTGCTCACTTGAATTCAGACCTGAAGGAGAGAGTATTAGCTCTCGAAAGCTAGTTAAGAAATATATTTAAGCCACTAAAACAGTATCACCTTGTTTACATTTTTTTTGTTTTTGTTAACCATTATTTATGTACATTCAAGTGGAATAACATGGCAGCTAAACTACTTTAATAAAAATAAAGACGAGAGGTCACGTGATGTGGTGAGCTGGGAAGGCGGCGTTCTTCTCGGCTCCCAGGGCCCGCCTCTAACATCTCGCTTAATCCTTGCAGAACCTAACTTACACATAACATCTGAGCCAGTAGCGCTTAGGGCTTATGTCTATAGTCAATTACATGCAATGATCTCCTCCCGTAATGGTCGCCGCATCTCAAAAAAGATATAATTGCGATAGAGAAGGTACAGAAAAGGGCAACCAAAATGATAAGGGGAATGGAACAGTTCCCCTATGAGGAAAGACTAAAGAGGTTAGGACTTTTCAGCTTGGAGAAGAGACGGCTGAGGGGGGATATGATAGAGGTGTTTAAAATCATGAGAGGTCTAGAACAGGTAGATGTGAATCGGTTATTTACTCTTTCGGATAGTAGAAAGACTAGGGGGCACTCCATGAAGTTAGCAAGTGGCACATTTAAGACTAATCAGAGAAAGTTCTTTTTTACTCAGTGCACAATTAAACTCTGGAATTTGTTGCCAGAGGATGTGGTTAGTGCAGTTAGTATAGCTGTGTTTAAAAAAGGATTGGATAAGTTCTTGGAGGAGAAGACCATTACCTGCTATTAAGTTCACTTAGAGAATAGCCACTGCCATTAGCAATGGTAACATGGAATAGACTTAGTTTTTGGGTACTTGCCAGGCTCTTATAGCCTGGATTGGCCACTGTTGGAAACGATGCTGGGCTTGAAGGACCCTTGGTCTGACCCAGTATGGCATTTTTTTATGTTCTTATGTTCTTATAAGGAAATAACATTGTGGAGCTGAGGCCAAAATGGTGGCCGAGAGCGATAATACAGGAACTAACCCTGCCTCAGCAATCACAATTGCTGATATCAAAGAGGTAATCCGAGAAGTGCTGGACGAAAAATTGGCAGGAATAGTCACACAACTTGGGGAGGTGCACGCAGCGATTAATGAAATGAACCCCCAAATAGATCAAGCTGAAGGTAGGAATACTCTGGTAGAAGATGATACGACTGCATGTGTGGGAAAAATGGCCAAGCAGGATAAGAAGCTCTCTGACCTGCAAAATAAAATAAATGACTTGGAGAACAGGGCATGATGCTCTAACCTCAGGTTTCTGGGATTTCCTGAATCGGTGGAGGAGAGAAACCTGAGTGCGATATTAGAAACTGGGCTGCCATCAGTGCTCGATTTGACTGACTTGCAGGGTAAACTCGTCATAGAGCGCGCTCACCATCTGAGAATGAAGAGGGATGCGGTGAGCAGGCCGTGGCTGGTAATCGCGAAACCCTTAAACTTCACCCATAAAAATGAAATCTAGCACGCCTCACGCAAACAAAACAGAATTAATGTATAATGCTCACCGCATCCGTATTTTTCAGGATACTCTTCTGCGGTCTCGGAGCTTCGTAAAAGTTTCTTGCCAGCATGCTCCACAGTACATAACTTGCAAGTTAAGTTCTCCCTGCTGTATCCGGCAAAGTTGTGGGTGTGGCATGACGAGAAAATATATAACTTTGAGACACTGGACAAAGCCCGAGTTTTTCTGGAAGCACTGAAAAAATGATTCTGCTGGCTAAACTGCTCTGTATTGTTGCTGAGTACACACTACATTTCCATACTGGTGTAATCATACAGGGCTTGGCAATTTTGTTATACTTTAACTTGGTTTGTGTGCCCTTGGGTCGTGGAGAGAGTTGACTCCACCCACAGGGAGGAGCCCTGTGGGGATTCTCCATGACAGGTGGGGTCTCAGCAGTGATGGACACAGGAGTCAGAGATATATTTATTATACAGCAAAGAGAAACCCGAGGAGCGGGTTTAGTAAACTCAGTCTTTGAGTAGGAAGACCTGAGATGGATTATCCGGTAGTGATCCGCAGAGTGGGGTAACCCGGATAATACTTGCTTCTTGGTAGTTCTTGTGTGTGGTAGCTGCGGTAGTGGTCCGCAGCGCGGGATAGGCCGGAGATACATGCTGCTAGTAGGCACAAGGCAGCGTGGATCCGGTAGTGGTCCGCAGAGCTGGGAAACCCGAGGATCCACACATCAAGAGAGAAGCAGAGTTGTAGATCAGGTCTAGTACTCATTCCGTAGTGTTGTAGTAGAGATATCATTGAAGCAGAAGCGGAGACTTGGAGCAGGAATACTGGAGGGTCGTCCGAAGAGGTAGCGAGAAGTACTCACTAAGCTGGTAAAGGTGAGACTCACAGAGAAGGCTCTCCAAGGAGCGGATAGCCCTGAATGCAGCAAAGCCCCTGAGGAGTGGGTACCTGAGTCATTCAGTCTGGAACGTAGGAACAGAGAGGTGAGGCAACTCTGAGAAAAGGAATTGAGCAAGATGGAATTCTTGCTGACTCGTTGGTAGGAAGGTCTAGTAGGCTTAAGTACACGTAGGTAGTGACGTCATGCGGAGGGGCCACTCCCGAGGTTCCAGCCATGACGTGGATAAGATGGAGGCAGGCGGGCGCGCGCGTGCCCTAAGTTATGCCATTCAAAATGGCAAGCGGGATCACCCACGCCGACCTGGGAACACCAGGGACGTTGGCGTGCAGAGGCAGAGGTGGCCATCTTTGCCAGAATCGGAGCTACAGGGCAAAATGAGGTGAGCAGCAAAGGTTGCAGCCATTTTCGACCCATGGGCACAACAGTACCCCCCTTCTTAGGGCCCCTTCCAGGGGGTTTCTGCTTCCTAGGATGAGTTAGATGGAATTGGTGTATCATCTTTGTCAAGGATGTTGACAGCAGGTTCCCAGCTGTTTTCTTCTGGTCCGTATCCTTCCCAGGAAAATAGATATTCCCAATGCTTTCCTCTCTTATGTACATCCAAGATGTCATCCACTTTGTATGCGATATCCTCTTCAGCATCAAGAGGCTGTGGATATGGAGTCTTGCGAGAGAACTCTGAGAGGATGAGAGACTTCAAAAGTAAAACATGGAAAGCGTTGTGTATTTTCATGGATGAAGGTAACCTTAGGCTGTAGGCCAAGGGACCTAGGCGGCGAAGGACAGTGAAGGGTCCAATATAGCATGGAGCGAATTTGACTGAAGGCAGCTTGAGGTTCTGGAAAGAAATATGACAAGTGAGGTAATCAAATTTGCAGATGATACAAAGTTGTTCAGAGTAGTTAAATCACAAGCAGATTGTGATAAAGGAAGACCTTGTGAGACTGGAAAATTGGACATCGTAGTGGCAGATGAAATTTAATGTGGTTAAGTGCAAGGTGATGCATATAGGGAAAAATAACCCATGCTATAGTTACACAATGTTAGGTTACATATTAGATGCTACCACCCAAGAAAGAGATCTAGACATCATAGTGGATAACACATTGAAATCGTCAGTTCAGTGTGCTGCGGCAGTCAAAAAAGCAAACAGAATGTTGGGAATTATTAGAAAGGGAATGGTGAATAAAACAGAAAAGTTCATAATGCCTCTGTATCGCTCATTGGTGAGACTGCACCTTGAATACTGTGTACAATTCTGGTCGCCGCATCTCAAAAAAGATATAATTGCGATGGAGAAAGTACAGAGAAGGGCTACCAAAATGATAAGGGGAATGGAACAACTCCCCTATGAGGAAAGACTAAAGAGGTTAGGACTTTTCAGCTTGGAGAAGAGCCGGCTGAGGGGGGATATGATAGAGGTGTTTAAAATCACGAGAGGTCTAGAATGGGTAGATGTGAATCGGTTATTTACTCTTTCAGATAATAGAAAGACTAGGGGGCACTCCATGAAGTTAGCAAGTGGCACATTTAAAACGAATTGGAGAAAGTTCTTTTTCACTCAATGCACAATTAAATTCTGGAATTTGTTGCCAGAGGATGTGGTTAGTGCAGTTAGTATAGCTGTGTTTAAAAAAGGATTGGATAAGTTCTTGGAGGAGAAGTCCATTGCCTGCTATTAATTAAGTTGACTTAGAAAATAGGCCACTGCTATTACTAGCAACAGTAACATGGAATAGACTTAGTTTTTGGGTACTTGCCAGGTTCTTATGGCTTGGATTGGCCACTGTTGGAAACAGGATGCTGGGCTTGATGGCCCTTGGTCTTACCCAGCATGGCATGTTCTTATGAGGTATTTGGTACTGAGCCATACCTTGTCTCCTGGCTCAAATTGGGGTGCTGCTCTGTGATGAGTGTCGTAATGCCTTCTGGCCCATTGTCCTGCTTTGTGTAAAAGGTCCTTAGTTTGAGTCCAGAGTTGGTGAATCTCTTCAGCTGTAGCCTGAGCTGCTGGAGATGTACCTGACAAAGGTATTGGAAGTGGTGGTATTGGTTGACGACCATATATGATCTGGATGGAATAGATCCAGTGGCAAGAAGCAGCATGAGAGTTCAGGGCGAACCCAGCCAGGGTAATAGTTCTGCCCAATCACTCTGCCTAGAGTTGACATAGGCATGAATGAACTGTTTGAGAGTCCAATTCATTCTCTCTGTTTGCGCATTTGATTGGGAGTGATACGCTGATGTCATGTCTAAGGCGATGTCAAATTTACGACACAGCGCCCTCCAGAACTTGGCAGTGAATTGAACACCTCTGTCAGAAACGATGTGTTTAGGCATGCCGTGCAGGCGGAATATATGCTGTATGAACAGCTTGACAAGCTCTGGGGCAGATGGTAGTCTGGGTAAAGCCATGAAGTGCGCCATTTTTGAGAAACAGTCCACAGTGACCATATAGTATTGTTCCCGCTGATGGTGGGTAAATCAACAATGAAATCACTCATGATAGACTTTGCTGACATCTGCTTGGTGGCTCTGGACATCACTAGAAAAGATGAGGATGTCGTCTACGTATACGACCACACACTGATATAACAAGTCTCGCAGGATGTCGTTCATCATATTTTGAAATACGGCCAGGGCGTTGCACAGGCCAAATGGCATCACCAAATACTCGAAGTGGCCATCCCGAGTATTAAAGGCTGTTTTCCACTTGTTCCCTTGACGAATGCAGACAAGGTTGTAAGCCCCTTTAAATCCAACTTTGTGAAGATTTTTGCTCCTTGGAGCTGATCAAACAACTCTGAAATTAATGGTAAAGGATACCGATCCTTGATGGTAATTTCATTCAGACCTCTTTAGTCAATGCAAGGGCAAAGGGATCCATCCTTCTTGCCACAAAAAAGAATCCGGCTCCTGCCAGTGACTTAGATGGTCTAATGAATCCTTTCTGTAGATTTTCTTGAATATAGGCCGACATGGCCTCAGTCTAAACTCTTCCTCTGGGTGGCCCTGTGTCGGGTTTCAGGTTAATTGCACAGTCAAATGATCTGTGTGGTGGAAGCACATCAGCTGCTTGTTTGGAAAATACATCTTGAAGTGACGTGTACTGCGGCGGGTAAACCAGGGAGAGCTGTAGTGGTGACCATACATGGTAATGGTCACCATAATTCTATGAAGACCAGTTGAACTGGGGAGAATGGTCTTGTAACCATGGGATGCCAAGCACTATGGGGTGGATAGCTTTCTCGAGGATCAGAAACATGATGGTCTCGGTATGCAGGGACCCAATGCATAGCAAATGGGTTGTGTGGTAAGCGAGATGTCTCCTGGCAACAGCTCACCATGTATGGAAGCGAGAAGCAGCGGTGTAGGTTCTGGTTTGATAGGAATTCGTAGGTGCTCTACCAATCTTTTCAGAATAAAATTCCCACCTGCACCAGAATTGACTCGTGCTTGTGTGGCGAATTCAAGAGGCCCAGAGATGATGGAGACCGGGAGAGTCAGTGGAGGAGATGGTGCAGTCAGACCTAGGAAGAGTCCTCCGGTGGATCCTAGGTCTGCGTGTTTTCCGGACAGATGGGACAGGTTTGGACTGCATGGCTGGTTTTCCTGCAATACATGCAGAGGCCCATCTTCTTGCTAAAGCGTCTCTCTTTGGCGGTTAAGTGGCATGGGTTCATCTTCTTCTTCAGGATTGGGTAATGCCTGGCCCAGAGCTGAAGGCAAGGAGCGAAGGCGATTACCTCCGGAGGAGTGTCTCTTGAGAGATTTTACCTCAGCAGATTGCTCTCATATACGGCGGTCAATTCGTCTAGTGAGGTCATTAAGAGAACTTAAAGTGTCAGGCAACTCACGTGCGGCAAGTTAATCTTTTATACAGGAGTTGAGGCCTTCTAAGAAGATAGCTCGTAAACAACCCAAATTCCATAGAAGTTCAAAAGACAGGGTTTTAAATTCGATTACATAGTCTGGGAGTGGCTTAGTTCCTTGTTGGAGGTGTAGGGTCATCAAATCCAGACTTGAAGAGAGTCAGAAAGCCAGGCAAGTCATTCAGGACAGGATCATTGCACTCCCATAGTGGTGAAGTCCAGGCCAGGGCTTTTCCATCCAACAAGGACAAGATGTACGTCATCTTGGTAACCGCCATAGGGAAATACAGCAGTTGTAAGGAGAAGTGCATACAGCACTGATTTAGAAAGCCCCTACACAACAGGGAGTCTCCTGAGAAACAAATAGGAGCAGGCAAAGGAACTGTAGTATACCGGGTAACCACCGGGGGCGATGCATTCTAGTCAGAAGTAGAAGTATTCAGTCTGGCGTTCAGCTGATTAAAAGCAGTAGCCAATGTCTACAAAGTCCTCTGTTGCTCCAAAATCCATTGGACCAGGCCAGGGATGGCCTGTAAGGCTGAGAGCTGAGCCGGGTCCATTGAGTTAGCAATCTGTTATACTTGAACTTGGTTTGTGGGCCCTTGGGTCGTAGAGAGAGTTGAATCCACCCACAGGGAGGAGCCCTGTGGGGACTCTCCACGACAGGAGAAGTCTCAGCAGTGATGGACACAGGAGTCAGAGATATATTTATTATACAGCAAAGAGGAACCCAAGGAGTGGGTTTAGTAAACTCAGTCCTTGAGTAGGAATTGGTAGTGCAGTAATAATGGGAGACTTCAATTACCCCAATATAGACTGGGTAAATGTATCATCGGGTCACACTAGAGAGATAACGTTCCTGGATGGAATAAATGATAGCTTTATGGAGCAATTGGTTCAGGAACCGACGAGAGAGGGAGCAATTTTAGATCTAATTCTCAGTGGAGCACAGGACTTGGTGAGAGAGGTAACGGTGGTGGGGGCCACTTGGCAATAGTGATCATAATATGATCAAATTTGATTTAATGACTGGAAAAAGAACAGTGTGCAAATCCAAGGCTCTCGTGCTAAACTTTCAAAAGGGAAACTTTGATAAAATGAGAAAAATTGTTAGAAAAAAACTGAAAGGAGCAGCTACAAAAGTAAAAAATGTCCAAGAGGCGTGGTCATTGTTAAAAAATACCATTCTAGAAGCACAGTCCAGATGTATTCCACACATTAAGAAAGGTGGAAAGAAGGCAAAACGATTACCGGCATGGTTAAAAGGGGAGGTGAAAGAAGCTATTTTAGCCAAAAGATCTTCATTCAAAAATTGGAAGAAGTATCCAACAGAAGAAAATAGGATAAAGCATAAACATTGGCAAGTTAAATGTAAGACATTGATAAGACAGGCTAAGAGAGAATTTGAAAAGAAGTTGGCTGTAGAGGCAAAAACTCACAGTAAAAACTTTTTTAAATATATCCGAAGCAGAAAGCCTGTGAGGCAGTCAGTTGGACCGTTAGATGATCGAGGGGTTAAAAGGGGCACTTAGAGAAGATAAGGCCATCGCGGAAAGATTAAATGATTTCTTTGCTTCGGTGTTTACTGAAGAGGATGTTGGGGAGGTACCCGTATGGAGAAGGTTTTCATGGGTAATGATTCAGATGGACTGAATCAAATCACGGTGAACCTAGAAGATGTGGTAGGCCTGATTGACAAACTGAAGAGTAGTAAATCACCTGGACCGGATGGTATACACCCCAGAGTTCTGAAGGAACTAAAAAATGAAAATTTCAGACCTATTAGTAAAAATTTGTAACTTATCATTAAAATCATCCATTGTACCTGAAGACTGGAGGATAGCAAATGGAACCCCAATATTTAAAAAGGGCTCCAGGGGCGATCCGGGAAACTACAGACCGGTTAGCCTGACTTCAGTGCCAGGAAAAATAGTGGAAAAGTGTTATAAACATCAAAATCACAGAACATATAGAAAGACATGGGTTTAATGGAACAAAGTCAGCATGGCTTTACCCAGGGCAAGTCTTTGCCTCACAAATCTGCTTCACTTTTTTGAAGGAGTTAATAAACATGTGGATAAAGGGTGAACCGGTAGATATAGTATACTTGGATTTTCAGAAGGCGTTTGACAAAGTTCCTCATGAGAGGCTTCTAGGAAAAGTAAAAAGTCATGGGATAGGTGGCGATGTCCTTTCGTGGATTGCAAAACTGGCTAAAAGACAGGAACAGAGAGTAGGATTAAATGGGCAATTTTCTCAGTGGATGGGGAGTGGACAGTGGAGTACCTCAGGGTTCTGTGTTGGGACCCTTACTGTTCAATATATTTATAAATGATCTGGAAAGAAATACGACGAGTGAGATAATCAAATTTGCAGATGACACAAAATTGTGCAGAGTAGTTAAATCACAAGCAGATTGTGATAAATTGCAGGAAGACCTTGTGAGACTGGAAAATTGGGCATCCAAATGGCAGATGAAATTTAATGTGGATAAGTGCAAGGTGATGCATACAGGGAAAAATAACCCATGCTATAATTACACGATGTTGGGTTCCATATTAGGTGCTACAACCCAAGAAAGAGATCTAGGTGTCATAGTGGATAACACATTGAAATCGTCGGTTCAGTGTGCTGCGGCAGTCAAAAAAGCAAACAGAATGTTGGGAATTATTAGAAAAGGAATGATGAATAAAACGGAAAATGTCATAATGCCTCTGTATCGCTCCATGGTGAGACCGCACCTTGAATACTGTGTACAATTCTGGTCGCCGCATCTCAAAAAAGATATAATTGCGATGGAGAAGGTACAGAGAAGGGCTACCAAAATGATAAGGGGAATGGAACAACTCCCCTATGAGGAAAGACTAAAGAGGTTAGGACTTTTCAGCTTGGAGAAGAGACGACTGAGGGGGGATATGATAGAGGTGTTTAAAATCATGAGAGGTCTAGAACGGGTAGATGTGAATCGGTTATTTACTCTTTCGGATAGTAGAAGGACTAGGGGACACTCCATGAAGTTAGCATGGGGCACATTTAAAACTAATCGGAGAAAGTTCTTTTTTACTCAACGCACAATTAAACTCTGGAATTTGTTGCCAGAGAATGTGGTTCGTGCAGTTAGTATAGCTGTGTTTAAAAAAGGATTGGATAAGTTCTTGGAGGAGAAGTCCATTACCTGCTATTAAGTTCACTTAGAGAATAGCCACTGCCATTAGCAATGGTTACATGGAATAGACTTAGTTTTTGGGTACTTGCCAGGTTCTTATGGCCTGGATTGGCCACTGTTGGAAACAGGATGCTGGGCTTGATGGACCCTTGGTCTGACCCAGTATGGCATTTTCTTATGTTCTTATGTTCTTAAGACCTTAGATGGATTCTCTTGTAGTGGTCTGCAGAGCGGGGTAATGCTTGCTTCTTGGTAGTTCTTGTGCGTGGTAACTCCGGTAGTGGTCCACAGCGTGGGGTAGGCCGAAGATAGATGCTGGTAGTAGGCACAAGGCAGCGTGGATCCGGTAGTGGTCCGCAGAGTGGGGTAACCAGAGGATCCGCACAGGAAGAGAGAAGCAGAGTTGTAGATCAGGTCTAGTATTCACTCCGTAGTGTTGTAGTAGAGATATCGTTGAAGCAGCAGCAGAGACCTGGAGCAGGAATACTGGAGGGTCATCCGTAGAGGTAGTGAGAGGTACTCACTGAGCTGGTGAAGGTGAGACTCATAGAGAAGGCTCTCCCAGGAGCGGATAGCCCTGAGTGCAGCAAGGGCCCCGAGGAGCGGGTACTTGAGTCACTCAGTTTGGAACGCAGGAAAAGAGAGGCGAGATGTCTCTGAGAAAAGGAATGAGCACGGATGGAATCCCTTGCTAAACTCATTGGTAGGAAGGTCTAGTAGACTTAAGTACATGTAGGCAGTGACGTCATGCGGAGGGGATGCCCCGAGGTTCCCGCCATGATGTGGATAAGTCGGAGGCAGGCGCGCGCGCGTGTGCCCTAAGTTATACCAGATTCAAGATGGCGACCAGGATCACCCACGCGTCCCGGGAACACCAAGGAGGTTGGCATTTAAAGGCAGAGGTGGCCATCTTTGCCAGAATCGGAGCTACAGGGAAAAATGAGGTGAACAGCAAAGGTCATAGCCATCTGTGACCAACGGGCGCATCATTTATGCTCTTCATAGAGCTCGAACTTTGTGAATTTAAGAAGTTTGTGATTAACATATGCGAGGATATATGACAGGCGGACTGTGCATGTGGGGTCTCTAATGAAAACGCTCCCGTAACCGTCATGGTGACCACAAGATATTTGGCGCGGGTCCATTTTTTCTTTTGCCTGGCCTATGGTAACCTATGGATGTGTAGGGTGTATAGAGGATACAGGATAAAGGGAGTTCACACTGAGTGATATCCTGAAAACATCATGGCGGCCTTGCTGTAGTGGGACCCCGGATCTGAGAACTGGAGAATAGCTGCAATTACATATAAGGCTGGCACTCATGCAGGTCCCATGGGCAACTAGCAGATATTTGGCAAAAGGACGGCGGAAGTGGACCAAGCTCCTGTGCTGTGTAGAAGGAGCTACAGTGAGTCACTATGCCATCGGGACCTGGCTACATTGCTCTGCAGGACTCCTTGAAGATCACTACAGCTCAAGCGTCGAACTAAACAGCAAAGCGGCACCAACCCGCATACATGGGACCGGGATCACCAGGGCTTTAGGAGATGCGTGAAATTATAAGAATCCCTGGAAGATCAGTTCTCAGCATTCACGGTTTTGAGCACTTCCATGAGGAGTATCGAACATGACACTGTGATAGGAGTCGGGTACCTGGGCACATTGAATCTGACCTCACTACCTCAAGAATGAGGCCTTTTTCTTGGACTGGGGGTGCGTGGGTCACTAGGGTGAATAAGGGGGGGTTAGGAAACAGGGAGGGAGGTAGAGGGAGAGGGGGAGGGGGAGGGTGGGGGAGTGGGGAGGGAAGGGGGTGATATTACTGGTCTTTCCTATTTATATTTTAACACAGCAGGACCTGGACATTCATGATGGGGGTGGTTTGGAGGCCTCAATTCTATTAAGGACGAAACATCAAATTCAAATACACCTTTTAAGTCTAAGGGGGCGGGGAGGCTAGGGTGGGAACCTCTCGACCTAATAAATTTAGCAAGCCTTTACTATCTTACTTTAAACCTCTTTATAATGAATAAAATAGTTTCTTGGAATGTAAACAGTTTGGGATCCCCTATAAAATGGAAGAAGGTACTTTCACATTTCAAACGGCTGCATACAGACATAGCTTGCCTGCAAGAAACTCACCTGTCTGCCATTAAAAGCCAGAAATTACAAAGGGAGTGCGTGGGCTCGTGCCTTTTTGCCGCTGCCTCCAATAGAAAGGCAGGGGTAGCTATCCTGTTCAGCAAAACCACAAACTTTCAGATCCACAAAAGCATTACAGATCCTGACGGTAGATTTATTCTACTAATGGGGGAATGGTTTGGGGACACCAATTACCATTTGCAATGTTTATGCGCCCAATGCATATTCCCATGCTTATTTTATCCATTTAGTTAACGTTCTCACCGCTCACTTACAGGGCACCCTTTTCTTAGTAGGAGATTTTAATTGTACTCATGACCCTTCGCTGGATAAAAATCGGGCCCCACCAACAAAAATTGGCCTACACAGGAAAAAACAGAAACTGGGGATAGCCATCTTATGTCAGCAACTTAACTTAATAGATATATGGCGAATCCTACATCTGGAAGAGAGGGACTATACCCCTATCTCCAGATCTCATCTTTCGTTATCCAGTATAGATTATATTCTGGTCTCTAGGGAATTCTTCTTCCATATCCAAAAATCAGACATAGAAAATCAAGCCATATCTGACCATTCACCAGTATCTACCCTGGTTACTTTAAGATCTGATGCAACTTCATCTCGTGTGAAGGTTTCCAGCTCATCTGAAAGATGACATTAAATTCCAAAAATTTCTAAGAGACAAGTGGCAAGATTTTCTTAATACCAACAGCCAACATATCTCTGAGCCCCAATTATTTTGGGTGACTTCCGTAACAAAACATTGAATAAGGATATCCTTCATTAGAAATCTTGCTAAAACAAGCAAAAATTGAACTAAACCAGAATCCATCCGACGCCAACAGAACAGCATACTACAGTCTGCTGGGACAACTAAACACCTCCCTCAACTTCTGAGCCCAATATGCTCTTTGCAAAGGAAAACATCAATTGTTCAGATTTGGGAACAAATTCGGGAAACTTATGGTGAATTTAATACGAACTACTAAACAGAAATCACATCTCATTCGCATGAAAAATTCCATGGGAGACATTACTACAAAACAAAAAGATATAGGTGAGATCTTCCGTCATTTTTACAAAGCACTATATACGGCTGATCCAGCTGTAGTAGAGGAGGAGGCAAATTTTTTTTTCAGAATTTAACATTACCTACTCTTACAACGGCCCAATCTGATTTTTTAAACTGTCTAATTCAAACCTTTGAGGTGCTTCAAGCAATCAACTCAGTTCACTTGGGAAAATCCCCAGGCCCAGATGGCTTCTCATACGACTTTTTCAAAATTCTTAGTGTTTACATAGTTACGCCATTGACTAACTTCTATTTAGATGGCCTTAAGCGACACACATTCCCCACCAACTTTTAATTTGGCCCACATCACAGTCCTTCCTAAACTGGGTAAAGATCCTTTGCTACCCGCTTCCTATCGGTCAATCTCATTGCTTAATTGTGATCTTAAACTTTTGGCCAAAGTGTTGTCTGAATGATTAAATATAGTTTTACCCACGCTAATTTCTTCCCATCAAGTAGGCTTCGTTAAGGGACGGAAGGCAAACGCGAATATAGTTAAACTATTAACGGCGACTACAATTTGTCAATCCCAAAATATACCAGCCCTAGCCATCAGTTTTGACTCTGAGAAAGCGTTTGACTGTGTGTCTTGGTTGTATCTATTCTCAGTGTTGTGCAGATTTGGTTTTCGGGATGAGATTTTACAGTATATTCTCCTCCTCTATGATAAACCGGTGTCCCATATAATGACTAATGGGTCTCTATCCGAGGACATTCATATTCAAAGGGGAGTTAGACAGGGTTGCCCTTTATCACCTCTTCTGTTCATCCTGTCGATAGATCCACTGCTGCGATGACTGGATGCTTCTTCAGACATAAGAGGTTTTGAAGGCCCAGACCATATTTTCACAGTGGCGGCATTCGCAGATGATGTGTTGGTCTTTCTAACAGAGTCACACAGCTCACTACCAGCAGTCCTACAGTTGCAAACCCAGTTTGGGAGATTTGCAGGCCTGAAAATCAATCAGGATAAATCCGAAGTCATAGATGTGACAGGTACAGTTCATGCGAAATGGCAGGGGACATTCCCGTTAAGATGGGTGACGGTAGAGCTCAAATATTTAGGGATCAAAATCCCCTTAAAAATTCAAGATATCTATAGAGTTAATATACAACTCTAACTGCATCATACTATAATGTCCCTACTTCATTGGAGCCCGTTGCCCTTGTCTTTAACATTACAGATACAACTATTTAAATGATCCTTCTTCCTAAATGGTTATATATATATTGCAGATGACACCCCTCTGGGTGACCAAGCGCGATCATAAAATACTATCCCGGGCCCTGAGACAATACCTTTGGCAGGGCAGATGGGCTAGACTGCCACTTGAGATCCTGATAAGTATATAATTTAGTGTGCTGTTTAAGTTATGTGAGAGACTGGATCCTATCACGTTCAAAGTTTACCCCATTTCAAAGTCTTTTGGAATGGTATGGGGTGCCGTCTCTTAACTATCTCCTCCAAATTGACAGTCATTTGATACCAACACATCTTAAGACACACTTTCTGTTAGGATCATGTAGGCATGCATGGATGCAGCTCTGCACACACTGTCATCATCATCGCCTAGCTCCGTTAATCATGATCGCACACCACTCATTATTTCTACCGGGCTTAGACATGAGTATCTTTCAGAAATGGCTGAAACGTGGCCTCACCTACATCTATCAGCTGTTTGAACCCATATCTGGAAGACCTCTAACGCTCACAGAACTACAGCAGCATTTCCAGATAGCAAATTCAGATTTCTTTGCCTTATTTCAAGTCCACCACTTTTATAAAGAGCAAAGCACATCAACTGACAGATTCAGTTCCTAAAAGAAAGATCAGGACAGTTCTCCAGGTGGGGAAGGCTCAACGTCCCTCCATATTTGCTTTGGTAAAAGTAATATTAACTGCCACGGAAGCGCATTGTTTAGAGGGAATATACTTGAAATGGAGGGAGTGGCCCCTTTTTACTCTCCGATTTGCTGACTTAAAAAACCTCTTCATTACTCTTCCTACAATATCAGACAATGTCACTCTGAAAGAATCACACCAACAGATGTGTGTTGGTGTGATGTACAGTTTCTTTGGCAACTGTACATCACACCAACCTGAGCCTACCAGATGAAGATTGCTGCTTCCAAGCTATGTTAGAAATGCAAATTATACAAAGGTACCTTTTTTCATTGTTTTTGGGAGTGCCCTGTAATCTTGAAATTTTGGGAAAAGTTCAATGTGAGCAGTTTATCCACACCACACTGACTCGGCACCCTCATCTATGACTTTTTGGAACCACTAATTTGTTAGATTTCACTCTCAAACCAGCAGATATGCTATTCCTTAAAAAGGTGGGATTGGTGGGCCAGAGAGTTATTCTATCAAAATGGTTAGTTGAGCAAGGCCCGGATTATGAACACTGGTTCCAAAAAATGCTTCATTTATACTCTCTAGAGTACATAATATCTCGGAGCACGTCTTCCAAAAAACACGCGCTTCACCAAAAAACTTGGGCTGCCTTTTCAAGATATATATCTCCCACAATGACTCATGTACTAGGAGATACCTGAAGAGGGTTGGATCCAAGCATTAGTGCTTTTATCACCTATACATCTTTTTATTCCCGTCTCACCTGTACACAAGCACACTAACCCACACCAGCTTCCTTTCCACAACAATTTGCCACAATGGTTGTATACCATGGCTATGCCATAGTAGAATCATGACAAGTTAGGTGCAGGTTGGAGAGATGTAATGGGAAGGGCCGGGGGAACGGGGGGAGGTCTAGTGGACATAGTCGATATAGACTGGAAACAACACAAAACCCGGATAACACATCTGATACACCGCCCACATTATACGCTTCTCTAACGCTTGTTAATGGGGAAGTCTTTCTGTTAACCGATAAGTGTTATATTTTCTGTTTCATATTATGATGTTTGTTCTGATAATAAGTTTACTTCCTCAGAATATATACAATATTAATAATGATATATACAATACTAATAATGATATTAATAACCATAATGATAATAACAACAATAATAATAATGACTATACTATCAGCTATATGTATGTAATGCTAATGCCATACTGTCCTACTAGAGGGTACCACTAACTACCCATGTTGTGTACTTATATATCTATGGAGGAAGAACTGTTCAGAGATTTGTTCAATTGTTGTTTATTCCGCTTGTAAAACCAATAAACATATTATTAAAAAAAAAAAAAAGACATGATCTTGTAAGTAAAATGAATATTGGTTAATATACAAGAGAGATTTCATTTAAAATAAAGAACTAGAGCAAGAGGGTGATATACATATACAGAAGAACCTGATGTGAGAGAAGGTGGGTCTCTGAGGTACAATGTATAGCAATATAGGAAAAGAATAAAATAGAGGCAGTTGTATCTTATAGGAAACCAGGTAATAAATGGAATCAGTTGGTGACTCCAGGCACTCACCAATGGCAGTGCAGTTTAAAAAATGCAAAATAATATCACATTAATCTATTACCTCCCTGAGATTTCAACTTAGCTGCACTGAACGTAAGAGGCTTGTTTCCTTATAGGAACTAAAAAGGTAGGGATGTGCAGAGCAAAAGTTTATGTCCATATGTCCATATGTCCAAAGGGGGTCCCATTTGCGGTCAATATGGACATAAACAGAATTCAATGAGTTGAGTATATGTCCATATGTGCAAATAAAAATTTAAACCCCTCACCCTCCTTAATCCCCCCCCCCCCCAAGACTTACCACAACTCCCTGGTGGTCCAGCGGGGTCAGGACGCCATTTCTGACCAACTTTGCAAGGAGCACGTGACGTCGGCGTCACGTCGGAGTGAGGCGGCGTCACGTGATTCCCCGCGGGGTCGCTTCCGGGATCCTCGTTCGGCCCAAAAGGAACTTTTGGCCAGCTTGGGGGGGCCTCCTGACCCCCCCAAGCTGGCCAAAAGTTCCTTTTGGGCCGAACGAGCGTTCCGGCGCGACCCCGCGGGGAATCACGTGACGCCGCGTCACTCAACGTGGCGCCGACGTCACGTGCTCCTCGCAAAGGATTGCAGAAATGGCGTCCTCACTCCTCGCTAGTTCACCAGGGAGTTCTGGTAAGTCTTTGGGGGGGGGATTAAGGAAGGTGAGGGGTTTAACTTTTAATTTTGGATCAACAATCGCGATTTCCAACATATCCAACATAGCTATGTTGGATATGTGGGAAATCCGATCGTTTATGTCTCATCACTTTTTTAAGTAAAAAAAAAAATATGCGTAGCGTTTTACATATGTGGTCAATACGAATGCACACCCCTATAAAAAGGGGATTCTAAGTGCCAGTAGTGTCAAGGACCTATGAAAAGTATGAGTGGGGGTTCACAGGATGCTCTACTATCTATCTGTGGCACCTATTTGAATGAAATTTGTTATGCTCTCCTCCTCCAGAGGGGAGGAGTTAGCAATCTGTCATCGCTCATCCCGCCAGGAGGGCGGAGCTAGCAATCTATTCTGCTGTTCTCCTGAAAGGGGGAGGAGATAGCGATCTGACATGACCTGCTCCTCCAGAAGGGAGGAAGTAGCTATCTGTAGATCTGTTAGCGAACTGCTGTTAGATGCTCCTGTAAGAAAGGAGGTAGCAAGCTGTTATGGATCAACTTTCTCAGGGAAGAGGAGTTGGAAATCTTATTCAATGATACTCTACTGAGGAGAGGAGCTAACAATAAGTATATTGTACTTAGCTACCGAGACAGCAATCTATCATGTCTCCGCTACAGAGTAGCAATCTGTTATATATAGGCTGCTGGCAAGTCCCATAGAAAGAGAGGTTAGCTATCTATATAATACTTCCGTAAGCGGTGGTAGTGGTCTGTAGTGGTTGGCTCCCATAGAGTGATAATAGTGTAAGGAATGACCACTTGGAGAAAATGGTGAATCCCTGGGCCGATGGCAGATGACAGTGCTCCCAGGAAGAGATCCTGAGAGGAACCACCGGTTAGGCTACAAAATGAAATAACACAAATAGTTCTTTATTAGACTGGAAACTGGACCACCAGTGGTGGCAGTAGTGAGTTGATGTGTTCGGTAAGGCTTAAGTCTTTCTGATACTGGAATATAATCTCTGCAGAGAGAGACTAGAAGTAGTGAGTAGACAGGGTATACTGGATACAAGATGGTACACTCACAATAGTAGATGTCTGCAATGGTCTCTATGCCACAGAGAGTCTTCAGTACATTCAGGAACAGGAGCCGTAGGCGAGCACTGGTTCCAAACAGTTTGTAATAAGGATTCACAATAGCTGTATGTGAAATAGCTACTAGAGTAGAAGAGAGTCTGTAAAGGATTCTAGGAACATGGGCCCTCATGGAGCGAGTACCTGTTCCTATCTGTAATCTTGCCAATGTTACTCTCGATCTCCGTACCTGCAATAATGTCTTGGACAGAAGGGAGTCTTCAGAGCTATAGGAATGTAGGCCCTCGGGGAGCAAGTACCGATTCTTATGTACAATATAACTCACTGTGTTCACATCCGCGTTCGCTTCCAGGCAATGAGGAGTCTTCAGGAATGTAGGCTCTCGAGGAGCGAGTACTGGATCCCGTCTTGGCAATCTGAAATCAAGAAGAGAGAGCGGAGCCCCCATGGAGCGGGTTCTCCTGGTAAGTTTGAAAAGGCCGAGCAGTGGAGAAGGATTCTCCTCGCTGACTCGGATCATTGTTGCAAGTATCGTGGATTGCCGAAGCAAGTCCTGTTGGAGTTCCTTGCTAACTCGTTAGAGGTTAGCAAACAAAGACCTTTTAAAGTGGAAATGGATGATGTCACTACGGGGGGATGCTCCCGAGGTTCACGCCCTTGCTGGTACAAAGTCTGGTGCACACGCACGCACCCTTACGTCATCAGGAACATGGCAGATCCGTAGCATTAAGCCAGCCTGAGGACACCGGGACCAAGAGGCAGGGAGAAGCCGCGGCTGCAACTGTCCGTCAGAGCCAAAGGGAGTCGCTTCCAAGGTAGAGAGGGTGGAGAGAGGTGCGAGAAGAGACACGAATGCAACAAAATTACATGAATGGTTCAAACTTTATGAGGGTGAGGGACAAACAGACACACTTTGGAAAAAATAGACACCCAGACATGATATGCAATCCAGGGTGAAATTTAAAATAAAAAGAGAGGGGGTTTAAAGAAAAAATAATATGTACATTTCCTGAAGTAGACTTTTAGAAGGAAAGGCCAGGAAGAAATCCAGCTGTGGTAGGGTCAGCTGGATGAATGGGCTGTTATAGCCCATGGCCAGGAGAACAATTTTCTTTGTTTTTTCCCCCCATGCAGGAGCAGTTTGGAGCTGCAAGACAGGAGAGGCAGCATCGTGCTGCCAATGTTTAGGGCTGCAGGCTGGCTTCCAGTCAGCTGCAGGAGCTCTGAGTTTTCTCTTGAGGCTCAGACAAGGGGCAGGACCATGGCGATTCCTGCTGCGATCATGACTGAAGCTGAGTTGCCATGATTCTGCCACATTTACTTTGATTTCAGCAGTGACAGCCCTAAGAATGCTGCTGCTGCAGGAAGGAAGCTAGTCTCAGCATCTGGGGGTTCTGGCAAGCCCCTGGATGAAAAAGGAAGTGAAGGCCCATTTACCTGAGAAGCCCAGGAGTACGATGAAGTCACTTCCAGTTTCATGGCCAAATTAAAATTATTAAAATAAAAGAAGATAAATTACAAAACTCACCAATTTAAAAGGAGGAGATCCTGGGGAAGCCACATATACATTTTTAAAGTCCTCAGATCAAGTAAATGATCCTGCTATTAAATTGTTAAAAAATAATTCACAAATACCAAAATCAGATAAATAAAGCCTGGATAACACCTAAGGGAATGTCAAAAACACCTATTCTGACCCCAGATGGGTTTTGAAGAGGGTTTAAAGGGCCAAGAAAAGGATAATTGCTAGCATTCCTAGTAAAGGGTTAAAAACTCTTAAAATGGATTAAACTGAC
This sequence comes from Rhinatrema bivittatum, assembly GCF_901001135.1. Lineage (NCBI taxonomy): Eukaryota > Metazoa > Chordata > Amphibia > Gymnophiona > Rhinatrematidae > Rhinatrema > Rhinatrema bivittatum. Next base: position 70,351,176 of record NC_042620.1, on the reverse strand, counting down.
CTTAAAAAATATAGTTGTCACCAGAATAGGGCTTCATAATCTGTAAATGAGCTTTTATTTATTTTAAAATATGGAAAATAAACCAGTTAAGCATTTAACATTTTTTAGCACATTTTAAATGGTTAAAAGAATGGTTAGACAAGTATGAAAATGGTCAGGGACTTCGTTAAATTGCTTAGAAAATATCAAATAATTTTTTAAAGAAAAATAATTTAAGAATGTACATTTTTTGCACGGAAAAGTTCCAATCTCAACAGCTTTGACTAGTTTGGTTCAGGTTTTATTACGGTTCAGAGCACATTTTAGCAGCATTTCAAGCTTGTCATACACAGTAGAAGCTTGTGAAAAGACTGGTGCAATAATACTGTAAAAAGTACCGTAATGAGGCTCAACCAAGAGCAGGTAAGACAGTTTCACCTAAGAAAAACTTTAAAAAAAGTTTCATTTATTATTCTCATTACTACTTAAGGAAAATGGGAAGGTTTTATGGATTTTCACCACTGGCTTACTACATTCCTGGTACTATTTCTCCTGATGATATCATCAAGTGCAGGGATATTCTTGAAAAAATAACATTCAGTGACAGTTATAGAACACAGGAGAGGTTCAGGTGGCACTGAGGAGAATGGAAATGCTGTTAAGCTTTCCTGTCACAAGAATTGCTAAAGTGCCTTTAAAACAGTTTAAAACACAGAAAGGGGAATGGCTAGGCATATTTTTGTATGAGTGTGATTGAGTAGATGTGTTGCTTATAGAAATTTGCCTTTTCAAGGTCTAGCTAACAAGGTGAAAGATGAGGAAAGAAGCTAGTTAATTGAACTATTAGCTGAAGACACAGGAGCACACGTTCATCAGCCTGCACTGGAGGATGCGGCCATTTTATAAACTTACATGCATATATGCACGCATGTTATAAATTAGTCTGACCGCATGCACATGCTTGCGTAATTTTAAATGGATGCACCCTTATGCATGCAAATGCCATTTCTAATGTGTAAGTGGGGGGACTTTAGTAGAAATGCACACCGACGCCATTACCAGTTTTCCCAGTTCATTCCCAGTTCACTCAGGTAAGGGATAGGACTTCCAAACCCCACTAGTGTAATAGTCATTCTTCTCCCCTGTTGGCCCTTACCTTTAAAACCCCATTGATCTGCTTATATCTTTTTGTTTTACTATTCACATGTCAGACATAGCAGAAGTAGATTTATATAGTAGGGGACCCCAATGTGCACCTGTGTACATAAGTATTTACGTGCAAATTTCAAGGTGAAATCCAGGAACACCCATGACCCATCTAGATCATGCCCACACCTCACCTCTTTTATGGAACTTTTCATTTGTGCACATAGTGACAAGAACATGCATAAGCGGGCGTCTTTTAAAATTTGCTTGGCATGCGTTGCCCCTACATATTAGCCTGTCTTATTGTTTTACATTGATATTAATTTATTAATGTCTTGACTTCTATGAATTGCTGTGATTGTATTTTTATATAGAACGACGGCATATAAATTTAAAATAAATAAATAAATCTCCCAGTTTTGGCATGTGCCAGGCTTTTAAAATTCACCTTTAAATATTCAGCTTTTCTAGAACGTGATTAGAAGAGTAGAGAGAGAGAATCTATTGTGACAAAATAGAGAAAATGGTTTTAAACTTCAAAAGATTTGTAATAACTCAGAGAAGGAAATTAGTCCTCTTCCCAATTAGAGACATTATTATGCTAAATTGACCTCAGTGGGTTTTATGAACACACTCTGTATAAAGACATGAAACAGAGGAAATAATTATTACTAAGAAAGTGATAAAAAAAATCATATCAGTTCTCTCTGAGTAAATCTGTAATAATGATTCTATAAAAGTAACCCAGAGTTGTAGACCATAATTAGTGCTGAAAAAGGAGATATTATATGTAATCTAGTACTAGATCCATAATAGGGTTTTCTGGAATAAAGGAGTAATTGTTTCTGCTTATAATAATATAAGAGCAGAAGTAATTCAGGAACGTACAGCATATAGGAACATAGTTTAAAAGTTCCAAAGTTTCTCTTAAGGAGAGACAGATAATATACCTTGAACAAATGATACACTTCAGTCAAAGCATTTGGCTGTATGAGCCACTGAACAGAAAGAAATAAGCTCTGTGTGAGAAAAAAAATGCACAGTCTCTTGCACAGGTCCCTCTGTGTTAGAGTTATGGATTCTTAATTATCCTTTGCTTTTCAATCTAGTTAGTCATTAGTTCAACAAGCTGGCCAGACAACACCAGAGGAAATATTCTAGATTCATTTTCAGAAGATATGCATGTTAGAGTAGACAGACTTTCTTTTTTTTATTTGCTAAAGCATAGGCTTTACGGTTCTGGACCAGGACTAGGACTCAGAGGACCCAAGAACCCAGGGACAAGACTAAAGAATTCCCCAACTACTCAAACTTTGCCCACCAACAGCGCTCTGTAACCTAGAAAACCATGTTTCATACATGGACCCTTGGGCTGTGACAGAGTGGAGGGGCCAACGGAGGTGCCCCAAGCTCTCTGCCGTAGCAGGTGGACATTCCAATAAAGGCCAGAGTCTAAGCACTAGGCCCGACTGCCACAGTCTGGAGTAGGCTGATGGCCAGCAAGCGGAATCCTGAGCACAGTTCGAGTCAGGGCAAGCAGTGAGCAGAAAAATCCAAGGTACAACCCAAATCCAGGGCAGGCAAGAGGCAAAGAGGAATCCAAGGCACAGTCCAAGTCAGGGCAGGCAGCAAGCGAGAAGAATCCAAGGCACTATCTGACAGGAAACAGGCAACAGCAGGAAAAACTCTTCAGACAGGGGACCTGTAGCTGAGGCCCCAAAGGCAGGTCAAGCTGCCCTTAAATAGAGGCAGCTTGATGACATCCTTCACCTGTGTCACCGAGAATTCCCGCCACGGGCCTTTTAAGAAAAGGATTACTGTATGCGCATGCCTGGGGGGACTCGCAACAGCACGTCTCTGCCATGGAATGGCGGCGTCTGGCGGTCAGGCGCGACACTGTGGTCCGTGGAAGGTAACAAACCAGCTGTGGTGGGGAGTTGAGCCAGAGCCCTCTAGCTGAGCAATCAATGAACAATAACCGTGTGCAATTGAAAAAAAATCAACTAAGTGTGCACACTAAAAACTGAGAAAGATTTATACAAAACAGAGTTAAAGACAGTGCCAAGAAACTACACAAGTACATAAAGAGAGAAATAGAAAACAGATAGCAATGTTGCACCAGAGGTGGACCCTTGGGCTGAGGTGGGGTTGACGCAACCCAGAGGTAGGGACCTAAGGGTCCCCACCGTTGACAGGCAGAGTGGGCTGATGGATAGAGGCCGGCTGGAGCTTCACCAATACCAGCCCTCGTTCCCCGTGGGTTGAGCCTTTGGGTGCCGGGGCCAGCTGGACTTAGGTGGGCCTCTGTATGTAGTCAATGTAGAGATCGGGTTCAGGCCAGAGACAGCAAGTGAGAGATGACACAGTCTTACACTGGACAAGGTAGCGTCCTGGAGACTCGGGCGCCAAAGGAACGGAGGCAGACAGGGGCCGCCCGAGCAAGAGCAGGCCAAAGCCTGAATAGACCAAGTCCAGGGAGTAAGCTGGAGAGGTGTCAAGGAACAGGCTTGAGTCAGGGCTGGTGGCAATCAAGGCTGGGTCTGATCATGGAGATAGTCAAGCGTAGTCAAATGATACTGAGGTCTAGGTCTAGAGAGAGGCAACAATGTAGTCAGGTGATGCAGAGGTCTGGGTCTGGAGAGAGGTAACAGCGTAGTCAGGCAATGCGAAGGTCTGGGTCAGGAGTTAGGCAACAGCATAGTCAGGCGAAGCAAAGGTCCGGGCTTGGAGAGAGTCAAGAGCATGGTCAGGCAAAGCAGAGGTCCGGGCTTGGAGAGAGTCAATGGCGTGGTCAGACGAAGCAGAGGTCCGGGCTTGGAGAGAGTCAATAGCGTGGTCAGACGAAGCAGAGTCAAGTCCGTGAAGGCAATCCGAGGTATGGAGGAAGACAGGAACAAGGAGACAGGAACCAGGAACAAACGAGGAACAGGAATGCAGGAGTGAGATGAATCTCTTGGAGGCAACGAGTACTTGACCAGCGAGGAGACCTGTTGCAAAGGCAAAGCTAGGGAGCAGAGCCTGCGTTTAAATACTGAAGTTCCACTGACGTCATCATCCAGGGCTGCGGCTAGGTTCCCGCCGCGGTCCCTACTTAAACTTTGGTGATGCGTGCGCGCGTGCCTAGGGAGGGGCGCAGCTCCGAGTAGCAGCGTCTCTCCGCAAGCCACGCAGAGAGGACCGACGAGAAGCAAAAGACGTGGTGGCTGCAGCTGAGCCGAAGGCACCGGCCAGGCCCAAGGACGGAGCTGACGGCCCACTGCCGTCAGCGAGGGGGAACCAGGAGCTGGAGTCACTGTAGAAAGGTGAGAGGGCCGTGCTACGGGTCTGCCGCGGACGGCATGCGTAACTTGACAAGCAACATAAACAGAAGACAAGAACAGGGACACATTTTAAGTAGCATATACTTACCCTTGCAATCATCCAAATGAGGAAAATCTGTACAATAATATTAACAGAAAGAATCATGTTCTTGTTTAATAAATGAGTTTACATTGAATATTTCAGAGAATATACTGTTTATAAAGAGAAATATATATATATATACTTATCTGATTGGAATTTTTATGAGACATCAGAACCAGTTCTGAGTAGTGGTTAACTGTAACTGCAAAGAAAAAGCTTTCATTACTTTGGACTCTGTGGTACCGTTTGTTAAAAGTACATAATTTCTGCCAATTTGCATTATTCTTTTTACAAATAAACTTTAAATGTTACAGTCTTTAACAAGAGATTAATCAATAGTGATTACATCAGTTTGAATTTTTTTGTAACTTTTTATTTAAACAAACCAGTGTTACAGATATAAAGAAGTCATATAACATACCAGTACATCATAGATAAAGTAAAGAAGGTTTCCCATACTGTAGAGCAATATTTCCTTTCAGAACCAATTAGAAAAAATGGTAGACCAGCCATTACACATACTCTATGATCAGATATTACTTCCTCATAAACTTACGGCCACAAATCATAAATATCTCAGGGAGGATTGTCTGATGATCCACAATGGACCCAATATTTTTTCATACAAATTAATTTTGTTTTTCAACAAAAAAGAAAGCTTCTCTATATTTATGTCTTGTAAATGTTTCTCCCTATGAGAGAAATACATTTCCAGAGAGAGGCTATCTTAAAGCAAGTCGCATTAGGTGAACAATTTTCTCTCTTCCCTGGAAAAATTCCTTTGACTCTGAACCCCCAAAAGACAGAACCATATTAAAGGTCACTGGTTTAAGAAGAATATTTTGTACCTCCTCCCATATCTCCTTCAAAAACTGGTGTATGTGAGCACAGGAGCACCATATGTGCATAAACATACCGTCCTGGCCACAACCACACCAGCATAGCCTGAAAGATGCAGGTGAAAATCTAGGAGATTGGGAATATATACGCTCTATACAGCAGCTTTTCATCATTCTACTTTCCTACTACAGATCAAAATGTGTGATGCCTTTTTCTAGATGGACTACCATTGCCTCTACTCCAGTTCAATACCTAACTCAGTATTCCATTTGTCCAATGATAATGGGGATTCTCCCACCCCACGAATTGCCCTATATAAAAGAGTAATACTTTCTTTGTGAGATCATTTATAAGTACTTTCTCACAAGGTGAGAAGTCTCTGTGCTCCCATGCAGACAGCTCAAGCTTGGTAATATCATTTCTTATGTAATTATAAAGCAGCTGGGTGGATGAACTCAATGCATAATCTTCTTGGAGCTGATCAAATGCTTACCACCCAGTCTCATCCCAATACAGCGTAAGTCAATATCCCACCACTCCTGAATCTTTGGATGAAACGTATGAATGCATAGATATGGATTCTTTTTTAGCGAGGACATGGGGGATATTGTTTCTGTAGGTATGTGCCAATATTGGCACACTTCTCTCCATATTCAAAATGTATGTGCTATCAACAAATTAGATCTAGTCACTCTCTGGACCGGCGGCGGCATTGGTGTCAAACATAGCAATTTGCCTAATTCAACACCCTCAGCTGCTCCACTCTCTAAGGAGAACCTTGCCACTCCTAGGTCTTGTCTCAGCCAGTTTTTAAGAAAGCTAAGTCTGGCCACCCAATAGTAGCCTCTGACATATGAAAGAGTCAAGCCCCCTTCATTTTTTGGAATGATACAGCCCCACCCCTCCAAATAAGCCTTGAAAGAGCACTCTCAAGAGAGAGGTGAAAAAGCCTTTTAAAAAAGAGTGGGAGACATGTCGGAAAAGGTAAATTAACCTAGGTAAGACATTCATTTTAAGCACACTTATTCTACCCACCCATGATAACAGCAGGCCATCCCAGTTTTTAAGAAATCAGCCCCTGTATTTTTAACGATGTATGAATGAGTGAATGTGGTATAGGGTTTGTATGGAATGATGGGTGAGATAGGCAGTTTTTAACGTGTATAGGTAGGATTTGATAAATGCGTTTTGTGAATATAGAATTGTATACTTTCATTAAAAATTGAGGTATAATTATTTAAAAGATTGTTTTCTCCTTTGGTGTATGCATTGTATTGACATGTGTGAAAATATAAATAGTGCCTTCATTGTAGTTGTTACCCTCCCACTTATGACATTTGGTTAAAGACTCTTCTTGTGTTAGAGATGAAAGCCACCCCTTCATAAATCTCATATGGTCCTGGTGTATGAGACCTTTCATAATTTTTTCCAAGCACAGCTATAACACCTTCCCTAACAATTTAATGTGTGTATTAAGCAATGAGATGGGTCGATAGGAACCTGGATCTAACACATACCTATCTTTATTATGGATTATTACTGTCATAGCCCTGGCCAGCTGGTGTGGACACTCTGGCTGTTCCTGAAAATATTGTATAGCTCTATGTAATATATCTCCCAATTGCAGAAAGAAAGCTTTATAGAAAGGATACCCATCTGGACCTAGATACTTACCATTAGGGAGCAGGGAGAGTGCCCCTTGTATCTCAAGTATAGTAATGGGTGCAGTGAGATGGGCATTTTGAATCTGTGTAATATGGGGGAGATTTAATTTATCTAAGTATTTAGTGAATTTAGCTAATGATAGGATCTCATCATTATCTGTATAATCTTTTACCCCTTCATTCCTTCTCTGTTGTGATGCTGCTCGTCCTAGCCACAAGCAGCCTCTCACCTCTGTAGCCTGCCGCCGTGACGCCATCTTTTGTGGCCTGGAGGTCGTCGCTTGTCTTCTGCGTCAGTCGGAGCCGCCGCTGTTCTGCCTCTGTGGCCAGGAGGCCACCCACATCTTCCTCTGGCACGGTGGGCTGGGCCACTGTGCTTCCATGCGGCTGGGAGACCGCCAACGTCTTCCTCCCATGTGACCCAGAGGCTGCCTCTGAACCAGTGCCCTCGTGGCTTGGAGCCACTGTTCAGCTTTTCCTCCTGCGGCGGAAGCCGCCGCTGACGTCTCTAACCTGCCTTGCGGCCTTGTGCCGCTCCTGCGTGCTCTCCTCGGCATGGATCCCTCTCTGTGGTCCTGCCTTCCTTAGGCACGTGGCCGCGCCTCTTCTCCTTTCTTAAAGGGCCCATGGTGGGAGGAACCTCGCGGAGTCATCAGGGTATCTCCTCTTCAGCCCTATTTAAGGGCCCTTTGCCAGTCGTCCAACACCTTCGTAAGGAACTAGCCTGCTCCTGGATTCTCCGCTATTCCAGCTCTTCATTCCAGGAGGCTCTGAAGTCCATCCCTGCTTCTTCAAGGCACTCTGTTTCTTCGTGGGAATTCCCTTGTCTTCCTCTGTGGTTCCTGGTCCTTCGTCTTTTCTTCGTCCATGGTTCCTGGTCTCTCGTCAGATCCAGTCTCCTTGTCTTCAGATGTCCAGATGTTCCTGTCTTCAGAGGTCCTTGTCTCCAGATGTCCCTGATCTGCTAGTTCCTAGCTCCGGGTTCGAGCCTTGCCTCATCTGCTGGACCTCGCCTCCAGCCGACCTTCCTAGGAGTAAATCCGTATCTGATCTGGTGTCCGTTTCTGGTGACTGGAGTCCTCTTTCGGCTGGATCCTTCTTCAAACGCTGCCCGGATCCCTCCTTCGTCCTGAGCCTCAGTCTTGCATATGTCCCGCTCTCCACATGGTCTGTGAACAGCCTCTTCAGGTTATGTAGGGCACGCAGTGGGACAGGGTGGTCCATGACCAGCCCACAAGTGGCTGTGTAGGGCGCTCTGAGGGGCAATGCCTGCCTAAGTCTCCAAGCATCCTCATCTTTTCCAAGTTCCAAGTATCCCTGTCTCGTCCAAATTCCAAGTATCCTCGTCTCATCCAAGTTCCAAGTATCCTCGTCTCGTCCATGTCTCCAAGTAACCTTGTCTTGTTCCAGGTTCTAGTTCCATCGTCTGTTCTCGACCCTTGTCTGTCCTGTCATATCTGCTGTTTCCAGGTGGCAGGTCCGAAAGGGCTATCGAGTGCCCGGAGGGCTACCTCAGAGATCAACATTGCATTGTTGGATCTCTTCTGGTGTGTTCAGGTTCGGCAAAGGTCAGGGCTCCTGGTCCTCAGTCTGTCCACCCAAGCTTGGACATATCTTGCCTGTTTCAGTTTCAGCTGCCTCCCCTCCACCAGGGGACACCAGTGAGCATAATCTACATGCTAGCCAAGCTCCTTCTTTCTGCCTGCACCACATCCAGACTCTAGTCCAACTTAACCCTGTCTGTCCCTTGCCTCAATGGTTCTGGTTTGAGTCTCTCTTGGCTCCCTGCCTTAGACACCTTTGCCTTGTGGCCTACCCAGGCCCTTCCTCATCTTGTCTCCGGGCCTACTGACTTCAGCCTTGTCTTGCCTTGCCTCATGGCATCTGGGCCTTCTGATCCCAGGTCTTACTTTTCCTTGTCTTGTGGCCTTCAGTCTTTATGACTTCTGCCTTTCCTTCTGCTCTTAGCTTACCTTGTGGCCTTCCTATGCTCTGGCCTATCAAAGTATTCCTTGCTTTGAGGCCTCTGACCTATCCAGGCCTTGCTTAGCTCTGTGGACTCTTTAGGCCTCTATTTGCTGTGCCGCTCAATGCCTTCCTGTACTTCTGCCTTCAGGCTTTATGTTCCATGTTCTGTGTTGTCCTTGTTTTGCCCTAACCTGTCCTGTTTTAGTCTGTTCCTGTCCCAGCCTCAGTCCCAGTCTTACCTGCATGCTGTTCCAGAGTTTCAGTCTTACCTGTACTCTGTTCCTGAATTACAATCTTACCTACACTCAGTTTCAGAGTTCCAGCCTCACCTACACATTGTTCCTGAGTTCCAGCTTTGCCTGCACACTGTTCATGAGTTCCAGTCTTTCCTTCATGCTATTCCAGTCCAAGCCTTGGTTCCAGCATTGTCTACACTCTGTACCAGACTGTCCAAGCTTTGTTCCAGCCTAACAAGAATGCCCAAGCCTTACTCAAGTCTCACCCTGTTATCCTGTGCCACTCCGGAGGTGGTGTTCTCTGTGCTTCACCTGAACTTCTGCCACAATAGGATGTAGAACATAAGAAATTGCCATGCTCAGTCAGACCAAGGGTCCATTAAGCCCAGCATTCTGTTTCCAACAGAGGCCAAATCAGGCCACAAGAACCTGGCAATTACCCAAACACTAAGAAGATCCCATGCTACTGATGCAATGAATAGCAGTGGCTATTCCCTACGTAAACTTGATTAATAGCAGTTAATGGACTTCTCCTCCAAGAACTTATCCAAACCTTTTTTTAACCCAGCTACACTAACTGCACTAACTACATCCTCTGGCAACAAATTCCAGAGTTTTATTGTGCGTTGAGTGAAAAAGAATTTTCTCCGATTAGTCTTAAATGTGCTACTTGCTAACTTCATGGAATGCCCCCTAGTCCTGAGTGTAAATAACCGATTCACATCTACACATTCAAGACCTCTTGTGACTTTAAAGACCTCTATCATATCCCCCCTCAGCTGTCTCTTCTCCAAGCTGAACAGCCCCAACCTCTTCAGCCTTTCCTCATAGGGGAGCTGTTCCATCCCCTTTATCATTTTGGTTGCCCTTTTCTGAACCTTCTCCATCGCAACTATATCTTTTTTGAGATGTGGCGACCAGAATTGTACACAGAATTCAAGGTGCGGGCTCACCATGGAGTGATATAGAGGCATTATGATTTAACTACTCTGAATAATTTTGTATCACCTGCAAATTTGATAACCTTACTCGTCGTATTTGTTTCCAGATAATTTATATATATATATATATATTGAAAAGCACAGGTCCAAGTACAGATCCCTGAGGCACTCCACTATTTACCCTTTTCCTCTGAGAGAATTGACCATTTAATCCTACTCTCTGTTTCCTGTCTTTTAACCAGTTTGTAATCCACGAAAGGCCATCGCCTTCTATCCCATGACTTTTTAGTTTTCTTAGAAGCCTCTCATGAGGGCTTTGTCAAACGCCTTCTGAAAATCCAAATACACTACATCTACTGGTTCACCTTTATCCACATGCTTATTAACCCCTTCAAAAAAAATGAAGCAGATTTGTTAGGCAAGCCTTCCCTTGGGTAAATCCATGTTGACTGTGTTCCATTAAACCATGTCTTTCTATGTGCTCTACGATTTTGATCTTGAGAATAGTTTCCACTATTTTTCCCAGCACTGATTTCAGGCTCACTGGTCGATAGTTACCCGGATCGCCCCTGGAGCCTTTTTTAAATATTGGGGTTACATTGGCCACCTTCCAGTCTTCAGGCACAGTGGATGATTTTGATGATAGGTTACAAAGTTTAACAGATGAGAAATTTCATTTTTTAGTTCCTTCAGTACCCTAGGATGCATACCATCCACTCCAGGTGATTTGCTACCATTTGCCAACCATTGCCTTCCCAAGTGGGGGAAGGACCCAGAAGTAGCCTGGTGAGTCTTATGAAGTTTTCTCTACTTTTAATTGCTCCCTAGCTGTAGCCAAGTCCCATCTCAAGACTTAAAAAGAGAGTCCAGAATTTTCCAGACTAGCCAGATGGGACTGCAAGGGGTGCAAATGTATAAATCCCAGGTCTATAGGGATTTGTCTTGACTGGGATATTCCTTAATCAATTTCTGATAGAATACCTGCTTTCCCAAAAGCTTTACAATGAAAGCCTGTCTCAACATTGGTTTCTAGTAACATACTCATGCCGAGATCCCTAGCTCAGCCAAAAACAGCAAAACCTGAACCTGAATTAAAACCCCTGATTTTTTTTCTCCTTGTATAAACACAATGAAAACTATTTACCAAAGTAACTTAACATCTTTACCAGTGAGGACTGACACAATCCTTGATTTCTGTGATTCTGTGGTTCTCTACTCTGTTCACAAACACCATTCTATCTGAAGCAGAAAGGACTAATTAACCCAGCAAAGCTCAGTCCTTGTCATCTGCAATCTAGCAGCTGCTAATGAGCCCTTCAGTTAAGCCTCTGAGAGTAGCACGTGTTTTTACCAATCTTAAACTACTCACATACAATCCAGATGTCCAGACCTAGAAGAGCTTTGTCGTAGACACTCAATGCTCAGAAAAAAGCACTGTTCACTCCCTTAGCCCAATAAAGAGTTCCAGCGTTGTTCGAGCCAGCTCAGCAAAAGGTTCCAGCTTTGTTCCAGCCAGCCCAGCAAAGGGCCCTCTCCCGATATAATCACCCCAGCCAAGGGCTTTTGACCTGATGCAACCAACCCAGCAGAGGACTCTCATCCAGCTGCAACCAACATAGCAGAGGGCTATCGCCCAGATGCATTCAGCCCAGCAGAGGACTCTTGCCCAGATGCAACCAGAGGGCTTTTGCCCAGTGGAGGCCAGTCTAGCTGAAAGCATTCATCCTAATCTTGACCTCGTCCACCCAGTAAAGGGTGCTCTTCCATAGCCTGGTCACCCAGAAGAGGCGCTCTTCCACAGTCTAATCACCAAGCAGAGGGTGCTCTTCTATAGCCAATCACCCAGAAGAGGGCACTCTATCACAGTTTGACTGCCCAGCAAATAGTGCTCTTTCACAGCTTGGTCACCCAGAAGAGGGCACTCTTTCACAGCCTGATGCCCAGCTGAGGGCACTCTTCCATAGTCTGATCTCCAGGCAGAAGGTGCTCTTCTATAGCCTCATTACACAGAAGAAGGTGCTCCTCTGCAGTTTGTTTGCTCAGTAGGGATCCCCCTAACTACAGCCAGTCCACCCAGCAGGAGACGCCTGTTCACAGTTAGTCCACCTACAGAAGGATGCCCATCCACTGCCAGTCTGCCCAGCTTGGGTTGCCTGTCCACAGCCAGTATGCACAGCAGGGAGTGCCTGTCCACTGCCAATCTGCCCAGAAGAGGGCATCTGTCCACAGCCAGTATGCCTAGGGAGGGCATCTGTTCAGTCAGGCTGCTCAAAAGGGGGAAACCTTTACAGCCAGTCCACCCAGAAGAGGGCGTCCAACCTCAGTCAGTCTGCCCAGGAGAGAGCATCCATTCATAGCCAGGCTGCCTAGCAAGTGTTAGAATCCAGCTACCTTCCCAGACTCCTTGGCGACGGACATTCACCGTGTGGCAGGGAGCCACCATTGGATGCTCTGAAGCATGTGATACTAAGACCTGGTGAAGAGACACTTATGGCATGCATGTGCATCGGTGCGCATGATTCGGTGCACATTGGTGGAAGAGTCGGGTACCCATCCAGCCTATCCTGGTTTTGCTTAGTTCTGTGGCCTCTCTAGGCCTCTCTCTGTCATACCCCTCAGGGCCTTCCTGTACTCCTGCCTTTGGGCTTTATGTTCCATGTTCTGTGTATTGTCCTTGTCTTTCCCTGTCTTGTCCTATCATAGTTCGCTTCTGTCTCAGCCTCAGTCCCAGTCTTACCTGCACACTGTTCTAGAGTTCCAGTCTTACCTGTATTTTGTTCCTAAATTCC